>NC_090278.1:7762457-8073653 GCF_040414725.1 Anabrus simplex | reverse complement strand
CTGAAGATTTCCTATTTCATAAATACATTCGCAGGGAGGAAACACAATGGCAGCACCAGCCTTCGTTTTGTTTCCTTCCTTTATTTTCCTTCTGAGTTGCTCCGGTACATGCAACGCGTAATCCGTTACGCTGTGAATCCCCGGCAGCTTATCATTGTTAAAGAGAAGTCATCTATTTATTTATGTGTGTGTTCTAATATTCAAGTACTGAACAGCGGTTGTTATTGAAGATTTTGTTGCTGTGTTGTTCACTGATTCATATCCGAGCTATAAAAAAAGGCTAGCCGCGGACAGTCAGTTGGAATTGGGTCAGTGTCGGAGTTCGGTGGCTGGGCTGGGACAACAAAGGTGTTGGCTGTCATCAGTATAATAGGATGTCCCTCACAACGCTGGAAGTTAGTTCTTTGCACTTATCTGTTGATAACGATAAAAAGGTATTGCAAACTGTTACCGTGTTTTAGTGGATCAGCAGAGATGAAAGCAGGTGCGGGCTGGAATAGGTCTCAACTACAAAATTAAAGTTAATTTAAAACTTTAATAAAGGTTATATTTTCTTTTCAAAATCAACAAATAACAGAGTATAACAGGTACTGTACCGGTTACGACCTGTACATAAGTATTTTTTTGAGCATAAGTTACGTTTATTTACCACGCGCAATGTTCCGAGCGCGCCTGGTTTGTTTACCAGCAGCGAGGACCAGCTAGCGAGTGTGTGACGACTGTGAGCTGTGACGTAGCCACAGGGGCTAGCTAGACCGCCCGCTCGTCTCAACACGTGTTACCAGCCTTGACTGGTATTTTCTGGATTTCACGTCACTTGTTCTAGAGAGTTCGATGGAGAAAATTTGGAAATTTCTATAATAATTGTGCTAGCGAATCGAGCGATATGTCATCTTGTTTGGGATCACCTAAACGTCCCAATGCTCGAGTTTGAAGCAAATCCATCGAGGGATTCGGGAGATATTAAATCAAACCGTATTATGACGTAGACATCCCGGATTGAATAAAAAGAGGACCTACTGTAGCCTATTCACACAGTCTCAGCTGAGTAGTCAGCGGGGACACTCTTGCTGCTACTATCATCGTGGAACTCTGTCATTATACAAGTGTGGGAAGACGATTCTTCGGGGTACTATAAGTGGACTCATAAGACTTCGAGTGTTGCAGAAAATTTTCTAAGTGTTCGTGAAATGGACTTGTATTATTTACATGGGTTCGAGACCAGAATTCTTCTAAGTGTTATTTGAATGGACTTGTATTATTTACGTGCCTTCAAGACTGAAACTTTTCTAAGTGTTTGGACTTGTATTATTTACGTTTCTTCGAAGCTGGAATTTTTCTAAGTGTTCACTAAATGGACCTGTATTATTTACGTGTCTTCGAAGCTGGAATTTTTCTAAGTGTTCACTAAATGGACTTGTATTATTTACGTGCCTTCGAAGCTGGAATTTTTCTAAGTGTTCACTGAATGGACTTGTATTATTTTCATGTGTTCGAGATCAGAACTTTTCTACGTGATCATTGAATGGACTTGTATTATTTACGAGTATTCGAGATTGGAAATTTTCTAAGTGTTCGTAAAATGGACTTGTGTTATTTACGTGGAATATTTGCAACTGTTGAGGAACTCATTCTTCTAATAGACAGTGATTGATTAACATTGCTAGTGATGAACTTTAACTTTCCAACGGCTTTGAACAAAGTTAGGATTTCATTTGCATTTACTCAAAGACGTGTACATTTGCCAGTGTTGGTTTAAAAGACTTATAAATTTCGTCAGTGAATTTATTTATGTGAATGGACTTGTGTTTTCGTCAGTGGTCACTCAAAGACACTATGAATTTCACCAGTGATTAACTTTAAATATATTCAGACTTCGAAGTGAATGGACTTGTGTTTTTTCGTTCGAGTTTAGGCAAAGACTTGCACCTTCGCCAGTAATGAACTTTGAGTTTAACTATAATTTCACACGAAGGGACTTGTATTTTTCGTTGCCAAACGTTATTCAGAGACGAAGATTTTCCTAGTGATGAACTCTAAAATTAGTAATACCACTCATATCATTTTAGGAGAGTTGGAAATCTTGATGTACAATTATCAAGATCTCTGCTTATAAGTTGATCATCCAAGGTATTCATGGACTCAGTGCTACTAGTGACCTTGGGAACATCAATCCTCTCAGTCTTATTGGGCTGAGGTAGTACATGACTATCTACAACCTCGCCTGGATCATCGGGGTTCAACCCGGGCCTCAGAGTTCGAGACATCTCTACTGGCCGTCAATCCAGACAGTCCAGCTGCCTCTGTCTGGAGTATCTGGAGTCCCCGGAATCCCTGGAGTCTTCTGGAACGTGCTTCAACCAGCTTGGCTTGGTGAGCTGGAGAACCCGAGCCATACTATTGGAATACGAGGAAGACAGTCCATTTCTACTTAGAGGTGATGAGCAAATTCATGACTTATTTGAATAAACTCTTATACAATCAGAGTCTAAGTTTTTCTGTAGATAGGACCCTACCTCCTGTACCGAGCCCTAGCTACAATTAATCCAATTTTTCGCCCTGAGAACTCTATTTCATGCTACTTTAAAATTTAATCTGAGAGTCGGGCTCTTTTACTGGTACAGTACCAAGTAGCAGATCAACAAATTAACAAATTACAGTTCGTTACAAGATTTGGGCTTCGAGCCCCAAGATTAATTTCTGAGCTCTCAGCTCACCACCACAATTGCTAAAGGGCAGAAAACCCCTAAATGCATGGAGCCCTTGCTCCCAACTATTAACTCAAGCCTCCCAGAGGCACCTTTCACACACAAGAAAGAGCAGATGCGCTCTCAAAGTCTTCAAGCCTATTTAAGAGGCCATAAACTGACTTTACACTAACTGCCCTCAAGGCACACATATAATGGCACAGGGGTACCTCGTACCCAATCTACTGGACCTTCACAATAAGAAAACAAAATATCAGGTTAAGTTACTGGCCCAAAGTACAGAAGGGATTGGAGGCGTGAACTTGCACTCCTAAATACACTTTTAAAACCTAAGTGGCTCTAGGCCGAAACACAGGGGCTAATCCCAAGCTAAGGAGGTGACCCGTATGAGAAAACTTTAATATATTTTAAGGAAGAGAAGAAACGGTTATGGAAACGTAGTCACCTCCATTTCAAAATGAAGGGGAGTTCGAGAGGGTAAAGCACACTCTATCCCCACTTTACAGTAAAAGAAATTTATAGATTTTACATAGACAGAAAGGGAATTTACATTTTAAAAAGGTAGGCTACATACTAAAGGTTTCGAACCCTCCCCGAGAGTTAAACTGCTGAACTAGCAAGAACGAAAGATGTTAACGGGCCATTACCTTGTAGAAGAACTGCTGCTTGAAGAACGAGGCGCTTCCCGCCCCCTGCTACATATTCACACACTGAGTTAGATGTTATACTAGTGGCACCGAGACAAGAAAATCAGCAGTTTTTATACCCTCGTGGAAAATTCGACACCTTTCAGGAATGAGTAGACACACCCTTTCGCTTTTATTGGATAGCTTAGAGCAACATATCTATGTCGAAGAAGACATACATGATTGGTTGGAAATAAATTAAAGAAATTTGGGATTGGCTAAATTCAAAACAGGCGGATAGAAAGGATTAATGTTGCCAACCCAAAGATAACAGAACAAAATATAGTAAAAAACAAAACTTATGAATACTAAATTTCTTCAAGAAAGTTCATTCCTTCGCACCAGAGTGCGTAATCATAGTTTTTAGTAGAGACATCTGGTAGAGAACGTCCACACTTATTGATCAAATACAAACAAAAACACATCAAAATTCACACAGAACTATCTTCGGAGAAACTGTTGAGTTAATACAGTTTGTTAAAGTTCAGGCTTTCTCCTGTAGAAGAGTTTCAACTGGCGCAATATTTGAACTAGCGGCGTGGAGGTGTACCGCCCGGTACACAATCAACGCGCATTGTCGCGCTATCTCTGATTGCGGACTAAAACTGTACGTGCCGCCTGACTTGGCATTAACATTTATTATTGATTTTCATCTCTAACTCACTAAATATCCTCATTGATGCGGTCATTCATGGTTCAATAGAATTAAGTGTGCGTTAATTTATTGTGTCATCCTGAAACAAATTAGTGCTATGAAACAAATGGTGTTTTATTGGTAACAATATTCATTCACCAAAAGTAAACTTCGGTGTTCTTCCTCTCTATGGATCAGAATTAATTCACCTGATATTTTCAACACCTTCCTCCCTTGCAGGCATCAGCGTCAGATTTTGACCCAATGCCAACCACCAACTGTGGAACCACGTGAATGCAGCAACCAGGACGCCATTCACGCCTTATGCGCGTCGATGCTATCACGCATGGAACAAGTTATTAGTGTACATGGAGGACCCAATGCCTACTAGGCAACAGGACACTTGCTGAACATAGGTGAGTGAAATGTTAATCGTTTCTGCAGAACATACTATTGAACATGTCCTGTGAATGTGAACTTCCTATCTCTAGTCTTTCAAGGTGTTCTGTTTTTAATGAACATGAGTGTATTTGACACTCATGAAGGACTTTCTCGTCTAGGCATGAAATGATTATGAGGTAGGGAGAGGGTGAAACTCGTTGTCCACACGCAGCCTATTCCTATGGAGTAACACCAAGGGCTCTGCTCAGTGGTTAACGTCTCCATTCGACGGACGAATCACCATCAACAGCGTCACATATTCTCATTTCATATAAACACCGCGGGGTAGTTGGGAATTTAATCCATGCTTTGTCAAACAGCCTAGTGATTAGATGTCACCCAGTAGCGGCCGGCCCGAGTACCGGACGGTGTCCTCCCTAGAGAACGAAAAGGTTCTTTTATTTTCTATCGACATTTGAAGTCAAACTTGGAATCGAATAATGGTGAGAAAATTGCATGTCATTACAAACAGTAAGTTCTTATCAATAAGGAAGACTGTTCCGCAATATCAAACTTAGGTGACTGGCTGACTTTCAGCGCGTTATTGTTGAATGTTTTCAGGTTGAAGATAAGGAACGGACTCTCGAGCATCCGTCCAAGGATATAGCGTGGGTGAGGGGGTTGAGATGTAAGGGGAAGCGCGCTGGGTGGACGGTTTCGGGAGAAGGAAGGGTGCGGGAAGAGGCTTTCTTTTGGGCAGAGTCCGTAGCAGTGTAGCAGTAAAGAATGTCCTCACAAACCCCTATACGAGAATGCGGCAGCCAAATTTTCTCCATGGTCCCATACAATACAATTAAATAATAGTTTATGACCTTGTTTGAATATTATTTATATTTTAATAATAATAATAATAATAATAATAATAATAATAATAATAATAATAATAATAATAATAATAATAATAATTCTATTCAAATGTAACATTTTAAACCAGGAATTTTGATTCAAATTTGGCCTCTGGCTTGCATCCCTCGTTTTGTGCGGGGTTGGCATCAGTGAATTAGTTTGTTTGCGCGGGGAAGTCTTGAAGAATGTGATACTGGACAGCAGCAAAGAGAGTGTTATGGGAGAAAGTACTGTGGCTACTCTCCCAACCTGAGAGTCCACCGGCCGCCACTGCCACCACCTCTCCTACCCTGATGGCGAACAACGGGACTCTAACCGACTGTCTACGATATCCGACCACAGAGGGCTTGACAATCATGGCCACCTGGCAGGTTTTAAACGTGTGACTCACCTGAAAAAATAAGCATTGTAGAAGGTGGGGTGGGAGTTGGGAAGTGGATACAGAGGATATATTAAATAAACACTTAATTTCTGATTATCGTTTATTAGATGTATATCTTCATAGAAACATGCAAATTAATATTATTCATCTTTCATTAGGCCTTTCTTTCATAAAATTATATCCACATTACCTACTTTATCTTCTTTAAATGCGAGTATAAACGTATTTTATTTTCACACACCGATAAATTCACGGATTATCGAGCACAATGATAATTATGACCTTCTTTCACTCGATTTTATTCACAATGCAGTAATTTTCAAAAGTATTAAGTTTTAAATAATAGATTCCACCTGAACTCGAAATAGAGCTAGCAGATTGTTAAATAGATGTGTTTACCACACCCGTACAAGAAGCGAAATGTGAGCCATAGGCTAGGGCTATACTTGTGTGATTTCCCGTCGCAGTACGCGATACAAGGCGCGTCTTCAAGGTTGCCCGCTGGAGAATGGGCCAAGCTCCATTTTGTTTGCGTGTTTTCCCGTCCAGTGCCTGAACACACATGCGTGATTTCACGCTGCGTTACTGCGTGAAATCTCGCGTCAAAAGTGCACAGCATTAATTTGGACGGAACTGGCCACACTTGCGGAATGAAGACGCTGCAGTATTGTGCTGAATACTGCGCGTGGTCCATCTGCGTTCGTTTTATACTTGCACTTCGCAAAATGGAATTAGACAGTGAATTAATAATTTTGAAGATACAAAAGTACCCGTGCATTTACGATACAAAGGACCAAGAATTCAAAAACAGAGACATGAAGAAAGATGCGTGGTTATCAGTAACGGGCGCTGTGCTTCGGGGACACGTTGTGTTTCTTTTGCTGAGAGCATTTTTCAATAAACAGAAGCATTTCGAATGCGTTCACGGAAATTCTGTAATACTCAAAAATTTCTCTTGGTTGCCTTTTAGTTCATTGTGTAGGAGCACAAATTGTCCACTTGATGACATGTCACTTATGATAGAGAGGATTCAATATTTTCTTTAACAACGACGACCAACCAATGCAGCACATAGCGCAACAACGGAGTATTATTTAATGGAATTTCTTCCATATGCAGAGGAATGGCACACTATTAAAATCACGCCGTGCAAACACGCAGGTGTAGCAAATTTTACACTTTTCTTTACGCCGCACCGACACAGATAGGTCTTATGGCGACGATCCGATATGAAAGGGCTAGGACCGTGGCGTTAATTAAGGTACAGCACCAGCATTCGCCCGGTGTGAAAAAGGGAGACCACGAAAAACTATCTTTAGGGCTGCCGACAGTGCGAATCGAATCCGCTATCTCCCGGATGTAAGCTCACAGCCGCGCGCCCTTTAATGCATGGCCAACTCGCCCGGTCGCAAGTGTGGTCACGAGCCCCGTCGTCCAGATGCGTGAAAAACACACAGCAATTCCGCTTGAAATCAGGCACATGTGGCTTTAGTCGTATGGTCCAGGTTCCAGCATGAGAGGGCGTGAGGCATTTGTAAACGTCTAGGCAAAACAGATCGTAACTGAGTGTGAACTCACCTTGGTTATGCGCAACGGCGGCCGGTGACAAATTGGCTGGTGGTGGCAATAATAATAATAATAATAATAATAATAATAATAATAATAATAATAATAATAATAATAATAATAATAATGTAGAACGACATAGAAACCGCTAGGATTCAAATCGAACTGTTGCAGGAAATCGCCGAACAAACTGGCGTGCAGAATAATGACTAACATAAAAGACGCATCAGCAAAACTTCGGAGGATATACGGGGACATCAGGCGAGTAGAAAATTTTAAGTATCTTGGTGAGATCATCATGAACAAAGCCCGGATTTTCATGCCGTAACAGGTTAGATTGCAAACTAAATTTGGTTAATTTGAAGTGTCGGCCACCCGCTTTTCCATAACGTAGCAAGAGCAACATAAATTATAGGAGTTCTGATGGGCCGTACCCCTAATGTTTATGCAAACCCCATAGCTTAATCGTTGTGAAGGTAGACTATAATTGCTGCTCGCTTTAGAAACTTTGCATTCTAACCTATTAACGCATAAAAATCCGGGCTCTAATCATGTAAAATGGACTGGTCAAGGAAGCGCTGAGGGAACGAATATGCAAACTTGAAATAGCCTATCAAACGTCACAAACGATCTATAACTAAGAATGCCTTTCCCAAAACGCTAAAATACGTCACTATTAAACGTTTCTGAAGCCAGTCGTTATGTATACAGTCGAAACCCTATCCCTAAATACCATTAAAGGACTCCTCGAAGAACTGAAGAAAAAGGAGCGCAGCATAATTTGAGGAATCATGGGATCGAAGTAGAGAAATGGCATCCACAAAGAAAAAACAAAAAATCCAGCAAGGAAATCTATAACAAAATAGAGAAAATTACAGACACGATCAGCAAAAGAAGGGCATGAGATTATGGTTACCTCAAACGAATGGACAGAAACAAGTTGACCAAACAGATCTCTCACTTAATTGATTCCAAACCTAAAACCACGTTGCCTTGGTTTTGAAATAGGTACAAAAGAAGACCTTCGAGTGCTACAGATCAAACCAGAAGGTGCCTTTGACAGAGGTCTCTTCCGAAAAAGAGATAGTGACGAACTGGATAAACCGAGACGAACAACCGAAAAGAAGACACGGTGCTCCTGGACAGCGGAAAGCAAGCAGGCCCATACAGAAAGAATGAGGGAATTCTGGGCTAAAAAAAGTTCACAGCAAAATGTAACAAGATTTAACGTGATCCTCGATGGCCCCAATAAATAAATAAATAAATAAATAAATAAATAAATAAATAAATAAATAAATAAATAATGGAGCTACATTGCTAATTTCAGAAGGTAATAAAATAATAACGGCGCGAGATATCGAATTAATGTTTTCAAATTATTCATCAGTATGACCAACCCTCTAACGCACATACATCCGTTTCACATTACCATCCTGTATATACATCAAACAACAAACATGTTGTGAGACTTGTAGACTAGTACCTACTGTAGAAAGCTCATTTGTCGAACAATCACGTAGCCTTGATTTGACTCTCGAGGCATTCCAAAACCTATAACTTAATACATTAGAAAATAATAAAAAATCAGTATTCCGTCTCAAACATCACTAGCAGTTATTGTTGATAAGTTGCTAGAAAACTCAATATGGTGACGATGTACAAGATGGCGGTCGGTGTCAGGTGCTGACCTCTAGCGTCCGTCACGGAGAAACCACTCGCTGTTGTCACGTTCACCATTACACTACCTTCTGCTAGTCCTCTTGGAGATCTCACCACGAACATGTACTCTCCAGCATCGGCGGGACGAACCGCTCGCAGAGTTAGCACTGCCTGGTGGCAGTAAGGGGAACTCCCGTTCTGAACAAAAGAGTGCTATAATTAGATATTCATTATAAGTATGGCAATACATAAATAAATATGGCAGTGAGGGGAACTTCCGTTCTGAACAAGAGATTGTCATCATTAAATATTCATTATAAGTTTGGCAATACATAAATACACTGACTGACAGTGACAATGCAACACCAAGGAGGAGTGGTTCGAAAGGGATGAAAGTTGGGGAAAAAACAGAGACGGCACGGACGAATAATTGATGTTTATTTCAAACCGATATGCAGGTTACACAATGCGCACGGCATCGACTCAGTAGGATGTAGGACCACCGCGAGCGGCGATGCACGCAGAAACACGTCGAGGTACAGAGTCAATAAGAGTGCGGATGGTGTCCTGAGGGATGGTTCTCCATTCACTGTCAACCATTTGCCACAGTTGGTCGTCCGTACGAGGCTGGGGCAGAGTTTGCAAACGGCGTCCAATGAGATCCCACACGTGTTCGATTGGTGAGAGATCCGGAGAGTACGCTGGCCACGGAAGTATCTGTACACCTCGTAGAGCCTGTTGGAAGATGCGAGCAGTGTGTGGGCGGGCATTATCCTGCTGAAACAGAGCATTGGGCAGCCCCTGAAGGTACGGGAGTGCCACCGGCCGCAGCACATGCTGCACGTAGCGGTGGGCATTTAACGTGTCTTGAATACGCACTAGAGGTGACGTGGAATCATACGCAATAGCGCCCCAAACCATGATGCCGCGTTGTCTAGCGGTAGGGCGCTCCACAGTTACTGCCGGATTTGACCTTTCTCCACGCCAACGCCACACTCGTCTGCGGTGACTATCACTGACAGAACAGAAGCGTGACTCATCGGAGAACACGACGTTCCGCCATTCCCTCATCCAAGTCGCTCTAGCCCGGCACCATGCCAGGCGTGCACGTCTATGCTGTGGAGTCAATGGTAGTCTTCTGAGCGGACGCCGGGAGTGCAGGCCTCCTTCAACCAATCGACGGGAAATTGTTCTGGTCGATATTGGAACAGCGGTTGACGTGGCGTGCGGGGCTGCCACCGCCTGGCGGCGGATGCGCCGATCCTCGCGTGCTGACGTCACTCGGGCTGCGCCTGGACCCCTCGCGCGTGCCACATGTCCCTGCGCCAACCATCTTCGCCACAGGCGCTGCACCGTGGACACATCCCTATGGGTATCGGCTGCGATTTGACGAAGCGACCAACCTGCCCTTCTCAGCCCGATCACCATACACCTCGTAAAGTCGTCTGTCTGCTGGAAATGCCTCCGTTGACGGCGGCCTGGCATTCTTAGCTATACACGTGTCCTGTGGCACACGACAACACGTTCTACAATGACTGTCGGCTGATAAATCACGGTACGAAGTGGGCCATTCGCCAACGCCGTGTCCCATTTATCGTTCGCTACGTGCGCAGCACAGCGGCGCATTTCACATCATGAGCATACCTCAGTGACGTCAGTCTACCCTGCAATTGGCATAAAGTTCTGACCACTCCTTCTTGGTGTTGCATTTGCTCTGTCAGTCAGTGTATTTATATCCTGACTGCATGATTTTTACTTCGTCTCTCTTCACATGTGATTTACTTCTGAGGTCATTCTCCACAAATAATCGCAAAGGCCTGAATTTATATTCGCCTAAATACGACAATAATGATTACGTAATTATTAGGCCTACGTGGTCCTGCTAATACTTCCAAATTAAATATATGGCATTTATTTATAAAATATTAGAGCCGTAATTTAAACACCACGTTTACTAGCATTTAGGGTTTGTTAGCACCGGTAATATTACTCATAATTATTATTTCACAATTTTTAATTATCACATATTTTAAGTCCAATTAGAAAAACTATTCTGTCATGAACGATTCCCGTTTAACTTAAAATATTATCCATTTAAATTTAAATGTTTATCACTGTTCACATTCGAACTATATTTCACAAATTATTATTATTATTGTTATTATTAGTTCGTGATATTCCCTACAAAATTTGTCCACGTAAATTTATAAAAAACAAGAAAAGGAATTTTAACACAACGGAAAACAGTGGCAAGTGGCTGGATTTTCCATAGAAATTATCACACAAATCGTCGTCAAATGACTGACATAAAAAAAGCAAACTCTGGGTCAGTTCGAACGCTAAACACAAAATTAATATCGAGAAAAGCTCGACTAGATTAATATCATAATACATGCATGACTTAAATCACTACCCCACACCTACGATAAAATATGTACAACAAAGTAAATGTATTATCTGACCCGACATTTAAAATACTACAGTTTAATTCCGTCCGTTTATCCTAAATTTAGAATGGACTCGGGAAGCGATCCATTTGTTACATGAAGTAATAAATCAAAAATAATACTGCCCCCCCCTAATCATGGCAACATCCCCAAATAAATTTACATATTAGTACTCATCTTTGGTTGGTATCCTTGGTCGGCATTGCGGACGAGAGGCCCATTCGGCCCTCATCCGTCTTATTCTTCCATAATGGCTGGTTTCATTTCACATTCACATTTGATTACACGGCGTTCCGCCATTACAACACTGATTTGGTATTTTAATATGTAAACACTGACACATTGATATTTTAACTTTAACATATAATAACACCCAATAAGACCCAAAGGACTGGACACAAAACGACGGAGTGTCGATTAAATCGCCCGGCCCGTTCACGATCTCCGACACGGCACGTCCGATTTATTATCAAGCCGCACTCTTGATGTGTTCATATTGACGGCGGTTTATCTCAGCAACCTACAGTACAGGCTCAATTATTTACTCCGACTTCCATTTACTATCCGTCACACAGTTTAATATACCTACAGTACTTTCACTGTTACTTTAAAAGAAGATAGCTTATTACTCTCTGTTATTATTACATCTTCACTTGAATTTACAATATACAAATCGTAGGCTCAGACCGTAACACGACCTGGCTTGATCTAAACTTTACTCGACACGCGGGTGACTGGGACACAACAACCTGACAGAATACAAGTCACTTCGTTCGAGCTCCGAGTACTCTGGAATGCCTTGTCTCATCACCCCTTCACCATGCACTTCCGCTGATGACCCAAACTGCTTACTTCGTTCTTTGAACATATCACCCAGATCACTGACCGTCCACGCTCTCGCCCAGGTATCTCCTATCACATGCAAGCGGTTTCCTCTTATAAATGCCCATAGATTCGATTTTCTTGCTTGTCGTAAATGGAATTGAATAACTCTTTGCTCTTGGAGGCTTTTTCTGTCCATATCCCTTTTTATCCAAACTCTGCTGCCCTTCATGTTCTTCGCACTATTCGAAATTTGGCTTGCCATTAATAAGGAAACAAACTTAATTCTAACAGGTCTTCTTCCCCTATTCTTTCCTATCCTATACAAATTATCCATCTCCCTTTCAGTACAATCAATGCCTAATTTCTCTCTCGTTAGCTTAAGGACTGAGTTCATCAATTCCATCTTAGATTCTCCTTCCGTTTCATCCAGTCCGTAAATAATATTTCTTCTCTTCTCCTCCTCCGTTCTTCTGCTATCTCGCCATTGAAGTACCTGTACTTGTTCCTCTGGCGGCTTTATCCTCTGATTTATTATAGCTCTTTTTTCCTTGTCTTCTCTTATCTTCGCCTTTATTTCTGTTAGATCCTTGGTTATGCTGTCCTTCATATCGTTGATTTGTTGGGACTGTGCTTCGAGCATTTCTTTGGTCTGATCAGCCTGAGAAGCATCGCAGACAACTTCCTTGATTTTCTTCATGTCCTCCCATGTCAATGGGCCTGGGTTCATCTCGACGCCTCCGATGACTAATAAAGTAGCCACTATAGCTGCCGCCATCAACAGTTCTGTCAGTCCCATTCCTTTATTAACTTCTAATTTACATTCCGTCTTGATTCACTTTACCCGATTGTGCCATCGCCTTATCACACTCCTATACTGCTGCACTGTTACGCCCATACTGCTTTTCCTGCACTTCCGGACCGTTCCACGCACGTCTACTCACTAGCTCAGCTCAGCAAAGACTGAGCTCCAAGTACAATTGAGAGTATGGTTCCTTCCTTTCACTCGTATTTATTGATGGAGGGTCTTACTGGTGGATTAACTGACGTCACACCTTGGAGAGAGGGAGTTAGTTTTCTCAAATCGGCACTGGCAGTCCGAACTGGAAGTTATAATTAATACCAAAATAATCCCCTCATCTGGAACATACACTTGGTTTAATATGATCTCCTAACGATCGCAGATTTCGGAGATATTAGCAGATATCGCACCTCAATATTTCGCGGGTTCGGTGGCGTCTCTCACAACGTAGTCACCTTTCGGCCAATAGCGTTCGAGATGCCCCGGTTCCAGGAATTTCAGTCTTCAATTTATTAAAAATGCATCTTATTATTTCTTATTCTTCCACGCATGACATCTAAAAAGTTTCTTAATTTGGTTCATATAATTGAAAAATTTGATTAATGATTACTTTCGGAAATAACTGATATTTCATTTCATATATTTCAAGATGGTATTTCTGGCTGGCCAAATGAATATTGTGATTGGATTAGAGCAAGCGGTTTATTTCAATTTTCCTCCGTGACAACTTGACGGACATTTGTCCTGGGGCGCTGGCCTTTTCCATTCTCCAGTTCCGAGAATGCGTGACATCAGGGAAACTCCTAACTGACAAAAATACATCTTCGCAGCGCTAATGTTGTAACCTGTACCATTGTTCCTGGTTCGCCTTTCTCTTATTGTACGAAACACATTTGGGGAACATCCTTATCTACTGGTCGGTAAATTAAATGGCCCCCTACCGAGAAGCAACTCTGGCCATTGTGACAGACTAATCCTCACGGCTTCGCCTTGTCAGCTTGTGTTTCCACACTCCTTCGGCCAGAAATATTGTTACCCGATTCTCTCCATTTTAACATGCGTACCACATTCTCCTTTGAATATCAAATCATGATTAAATTACGATCCCTATCATCCGAGTACAATATGTGTTAATTATTTGAGTGGTTTTTAGTCCCCAGGTTTGACCTTTCAACCAGCGCAAGAGGTTAAACCTGTTGTATGCCTTTTTATAAATATAGTTAAAGTGTACATTCCATTTTAGGTTGTTTTGAAACGTGATACCTAGGTACTTAAGGGTTGAGGTTTCTGTAAGCGGTTGATTATTGAGTGTGAGGTGGATTTTGTTAGTGGGTCGGTATCTACGGTCGCTGTTTCTAAAAACTATAAATTGGGTTTTGTTTACGTTAATTTTGATTTGCCAAAGATTTAGCCATTGTTCGAGTAGGTGGAGGTAGGGTTGTATGCGTGATTGGAGGGAGCGGTTGTTAGTTCCAAGAGTGAGGATTGCTGTGTCATCTGCAAATTGATATAGTTTGAGTGGGGGTGAGGGTTGAGGGATATCTATACAGTATAGGACGCACAATAGGGGGCTCATGGGGCTCATGGTACTCCAGCTAATAAGGGAAGTTTATATGATAGGGTGTTGTGGATGGTTATTTGAGCTCTATGTCGGTTGAGAAAGTTAGCTAGGAAACGGGTGATTGTGATAGGTAGTGGTAAATGTCGCAGTTTAAAAATGAGTCCTGTTTCACTTTAATACAGTATTTACGTGTGAGTGCAAGTGTTGTTCCAGACTTTTCGTTTTATGGCTTTAATAAAGGAGCGTGCGTGTCGTAGTGTTGTTCTATGTTCCCGAAGAGTGTTGGGATCTCTTTTCGCAGGTAGGCTTTGTACAGGTCATGTGAGTATTGTAGTAGTTGAAGGGTGGGAGTGGGGGTTTTGAAGGGTGTGAGGTATGGCGGGGTATGTGTAGTTGGTCTGCAGTAGTTAAGGCTGTTTCAAGTTGTTTTATTGTGTTGTGTAATTCTTCTTGCTTTGTCGGTGTCGTAATGTTGTGGATCATGTCTGTGATAGTTTGTCTGTAGGCTGACCAATCAGTGCGGTTATATTGTCGTACTGGTGGGGGTCGTTGGTTGTGTTGGAAGGTTTGGTAGGGTTAGTAAACACGGTATATGTTCACTTCCGATAGGTGGTAGCATATGCATATCACTGTTATTTGATAATGTTGGTGAGAGAATTATAATGTCAGGGGTGTTATTAGATATAGGTCGTGTGGGAGGAGGGAAAGGGATGTCCACACTCCAGGTGTCATGTGGAATTTGTTCATAAGTTCTTTTTTGAGTGCTATCATATGATGTAACGTTAAAGTCTACCATAATTAAATAGCTTGAAAAATTTTGATTAATATATTCTACAAATTCGTTAGGTGGAGGTGATCCTGGAGGAGCGTAGATGGTAGCTATTGCGATGTTTTGATTGCCAATAATTACCTCAATTATTTAAGCTTTCTGTTTGATATTCTTGCAGTTGGTGATAGTGTATTTTTGATGGAATTGATTTGTGTACACTGATTGATACCCCTCCACGGCCCCTGTTAGGGCGCTCGGAGCGGTAGAGTGTGTGATTTTTAATTTGTGGTTTTGTTTCTTAGTTAGAAATGTTTCATTAAAAATTATGACATCCGAGTTGTGTTGGTCGATCTGTAATTCAATGAGTGGTCGGTTGGTTCTTAATGAGCATATATTACCATAGTAGACTTTCACTTTTTAAAGTAGAGGAGATGGATTTAGTGGAAAGAATGTGCAGTGCATTTTAGTTCCTGAATACGTGGCATCCAGATGAGTCTGGAATACCAACCGAGCCGCCAATTGAATCTGATCGAGTACATGGGAACGTTGGAAGGGTAGTACATTCTGTAGGACTAGGGTGATGAATCTAAGGATGTTCTCCGTGCTGGGGGGGGGAGGGAGAGTGGAGGTAAAGGTTGGGGCGTGTAGGTCAATGGGTGTTATGGGTAGGATGGTTTCAGGTTGGGATGGGATGGGTTGAGGTTTACCCCTACATTTAGCGGAAAAACTTGGGTGGTTTTCCTGACATGTATTGCACTTCGTTGAAGCCTTATTAGTGCAGTTTGCTGATGAGTGATTACCACTGCAGATGGCGCACACTTGATCTCGGAAGCACGGCTGGTTGTGTGGACTGTCGTATATTTGGCAACGTTCACAGCGTCTGCGTTGTGGTGGGGACGACCTTGACGGCTCCACACGGTGACGTTTGGCGTAGATGAGCGCGCCATCTCGTAGCAGTTGGTCCAGGATTGAGGTATCACGTGACAGGATTCGAATTAGTGAGGTTGGTCCTCTATCGTTTCTGATGCGTATAGTTTTAAAATTTTGCAGTCCTTGTTGTTGTAGTTGGGCTGCAACCTCGTCCTCTGTGTAGCTACGATCGACACTGTAGGCCTAGGCCACAAGTGGCAACGTGGGTGCTGGGCGCGTAGGTGGTGTGATGCGCCTTGGTTTTACTGCCATATTTTGAGCTATGGCGTGCTTACCGAAGTGTGCTAGTCCGATAGTGTTGACCAGTATGGAGTAAAATGGCCTGGAAGTCTTGATATTGTGATACTCTTTACTTCTTTGTATTTCCAAGTTGCACTGCTTCTGTACGTTCGGAATAAATCTTGTTATTATGGAGTGGGTGTCCTTTGACTGGTTTTTATCCGGGTCCAAGTTCTTTAATTTAATTTTGTAGAATTGGGTTGGTACTCCTGTACCCGTAGCAGTTCCGCTCCGAAGTCTTACTTGGTTTGGTAGTGCCGGGTTCCGGGCAGCTTCTGCGTAGCTCAGAGTAGATAGAGGCATAAAGCCTGGTGAGCGGTCTTCAGATGGTAGGTGAAATGGAGCCGTAATATCTGTTGTATTGATGTTAAGTGGCGACATGCCACTTGATGATGGGTGTTCAGAACGGGGTGTATGTGCTCCCCGTTGATGCACTTGGCTCGGCGTTTTCTATCGTGTGGGCTCGGCGAGTCCCTATCGATTTTCCTCCTCGGCATTCTAATAGTTTCGTCTTCCATGGATGAAGCAGGTGATACAGAGCTATCTCTTATCGTGGAGTCTGAAACTTGTAGGTTTTTGGGTGGCGGCATCTGGTGTTTTTCTAACGTACTTCTTCTTGGCCCCGGTGGGAGTGGTTTTGGCGAACTCTGGAGTAGTTGAGCCGTATTTATTCCCGGTTCCTTCTGTATCCGTCGCGCTTGAGGCGGCATCTTTGGCTGGATGGTTCAACTTCGTCTTGTTATTTACGAAGTCTGATGGAGCCTCTGGTGGCAGAGTTTCATAGCTCGTACTATCATATCCCGCAACGGCCGTGCCTGGTTCTTTCTCGCTAATGCTTTACTTCATTTTCTAACTTCTTATTAGTTCCCGCATTGCTTGCCATCGTGACCCACTGGGCTAGACAGCGTAGGCCTAATACTGACTTGGATTGGCAATTTCAGCACTTGTCTATCCTTTGCTTACGCTAGTGGAGTGATTTATTTTCGGTCCCGTATATCAATGTTTTATTGGGGGAATTATCAGGGTTTGTTTCTGCATCGGAGGTGGATTTTTATTAAGTCTGATAAAATATTAAATACTGAGCGAGTTGACCATGCGGTTAGGGTCGCCTATCTGTCAACTAGAATTCGGAAGATGGTGGGATGGGATTCCACCATCGACAGCCCTGGAAATGGTTTTCGGTGGTTTTCAATTTTAACACAAGGTAATACTAGGATTCTACCTTAATTAAGGTGAATTCTTTCACAATCCTACTCTTTTCGCTTTTTTGCGCCGCCACAAATCTTCGAAGTGTAAAAGAAAGAGGGTATTAAGTGCGAGCAACTTACGCTACCATGTGCTCATTATTTTATTTTGAAGTGACTGTCTTGTAAATTAGGAAGGTTGCAGACTATTGTTAATTTTTAAATAAGAGACAGGAGGTAAGACAAAGTTATCTCTGTGAGTATGTGAATGTTTATTCTTGTGATAAAACGTAGGCTACATTCTATGGACGTGGGTGCGGGAACACTTTGCTTCCATGTTAGAACTTTTTTCTACAACTCTACATAGCGCATTAATCATGGGAAACTCACAGGAACAAAACAAAAAAGAGCCCTGTTCATTCACATTGACCCTTGTCTTTTAACTTGCAATAGTTCTTCATCCTTACACTTCGCTGTTTTTTTTTCTTTCCTGTGTCCAGATGTTAAAACTTTCTCTCTCATCCTTCTCCTGGAAACGCTTGAATATTTTTTGTCGATATTTCATAGCGAACGTGTATTTTGTACGTACAGGCTCTCTGGTTTGATTACTGTGTCGTACTGTTTGATTTCTGCTTTCCTTGAGATATTCTTCTTGTTGTACGTTCTGTTCCGGTTTATTTTCCATTATTAATGTACTATGTGGAGTTGTAGAAAATGAGTTCTAAGACGGAAATAAAGAGTTTCTGAACCCATGTCCATATAACATATTTTCTTCTTCCACGTGTGAAGTATGTGTCCTGAAAGTTTGATCATAACTATTGTTACACCCTGTATATACCTTCTTCTTTGTCGTTTGGGCCTACTGAGGACCACGGGACTCGTATCTTGTTGTCCCTTGGGCCTTTTGTTTTCTCCTCTCCCAGTATTCTTTCATTTTCTGGCTGTGAGTTATCTTTCTTCCCTCCGTCCACAGTGGTCTGCTGGTTCCTGTGTTCTTCCTACTCGTAAGTGACGTTGGAAAATATTCCCTGCTGGATGGCTTGCTGAAACTGTTGGCGGTCTTGTATGGACTCATGCGGGATCTCCAGTTGTTCCAGATCCGACTGGACCGAATAGATCCAATTGTTGTTCCTGGATGACTTGCCTCTACGTGCCACAGCGGAGATTCTGTTGGGAAGCCTGCAGGGGTTCATGCGGATTAGGTGCCCATAGAAGACCAGGCGCCCTTTTCTTATACAAGTAGCGATGTCCTTATGATGTTTGTACAGTTCATCGTTGTGCCGAATTCTCTAGGTGCGTCCCTCTTCTCTTACGGGTCCCAGTATTCTACTCAGGATCTTGCTTTCTGTGAGTTCTAGTTTTCTGTGAGGACCTTTCTTGGTCCACTCAGAGGCGTGAGGAACACATGGTTTTATTACCGCATTAAAGTGCTTGTATATACCTATTATATTATATTAATCAATAAGTATAATATGTAAGAAATTATTTTGTACAGCTTGGGGTACATACACTGACTGACAGAGCAAATGCAACACCAAGAAGGAGTGGTCAGAACTTTATGCCAATTGCAGGGTAGACTGACGTCACTGAGGTATGCTCATGATGTGAAATGCGCCGCTGTGCTGCGCACGTAGCGAACGATAAATGGGACACGGCGTTGGCGAATGGCCCAATTCGTGCCGTGATTTCTCAGCCGACAGTCATTGTAGAACGTGTTGTCGTGTGCCACAGGACACGTGTATAGCTAAGAATGCCAGGCCGCCGTCAACGGAGGCATTTCCAGCAGACAGACGACTTTACGAGGGGTATGGTGATCGGGCTGAGAAGGGCAGGTTGGTCGCTTCGTCAAATCGCAGCCGATACCCATAGGGATGTGTCCACGGTGCAGCGCCTGTGGCGAAGATGGTTGGCGCAGGGACATGTGGCACGCGCGAGGGGTCCAGGCGCAGCCCGAGTGACGTCAGCACGCGAGGATCGGCGCATCCGCCGCCAAGCGGTGGCAGCCCCGCACGCCACGTCAACCGCTGTTCCAGTATCGACCAGAACAATTTCCCGTCGATTGGTTGAAGGAGGCCTGCACTCCCGGCGTCCGCTCAGAAGACTACCATTGACTCCACAGCATAGACGTGCACGCCTGGCATGGTGCCGGGCTAGAGCGACTTGGATGAGGGAATGGCGGAACGTCGTGTTCTCCGATGAGTCACGCTTCTGTTCTGTCAGTGATAGTCACCGCAGACGAGTGTGGCGTCGGCGTGGAGAAAGGTCAAATCCGGCAGTAACTGTGGAGCGCCCTACCGCTAGACAACGCGGCATCATGGTTTGGGGCGCTATTGCGTATGATTCCACGTCACCTCTAGTGCGTATTCAAGGCACGTTAAATGCCCACCGCTACGTGCAGCATGTGCTGCGGCTGGTGGCACTCCCGTACCTTCAGGGGCTGCCCAATGCTCTGTTTCAGCAGGATAATGCCCGCCCACACACTGCTCGCTTCTCCCAACAGGCTCTACGAGGTGTACAGATGCTTCCGTGGCCAGCGTACTCTCCGGATCTCTCACCAATCGAACACGTGTGGGATCTCATTGGACGCCGTTTGCAAACTCTGCCCCAGCCTCGTACGGACGACCAACTGTGGCAAATGGTTGACAGAGAATGGAGAACCATCCCTCAGGACACCATCCGCACTCTCATTGACTCTGTACCTCGACGTGTTTCTGCATGCATCGCTGCTCGCGGTGGTCCTACATCCTACTGAGTCGATGCCGTGCGCATTGTGTAACCTGCATATCGGTTTGAAATAAACATCAATTATTCATCCGTGCCGTCTCTGTTTTTTCCCCAACTTTCATCCCTTTCGAACCACTCCTCCTTGGTGTTGCATTGTCACTGTCAGTCAGTGTATAATATTAATAGTTTTACATCCTACAAGATAATTTTACGAATATCGGACACGTCGAAGTGCTGGAAATATGTAAAACATCGTAATCTCATGGGAAGAAGTAATACCTCGTGATTCTCACAATGATATTCTGCAGAACGCTGCACATTGAAATAATCAACGCTTCATTTTTCAGACAAATCGGTAATGGATTAATCCTGAAGATACATCATTCAGTGCTTGTGATACTGTGCTTAAATACTGTGAAATTCTTTTTAAATGATATCTGTATGTGTTATTATTAGCTATTTTATGAAGCATGCGTCATTGTGTGTATAGACACTGCTTCATATCTTCTTCTTATATTGTCCGTGGCCATTCTCGTAACTGCAATGATTTGGGTCTAAGACTAAGTGAATGTACCTTGAATTTATTAATGTATTACCTTGCTGGAGTCAGTGGGGGAAACACACGGACAAGCTGCTCTCAGACGT
Organism: Anabrus simplex; assembly: GCF_040414725.1. Classification (NCBI taxonomy): domain Eukaryota; kingdom Metazoa; phylum Arthropoda; class Insecta; order Orthoptera; family Tettigoniidae; genus Anabrus; species Anabrus simplex. The sequence continues at coordinate 8,052,568 of NC_090278.1, read as the reverse complement.
AAGTCCTGAGACCAGAATCTGTGAACATTGCTTCTTCCCAATCCTATCGTTCAGCGTGAGTTAATGTGCTCGGCTATCTGGGTGGTTGAGTGCACTTACGTCTTCGGAGTGTTTCTGAAGTTGTAGAACAATTACTGCTAAATCTTTAATAGGAGTAGACTAATCATAACACCTACGAAATACAGTAAATGTAATGTTCCATGATTAAATATCTTCAGGAAACTTACATTCGCTAATAGAAATGATTGTGCTAATTGTGTAATTGTATGTAGAAAGCATTGCGACTAGCTGTATTGTGTACAACAAATCAAGGACTGGACGCTGGACTCCGTCTCTGCTCTCACATCTCACCGTCGTCTTCATAGATTCGCCGGAGACGACTTTGGCGTTGTTCTGGACGTCTTCAACAGAGAGACTCTCCGAGACTAACGTAGCATTCCTATTTTTATTATGTGAGCACCTGTTTATTCTACTTTGTTGTAGGCCAATATTCTGACCGATACTGGGAGGACGACCTTCTGGATTTCAAGTACATGGATTTTCTGGACATACAGGATGCCTGAGATCTGGTACCACTTTAATCAAAAAGCGTTTAAGGACGTCTGAAAATGTCTCACCAACAGCTTACATGTAACAGCGAGGTTCTGTTGACCATGAACCAGCCGTCCGTTTGGGAACCACACTGCAGGTATTCGGTCTTCGTAAGGCTGAGTCGCCGACCAAATGCTTCCACTGGCCTGATGTACTTCTGAATGTGTTGTAGCCGTCAAGCAGAGATCTTCTACAAGACGAGAAACTATTAGCATCAACAGCATCTTCGATCACCGACTACACTACCAATACTGTACCTATGGATTGCGGAGTCTTGAGAAGAAACAAAGCCATAATTGACTTGAGAATGCTGTGCTAATACTGATAAGAGTTATAAAAACGGAGGCGATAGATGTTACTGGATGATGGCCACGGAGGGGAGGCGAGGCTGGGGCCTCCACCGTTGGGGAGGCGGGCGGGGCCTCCCCAGAATAAATTAAAATTGACTTTGAATGAAAGACTAATAAGATTTGTACAAACGGGGGTGACAGATGTTATTGGATGATCGCCACGGAGGGGAGGCGTGGCTGGGGCCTCCCTGGAGGGGAGGCGGGTGGGGTCTCCCCAGCATAAATAAAAAATACTTTTGACCCTAAAGAACCATTGAATGCATCTGGTCCTTCATATCCAAAACGGTACAATTCTCACTTATGGAGATGATCATTTACTGGCGAGGAAGAAATGTCATCATCGACTGCAATTATTCCTGAGGGTGATGTGTGTTCCAGTCAACTTGAAAAGAAAATAATAAAGAATGCCATTACAAAGCTTTAAGTTTCGTAAGTTTACTGTTGTTGTTGTTGTTGTTAGTCGTTTAGTCGCTTTCGACTCTCCGTGACCCCATAGACCAAAGTGCGCCATTTCTTCCTGTCGTATACTATTTTCCGTAGTCTTTCTAAATTGAGAGCCGTGGCTTCCTTGATGTCATCAATCCACCTCATCCGTTGTCGCCCTCTTCTCCTGTTACCATCAGTCTTCCCCAGCATTAAGATCTTTTCCAGTGAAACATGTTTTCTCATGATATGACCGAAGTACTTTAGTTTTTGCCTGAGTATTTGACCTTCCAGTGAACAGCCTGGGTTGATTTCCTGTAATATGGACTTATTAGATCTCTTCGCAGTCCACGGAACTCTGAGGAGTTTTCTCCAACACCATAGTTCAAATGCATCTATTCTTCGGCGCTCAGCCTTTCTTACTGTCCAGGTTTCGCTTCCGTACATTGCTACTGGGAAGACCATAGCCTTCACTATACGAATCTTCGTTCTTAAAGTTACGTCTCTACTCTTGAAAACGTTATCAAAGTTGGCCATTGCCTTCCTCCCAAGGAGCAAGCGTCTCTTAATTTCATGGCTGCAAACGCCATCAGCAGTTATTTTGGAGCCCAAGTAGATGAAACTAGGAACAACCTCCATTGTTTCACCATTTATATGCCAGGAGGTGATAGGTTTAGTTGCCATGATCTATGTTTTCTTGACATTCAACCTTAGTCCAGCTATTGCACTTTCTTCTTTCACCTTCATTAGATACTTAAGTTGTTCTTCACTTTCTGCCAACAGGGTGGTGTCATCAGCATATCTAAGATTATTTATATGTATCCCACCAATTTTAGCTCCAGTTTCTGTTTCATCTAATTTGGCATTCCTCATCACATACTCTGCATATAAGTTGAATAAGTAAGGTGACAATATGCACCCTTGACGTACACCTTTCTCAATCTTGACCCATTCAGTTGTTCCATATAGGGTTCTCACCGTAGCTTCCTGACCAGAGTAGAGATTTCTCATAAGGCAAATAAGATGATCTGGTACTCCCATAGTCTTGAGTACTTGCTACAATTTATTGTGGTCGACACAGTCAAAGGCTTGAGCATAGTCAATAAAGCATAAGTATAGGTCTTTCTGGAATTCTCTTGCTTTCTCCATAATCCAGCGAATATTAGCAATTTGATCTCTGGTTCCTCTGCCTTTGCGGAAACCGGCTTGTTCTTCAGGTAGTTCTCGATCTACATACTGCCGAAGCCTATTTTGCAGGATCTTGAGCATAACCTTACTAGCATGCGATATAAGTGCGATTGTTCGGTAGTTTGAACATTCTTTAGCGCTGCCCTTCTTTGGAATTGGGATGAACACTGAGTTTTTCCAATCTTTTGGCCACTGCTGGGTTTTCCATATTTGCTGACATATTGAATGTAGCACTTTCACAGCATCCTCTCCTAGGATTGTGAACAATTCTGCTGGGATTCCATCGTAACCACTTGCCTTATTGTTTGCAATACTTTCTAGGGCCCACTTGACCTCACTTTCTAAGATATCTGGTTCTGGCTCTGACAACAGAGTAACTTCATCATCAGGAGTATTCCCATCTTTCCTATACAATTTGCCTACATATTCCCTCCACCTTTCTTTAATCTCCTCTGCTTCAGTAAGATCTTTTCCATTTTTATCTTTTATCATTCCAATCTTAGCCTGGAATTTCCCTCTGATGTCTCCAATTCTTATGTAAAGATCTCTTGTCTTACCCAGTCTGTTATTTTCCTCAACTTCCTTGCACTGTTCATTCAAAAAGGCATTCTTATCTCTTCTAGCTAGTTTCTGAAACTCTGCATTTAATTTAGACATTTTCGATTTTTCCCCTTTGATTTTTGCATTCCTTCTTTCTTCTGCTATTTGTAGTGCTTCACCCGATCACCATTTGGCCTTCTTCTTGTTCTTTTTCTTGGGAATATGCTTTTCCGCTGTCTCCTAAACAACACAACGTACTTCTGACCATAGCTCTTCTGGAACTCTATCTCTTAAATCTAATCCATTAAATCTGTTTCTAACCTCTACTGTATATTCAAGAGGTATGCTATTTAGGTCATATCTGCCTGATGGTTTAGCTCTGTCAATCTTCTTTAATTTGAGCCGGAAATTGGAAATTAAGAGCTCGTGATCTGATCCACAATCAGCCCCAGGCCTTGTTTTGGATGACTGTACAGCACTCCTCCACCTTTGACTACAGAGTATGTAGTCGATCTGATTCCGACATTTACCATCTGGCGAGGTCCAGGTGTATAGACGTCGTTTGGGCAATTGAAACAGTGTGTTGGTAATGACCAGTGAGTTGTCTTGACAGAATTCTATGAGTCTCTGTCCAGCTTCATTTGTTGTGCCAAGGCCAAATTTTCCCGTTACTCCATCTACAGTTTGATTTCCTACTTTGGCATTCCAGTCGCCAATAATGAAGACGATATCCTTCTTTGGTGTTAACTGTAGCAATTCTCGTAAGTCTTCATAAAACTGGTCAATATCTTCCTCTTCAGCTTCAGTGGTTGGTGCGTAAATTTGTATGACTGTGATGTTAAAAGGTTGGCCTTGAAAACGTACAGACATCATTCTATCAGTTTTAAAATTGCACCCCATTATAGTGTTACGCACCCTGTTGCTAACTATGAGGGCAACTCCATTTTTCCTTTGGTTTTCATGTCCAGAATAGTATACCATGTACTCATCTGTAGCAAATTCACCAATACCAATCCATCTCACTTCGCTTATTCCCAGTATATCGATGCCCAGTCTCTTCATTTCTCGTTTGACTATATCCAGCTTTCCTTGATACATGGATCTTACATTCCAAGTTCCTTGCAGCATCGCACATTTCTTGAGGCTTCTCTCAACGTAGTTCCCCCCGGAGATCCGACTGGAGAACTTGAAACTCCGGAATATTTTGAATTGAGCAAAGCCATGGGGTTTTCTTGGGAAAATTACAGTGGTGGTTTCCCGTTGCCTTCCACTGTCCTCCACTCCTGTTGGCTCACTGACCCAGTTTCCCTCTGGGGTTGTAAACCCAACCTTCCACTGGGTTGCTCAGCTTAACAGGGGCACCACGCGTAGGTAGGATTTGGAGAATTGAGGTGTGAGAGGCTAAGTGAACTCTAAGTTTACTGTAGTAAATATGATTAAATAAATTGTTTTTAATTACAGGAACGTGTACATTTCTTAATGATGACGTAGTAATAGTGTAGTGCTCCATATTTACTGGTTAATAATAATAATAATAATAATAATAATAATAATAATAATAATAATAATAATAATAATAATAATAATAATTGTACCGGGCGGTACACCTCCACGCCGCTAATTTAAACTTTGCGCCAGTTGAAACTCCTCTGCTGGAGGAAGTCTGAACTTTATCTACTGTGTTAATTTTCAAGTTTCTCAGAAGATGTCACTACCCGGAAATTTTTAAGTTTCTGAACTGGGTCGTTTTTGATGTATTTTTGTTTTACCTGTAGTAAGAAGTGTGAACTTTCTCTTCTAGAGGACACTACTGAAGAACTACAACAGTGCACCCTAGTGCGAAGTGAAAGAACTGTTTTTTGGAGAAAGTTTTATTTCATAAGTTTGTTCTTTGTTAAATTTTCCTTCTGTCATTGTTTAAGTTGGCAATATTTACCCTTTCTTTCCCCTCGTTTTGAAATTAGCCTATCCCGAATTTCTTAAATTAATTTTCGGCCAATCGGGGCCTTCTTCCCCAAACTGCTCTGTAACTGGGTTCTGTAACCAATAAAATTCTTGCGGGAGGGTGTTCTCATTTCCTGAAACGCCTCGAACTTTCCGCGAGGGTATTTAAACTGCTGATTTTCGGGTCTCTGCGCCACTTCAGTACCAACTTTCAAAGTGTAAAGTACGTAGCAGGGGGCGGGAAGCGCCCCTTTCTTCGGGCAGCAGTTCAACAACAAGGTAATGGCCGTTTAATAACTTCTTTTCTTGCTAGCTCAGCAGTTTAACTCTCGGGGCGGGTCCGAAGCGTTTCCACCATGTAACTTTTCCCTAAAATGTAAAGACTCTTAGCATCTATTTTCTTTTAAAGCTACATATTGGGATAGAGAGTGCTTAACCCTCTCGAGCTCCCACTCATATTGTTTTGGGGTGAACTTATTTTTCGTAACCGATTCTTCCTTAACGTAATGTAAATTGTTTCCTTCTAAAGTCACCTCTTTAGTATGGGATTAGCCCTTGCATTAGCGGCCTAGAGCCAGATTAGGTTTTAAACAAAAGGTATTAGGAGTGCAGATCGCCTCCTCTCAAATTGTTATTTTGGAGGTCATGTAATTAACCTTTTTCTCACTTAATAGACCTCAGTAGGTTGGGTATTTTACCCCTGTGTATACGTCCTTAGAGGACAGCTTGAAGGTGAATTTGGTGTGGCCTTTGACAGGCTTAAATTTTGAGAGCAAGTTGCTCTTTCTTGAAAATTTTGTTTTCTGCGCGCCTCAAGGAGGCCTTACTGTGTAATTTGGAGCAAGTGCTCCTGGGCATGAAGGGGGTTTTCTGCCCCTCTGTTGAAACTTGTTTTGGGGTAAAGTTGGGCTAATTGCCCAAGAATTGTGAGTTCGGGGCTCGAAGCCCAAATCTTGTGAATACTGTAATTGTAATTTGTTACCTTGCTACTCTGTACCTGCCATTATTGTTATTTCTTGATTTTGCTAAGAAAATATAACCTTGTTAAATTTTATCTTAACTTTAATTTCGTATTTTGAGGCCCGTTCACCCCCGCACCTTCTTTCACCTCTACCTACCACAAAAACTCGGTAACAAAAATAATAATAATAATAATAATAATAATAATAATAATAATAATAATAATGAATGTTTCGAAGTGGAATATAATGAGCTTCACTCGTAAGAAATCACCTGTCGAGTATTATTATGCTTTCATTGGCGCACATTTAAAAATCTCTTAGGTTTTGGATTTTTCTTAAGATAAATTGTAGGCATTTTGTTTCTGTTGGAACGTTATTCCTACATTAGGTCAGGGTTGGAATATGGTATTTGCTTTACGTCGCACCGACACAGATAGTGTATGGGACCCTCACCAGGATTACTTGATTCAAGAACTGGAAAAAATCCAAAGGAGAACATTTCGATTTGCTCTGGGTGATTTCCGACAAAAGAGTAGCGTTACACTTGGGATGGGAAGACTTGGAAGAAAAGAGACGAGCTGTTCGACTAAGTGGTATGTTCCGAGCTGTCAGCGGAGAGATGGCGTGCAGTGACATTAGTAGACGAATAAAGAGATTTGCCGATTATATTGTTATTTTATATGAGACTACAGAAGATCTGGAGAAATTGGTGAATGGTATGGACGGAATATTGGGTGAGGAGTATAAGATAAAAATAAGTCCAAAATAAAATTAATGGAGTGCAGTCGAACGAAGTCAGGTGTTGTAGGAAATATTGGATTGGGAAATAAAGTTTTAAAGGAAGTAGATGAATATAGTTGCTTGGGTAGTAAAATAACTAACGATGGCAGAAGTAAGGAGGACATAAAATGCAGGCCAAAAGAAGCAAGGAAGAGCTTTCTTAAGAAATGAAATTTGCTAACTTCGGGCATTGACGTAGGAATTAGAAAGACTTTTAGAAGACTTTTGTCTGAAGTGTGACATTGTATGGAGGTGAAACATGGACGATAAGTAGCTCAGAAAAAATAGAAGCTTTTGAAATGTGGTGTTACACAAGAATGACGAGATACTGAATCAAATTGGTACGAGGAGAACGATTCAGTTAAATCTGAAGAGTAGAAGAGATAGAATGATAGGACACGTCTTAAGACGCCCAGAACTAGTTCATTTTATTTTTGAGGGAAGTGTAGGTGGTAAACACGGCAGGGGTAGACCAAGGTATGAATATGACAAGCAAATTAGAGTAGATGTAGGATGCAGCAGCTATTTTGCAATAAAAAGTTTAGCACAGAATAGGGTGCCAAGGAGGGCTGCATCAAGCCGTTCTAGTGACTAATGGCTCGAATAATAATTAAAGACAGATATTATGAGTAGACAGTGGATTTTAAGGCAATAATAGGTTAGAATGCGAACTAATTTGGTTAGTAGCAAGTGGCATGCAGCCCGCTCTTCTATAATGTAGTGAGAGTAACATAAATTCTGGGAGTTCTGATAGGCTTTACCCCAAATGCGGGCATGTCGAGGTCACGAGCTGACCGAGAGTTCGCTTGCATGAGAAACAGCTGTTACGAGTGCTACTCCAGGACGTTATGAGATAGCGCAAGCCTGGAGGGGTGCACGTTAAGCCGCGTATACACTTGAGCATTCGCTCCGAATGAGCATGCGTTTGCCCAGTTTTGCTCAGATGAGTATAGGGCGAACCGAATGGATCCGCATGCCTCAGCCCGATCCGAATGATGTCGGTACCTCAAAGTGAGCACATGCTCTGTTCGTGGTCAGTGCGGACGGTTGATGACGAGTGGGGTAGCCCGAACAGTATGAGCCGACTGCTTCCGCTGTCGCTATGCATATGCGGTCTCGGTAGTGCAAGTAAAGTGAAGGAAGAGTGTGAAATATAATTTCAAGTTGAAATGGAATTGTCCCAGGATAATTCTCTTATCCTTCTGGGGGTACTACCACAAGTATCCCGTTCTGTGGAGCCCCAAGGACGAGTTTATTACAACACCTTCACATAATCCTTTAAGCAGGCTACGATGGCTTGGCACACTTCAGGTATGATTCTGCCAATGACATGTTTCGAAATTTTGAAGAGGTACTCCAAACTCGTGTAAGAGTCTCCTGTAGCTAGAAATCGCAGTTTCACACCTAGGCGCTCCTCGGCAGATATGGCTTTCCTAAATGTTGTGTCTTCTCTTTCAATCGTAGCCCTGATACTAAGCAATATCCATTCAAAATCCTCGGATGAAATTCTCGTAAAATGTTTAACGTCATCTGTTTTATGTCCGATCGTTTGTAACAATTGAGCATTGCATCTCTCTTCATACAGTTTTCTTTGCCACCACCGCTTTCTCCTTTTTGTTTTCAAGGAATGCAATATAACAATATAACAATAACTGGCAACGATCAATTTTCGATTCACCATTGTAGCCTCAGGTCAGGCAAAACACTACACTACACCTAAACACAGACGGTGTTCTCGGTCCGCATGAGGTCCGAACACAGTGGAAACTTGCTCAACAGATTAGCATGTGGGTCGTGCTTGTGCGCTCCCGCATCGGCAACGCATGCTCATTCGGGGTGAATGCTCAAGTGTATACGCGGCTTTACGCGTTCAAAACTACAGAACTCCGTGCAATACATGTACATACAAGGACGTACATAATTTTGTTCAACGCAGATAGGATTAAGAAGAAAATCTCCACATGAAACAATCTTATTCGCAAATTGGCAGGGTCACAACGGGGTTTTCATCCGAACTGGCACTGTGTTTTTCTGCTCCTGAATGTGCTTCCCCAGTCTGGTACAGTTCCTCTTATGGCAGACAGGTAGATACGGCCATCAATGAAACCTGTAGGTTGATTAAAGTTTACCCCGTTAGATCAGCTCTATTACCTGGCTGGAATAGCGCCACCCTTTGTTCGTAGAGAAGTAAGAGGCTAAACTATAGAGTCCGCTCCGCAATGTTAGGTACCACTATGTGGCGCACGCCAAGTGACTGTTCTTTGCTTAATACTTAGGTTTCCACTAGCAGCGCTGAGGTAAGTAGAGGTGAGTACTGCTGCCAGCTGTTGGTTGATGGTTTGATGAGGCCTTTCTTTCTTGCCGTGCGGACAGAAAAGGGTCTCTCGAAGGGAGTGTGGCCCCACTGTTCTCATGACCGAGATGGGCCTGCCTGTGCAAAAATACGTTAAAGCTAATAAATAACCTTTTTTTCTTTCTTGTCCTAAGCCCCGAGATTAGAGGAGGAATTGAGAAAATGTAACATTACCGTCCGACGCCATGACACTTTCAAACTTCGCGGGTCTCTTTAGAACTTTTTCTTTTGCAGTGGTTGGTAACGTCAGCCAATGCCCGTGATCCGTGGCAGAAGCAATGGATAATGGCGTCTGGGCTATAAAAGTACAAATACTTCTAAGGGCGGGTGGGTTGGATCCTGGCTGGCGTAATAAATACACCTCTACTCCAGAATCATTTCTAGGTAAGAATAGCAGCAGTGAAACTCTCATATTACGTAATAATGCTTGCGGAGCGGACTCTATATTTCTATCGATGCCAACACGGAGAGGTTTAGAGTGGAACAGAGCAGCGCCCACCCGCTACATGGACATAGCCCTCCTCAGCAACGGAAGAGCTTCCTGAGGACATCTGAGGTGCTTACGGTCTCGCCAGAGAAGGTAGGACTGGAGCTGAGGAAGAAGAAGACCCCTCACCTCCGCGGATGGATGCCAGCACCTCGACATAATGAAAGTTGGCTGGTGTGGAAGTCCCTGAACAGGCTACGATCAGGAGAAGGATGATCCAGAAGAAATGGGCGTTCAGCACACGTGATACAGGATGTGAATGTGAACAAGAACAAACCACGAACCACTTGCTTCAGTGCCAACATCTTGCACAGAGGATGATATCCTACAAGCCACACCGAGTGCATTGGACAATGCAAAGTACTGGGCATGTGTAATATGATCATACATGTTATGTTTTGAGTACTTCAAGCTGACTTGTACATTAACTGTAAATCTGTATGTTTTCGACTCGAGTATAATATAATAATGGCGGGAAAGTACAGAGCTTACACGCACCTGCCAGAACATTACATTCTAAGAAGCGACTCTACCGACAATGCACCTGTTCATTACGGTAAAACAAACAACTTATGGTGGATTTATACGTGCGTAGATTCGCTGGCACAAGTTCGTTAGCCAGTGCTACTGGCACGCCAAAACAGTTTTACACTTAAGTCTCGCCAGTGTCATTTTGAAGTGGGTTTAGTCAGTAAATGTTATTTGAAGATATCGAGTGAAGATGAACTTATTCGTGACGCCTGCTGAATAGTTACAACACTGTTGGTCAAACCATATCAATATCCACACAGTTTTAAAAGTCCCCTATTTACATTGGTGAGCACAGCGGAGCGAGATTTTTTCCGAACAGCTGAGATTTCAATAGGCTCCGCTGGCTACTATTATTCTCTCGCAGACGCTGGTGCCGCTGCTAGTGCATTATTTACTAACTCTATGGTATACTGGGTGATTACCATCATAGGTGTGACACGGGTGGGTAGGGGAGAGGGGGTTGATGTGTGTTGGGAAATCGAGGTAATGATGTCCCTATAGACTGGATGGAGTTCACAGCAGATTAATCCACCTGGGGTGGGGTTGTCGTCGGCGATGGACACGTCCTTTAGGTGTTGTCTCCCGGATTTTCTTTCATTCATCTGTTCAGATCACCTTTCAATAGGGAATGCCTTACGTGATTGAATTACGGTGTTGAACATCATTGGACAGCGAAGGATGAACGAACGAACGGTATAACAGACCATGAGTAGAAATAAGCTGGATTTATACGATTCTCTCGAAGGAGAAATATAATGTATCGGTAGGAGTGCGAGGGGAGAGAAAACATACTAGAAACAAGTAGAATGAAGATGATAAGCTTCCACGGCTCAGATGGCAGTGCGCCGGTCTTTCACCGCTGGATTCCGCGGTTCATATCCCGGTCACTCCATGTGAGATCTGTGCTGGATAAACCGGAGGTGCGACAGTTTTTTTCTCCTGGTACTCGGGTTTTCCCTGACATCTTTCATTACAGCAACACTCTCCAATATATTTTCATTTCATCATCATCATCTTCTTCTTCTTATTCTTCTTCTTATTCTTCTTGTTAGCATTTATCCCCCTTAATTGCAGGGTCTGCTGTTCTGCACTTCTTTTCCCCCTTGATGCGGTCTTGTGCATCTTCAGGACAGACTTTCACCACATGCATGATGTCCTCCTGCAGAGTGTCGAGCCAGCGCCCTCGTGGTCTGCGGCCCTCAGGACTTAAGTTTAACGCCCTTCTTGCAACTGAACAAACGTTTCTGCATAGCACATGGTCATACCATCGCAAACGATTCTCTCGCATTTTCTCAGGGATTGGGGCCACACTAAATGCCATCCAAGCATCCTCATTTCTGATGTGGCTGAGTCTAGTGAGTCCCATTGGCGAGCGAAGCATCTCCATGACATGCAGCTGTTGTTCGTGTCTCCTTGTGATTGGACAATACTCGGTTCCATACAGTGCCACTGGTCTAATGATGGTTCTATAGATTTTGGATTTCAGACACACTGGCACCCTCCTATCAAAAGGGACTCCTATGACTTGGCGCCACTTCATCCAGGCAGCGTTGATTCTGCTTCGAACATCTGGGAGCGTTTCACCATCCGATTGGATAAGAGACCACAGATATTTAAATTGAGTTGTTTCGAGAATTTCGACGCCATCGATGTTAATTGATCCCATCACTTTGTACCCCCCACTCTAGGTACTCAGTATTCTCAACGTTAAGTCGCAGGACGTATGTGTCCAAGGAGTTCTTACAACGTTGGACTAGTTGTTGCAAATCTTGACGGGATTTACAGGCGACCATAACATAATCAGCATAGAGTAGAGTCCACGGATGTGGTATTAACACTTCTGTGTTGATGGTGTCGAGACAGAAGATGTACAGAAGTGTGGAGATAAAGCCGATCCCTGATGAACGCCAATCTGAATTCAAAATGGTGCAGGCATTCCAGCTGCTCATCAAACAGAGCTGGTGGCATTCCGACACTGATGCTGGATTCATAGAATATATACTTCTGGTACACCATGCAGCCTGAGTACAAGCCAAATAAGATCACGAAGCATCCTGTCAAAAACATCTTCAAGATGCAAGGAAGCGATGTGGAGTGCTTTCTTTTCATTGTGACGTTCTATTAAAAGACGTGTTGCGTCGGTCGTTCATGCTCCTTTCACAAAGCCACATTGATTTGAGGCAATATGAACTAAGTCAGGAAGGCGTGCGTCTGTGTGACAAGGAAGACGAACTGTTCGATAGTCGGATCAGTCTCTGCAAGTAGAAGGGGCAGTCTTCATCAATGATCTTGTTGAATAGGTCTGTCAGGAACGTAGCTGCTTGTGGTCCAAGCATCTTCCGCTGATGGAAGGTCATCCGGTCCAGTTGCCTTTCCGTTTTTCATTTTCTTTCTACTCCAGCAACCGTGTTGGGTGGAGCTGGACCATTTACTGTTGGTATTGGCGGATGTATGAATTCTTCATTGCATACTTTTCAGAAATGTTTCTTCAATTGGTCAAGGATTTGAGTTGGTCTCTGTAGTAGCTTGTGGTGTTCACCTTTTATGTCCAATATCCTCTGTGGAACGGAGACGATTTTTCGCTAGTTGGTAAATATATTTTGCGTCTTCTGGGGTGTTGAGTTTATCATGCAAGTCTTTGTAATGTTCTTTACTTAATTTCATCTGTCAGTGATTAATCAATGCAGCTGGCACAATTCCTATCCTAGCCCTTAGATGGTAAGGTAAGGGTTATTCTGCCCGAAGGCAGGTCCGAACCTCCGCAGAGGTGTTCCTGAGCCGGAGTTTACGTGCGGTAGGGTGGCCAGTTCCTTTCCGCTCCTCCATTCCCTTACCCCCACCAACAGCGCGTGGCAACCCATCCAATTCCTGACCACGCCCAATGTTGCTTAACTACGGAGATCTCACGGAATCCGGTGTTTCAACACGGCTACGGCCGTTGGCAGCCCTTAGATAGGGGCTTCATTATTCTATTCCTGACCCAATCAAATGACTGAAAACAGACTGTGGATTTCCATGAAGAAAAATGACATCAAGACGTGCAGTTGGGTCTGGACCGGGTCCTGATGCCGAAAGTATGAAGAATGCTTCCTTTTTCTTGCTAGTGGCTTTACGTCGCACCGGCACAGACAGGTCTTGTGGCTATGATGGGATAGGAAAGGCCTAGAAGTCGGAAGAAATCGGCCGTGGCCTTAATTAAGGCACAGCCCCAGCATTTGCCTGGTGTGAAAATGCGAAACCACGGAAAACCATCTTCAGTGCTGCCGGCAGTGGGATTAGAACCCACTATCTCCCGGATGCAAGCTCACAGCCGCACGACCAACTCGCCCGGTGTATGAAGAATGTTCCAGAAACATAACTATAGAAGAATAGTGGCAGGCGGTAAGCATAATCTATGTAAAGAAAATAAGAGTTTTGCCTGCGTTGCTCAGAATTTAAAAAATGGTATTTCTGTATCGGTCGTGTCCATAGTAACAAAGAAATGCATTTTTTAATTCTCCGTCATGTCTATGTCTCTACGGGCATCACCGGAAAATGGCTGAAGAGAATTGAATGAAAATCGGTATATAAAGTCGGAGAATGATGTACTACAATCTGGTATATAAATTATTTTATTCTCACTGTGTGAAATGGTAGTTTAGGGGAAGGCCTAAAATTTAATTCTCAAATATGTATGTTATTAATGGTCCTATCGATAAATAAACATAAGTTATATATAATTAAATTTCGAATCATTTATGTCTTATACATTTTTACTCTACCGGCTGTGAACAAAAGGTATTCATAAATTTTGATTTTTGTTAAGTCCATATCGAGGCCGAACCACGAGAAAATGGGTGAACAGAATTTAATGACAATCGTATAACTCTGGGAACAAGGTGCTACTGTCTATGTTTAAAATACATTTTATTGGTAAATTGGTAGTTTAGGGGCAGATGCCTGATTTTTTAAAAATACTTACGTTACTGGTCCTATCGAAAAGTATTACCATAACAAAAGTTATAGAGAAAACAAGTTCCAATCATTACACGGTTTTACCACAGACTACGATAATGGAATAACGAACTTATACTTTTGTTGTTTAGTCCATATCAACGCCAACCATTGTTAACGTGGAATTATTGTTCAATCGTGTTAAACGGCGATGACTCATTGGCTGAATGGTCAGCGTTGAGGCCTTCGTTGCAGAGGGTCCCGCGTTCGGTTCGGGGCCGGGTCGGGAATTTTAATCGCGTCTGATTAATTCTTCTGGCCCGGGGACTGGGTGTTTGTGTTTGTCCTAACACTTTCCTCTTCATATTCAGACAATGCACCACACTACCAACCATCACAGAAACACACAATAGTGATTACATCCCTCCACACAGGGTTGGCGTCAGGAAGGGCATCCGGCCGTAAAACAGGGCCAAATCCACATATGTGTGACACAGTTCACACCCGCGACCCCACTGGTGTGTTAAACGGCGATTGTTTTTGTCACTGTTGCCTTCAGGTGTAAAACTGCGTGGTCATCGTTCCATATCGCAAAGGAAACTTCTGATCATAACAATGAGAAAAGATCGTAAAAGAAGGATCGCTTGAAGAGTAAGAGAAGGGGAAGTCATGGAAGAAGGAAGGACTCCCTTTATATTAGATGCCCCAATATCACAAAGACAGAAGACAACTAAATGTGAAGGCCTCATTATCATCATCAGTCGGTTTACTCATTGCAGACCGTCGTGACCTCATTTCTTCACTTCATTAGTAACTGCATCCTTAACGAGATTTTTCCATCCTGAGCGGTCTTCAGCTTTTCTTAAGATTGTGAAGAGGTAAACCGGTGATTTTCTTTGCTTCGTCTAACAGTAGTAGGGCTATGAGAGTTCCAAATCCTTAGTCAGCACTTTTCCTGCAGCGTCAGCACCCGAGGTCATTGACCTCGGGTGACGTGCTATTGTTTGTAAACAAGCACGTGGAATTCAAATTTCGCGCGCCCACGTGCATAAGGTGGCATCCATGAGGTTTAGCTCCGTCAAGATGGCAGCGCTGAGGTTAGCGATGCTCTGTTGTTTAAAGATGGCAGTTGTCAAAAAAGCACGTGGAATTCAAATTTCGCGCGCCCATGTGCATAAGGTGGCAGCCATGAGGTTTAGCCCCGTCAAGATGGCAGCACTGAGGTTAGCGATGCTCTGTTGTTTAAAGATGGCAGCTGTCAGCTTAACAGCTGTCGAAAAAGCACGTGGCCTAGCACGTGGTCGTGACGTCACCCGGGGTCAATGATCTCGGGTGCTGACGCTGCAGAAAAAAGTGCTGACTTAGGATTTGGAACTCTTATAGCCCTACTACTTCTAACCCTCCACTTGGTGTTCTGACTTTGGTCTCTTGCCTGCAATTTTGCCTTGCCGAATGGTCTTTAGTCCGCCTCTGTGGTGTAGTGGTTAGTGTGATTAGCTGCGACCCCCGAAGGCCCGGGTTCAATTCCCGGCTCTACCACGAAATTTGAAATGTGGTGCGAGGGCTGGAACGGGATCTACTCAGCCTCGGGAGGTCAAATGAGGAGAGGTCGGTTCGATTCCCACCTCAGCCATCATGGAAGTGGTTTGCCGTGGTGTCCCACTTCTCCTCCAGGCGAATGCCGGGATGGTACCTAACTTAAGGTCACGGCCGCTTCCTTCCCTCGTCCTTGTCTATCCCTTCCAATCTATCCATTCCCTACCCAAGCCCCTGTTAAGCAAAGCAGGTGAGGCCGCCTGGGCGAAGTTCTGGTCATTCTCCCCAGTTGTATCCCTCGACCCAATGTCTGACGCTCCAGAACACTGCCCTTGAGGCTGTAGAGGTGGGATCCCTCGCTGAGTCCGAGGGAAAAGCCAAGCCTGGAGGGTAAACATATTAAGTAAGTAAGAATGGTCTTTTCTAAACTGTCTCCTTCTCTCCTCATGTGAAGGCCTACAATACCGAAAACTCATAAAACTGATCAACAATAACATAACATTGATCACTGTTGTGATGTGCTTTGTCCCTTCTGCTGACACTCATCTCCAATAGATGGGATTACTGCTGCGTCTCGAGTAACACAGCCTGCCTAAATACTGGCGGAAAGTAGCTTGATTGACCCGTCACCGACTGTGTTATGAAGTGTTGCGTCATCCCGTCTGTGAACTGACGATCCCGTAATAGCACGTATTTAGGAAATATACTGGAACAGAAGATGTTATTTATTTCTGTAGCAAGGGAGCCTCAGCTATAATGGTGTCTTGATATCGTAAAGTGACGGAGATATTAGCAGAAAACATTCATAAAAAGTGCTCTCTCTTAATGGATGCGAGGAGAAGGAGAAAGTGGTTACATTTATATTTTACTTCCTGGCTGACAGTGTCGCAGCACTTAATGAGACAGAATTAAGAATTATAAAACCCTCTTTCTTTTCAACCATCTTCTGAGAGATGTTGACAGCGATGCTTGGTAGTAATGGTGTTGGGAGGTTTCTTCACTAGCACATGCGTTGCATCTTGAGTGTCCCTATTGCAGGGACATGCAGAATTGAGTGCAATAGAAATGTAAATAAATATGGGGAGGAAACGTATCTGCTTGATATGCTTGGGGTCCCATTGGAGCAGTCTTTTTTTTCTTCTTTATCTGTTTATCCTCCAGGGTCAGTTTTTCCCTCGGACTCAGGGAGGGATCGCACCTCTACCCCCTCAAGGGCAGGGTCCTGGAGCTTCAGACTAAGGGACGCGGGATATAACTGGAAGGATGACCAGTACCTCGCCCAGGCGGCCTCACCTTGTTTTGCGGGGGGAATGGGAAGATTGCAACGGATAGATAAGGAAGAGGGAAGGAAGCGGCCGTGGCCTTAAGTTAGTTACCATCACGGCATTTGCCTGCAGGAGAAGTGGGAAACCACGGAAAACCACTTCCAGGATTACTGAGGTGGGAATCGAAACTACTTCTACTCAGTTGACCTCCGGAGGCTGAGTGCGCCCCATTCCAGCCCTCGTATCACCTTTCAAATTTCGTCGCAGATCCGGGAATTGGGGGTGGCAACAATCACACTAACCACTATACTACAGAGGTGGACTAGAGCAGTCATTTCTTCACTTAAACCTGAACCTACCCTAGATATTTGAAGGGTTTCTGGCAAAAACAACCAATGTCAAAGTATGAAATGTTCAAGAGAAACAATACTCTCTAAATGTGGTTCTGTATTACAATGAAACCAGGAAAAATGTTTGTTCATAAGCAAGAAACAGTTTGTTGACTTACATTCCTCCTCAACGGATACATAGAAAGAAAGATTTTCAGACGCTTTTAGTGTTTGCGTAGAATGCACAGCCTATATCGCAGAGAGTGTTTAACTTACGATTATATTTGATGTCTCAATTGACAGATAAAAGCGGAGGCTAGCTGTTGCAATAAATAAATAAATAAATAAATATTAAACGTAGTTTTCATGAAACAGCGTTTCAGAGTAAGGATCAATTTATGCTAAATATATGGCGGCACACGCAAACACTGTTATAAGATGGCGCTGAGTTGGAGGTTAGCTGTCGTTGTGAATACATCGTGTTCAGTTGTATAGAGTAAACATTTAATAATGGAAGATAAATATTTGATTAGGATTCGGCAAAAATGTGCAAAAGAAAGAGTTGAAACGAGAAACAGTAATGGCATGGAAAGAGCGTAGGCTAGTAGGCGTTACCATGAGAAAATGAATCAGCGAAAACAATTTACAATAAGTAACTAGGTACTCTAAACTAAATGAAGGTGCAATAGTGCCAGCCATCTTGGCTGAATGGTCAGCGTACTGGTCTTCGGTTCAGAGGGTCCCGGGTTCAATTCCCGGCAGGGTCGGGGATTCTAACCTTCGTTGGTTAATTCCAGTGGTCCTGGGCCTGGGTGTTTGTGCTGTCCCCAACATTCCTGCAACTCACACACCGCACATAACACTATCCTCCACCACAATAACACGCAATTATCTACACATCGTACATACCGCCCACCCTAATCGAAGAGTCTGTCTTACAAGGGCTGCACTCGCTTAGAAATACGCACACGAAATTATTATACCACCAACATTTTGATATTAAAAGGTTAAAATTTCCTCTTAAAAAATAAAAGATATTCTGACATTGGTTGTTTTTACCTTAAATTGTCGCGAAAAACCATAATATACCTGGCATTCATTCTTATTTCAGCAGAATTTGTTTTTAAATATGTTTTGCTTGTTGTTACATAACAAATCAGTTATTTTTTCAGAAGAGAAGATAATTATTTTTGAAGTTTATTTCATGACATACACTACTTGAATCAATTGCATATGCAGTGTAGGCTACATATGAGTTTATGTATTAAAAACAAACTAGTTGATAACCGATGTGCGCTGCTATACCTCAATAAATAAAAAGTGTTTTTTAATTAATTCTAGTTTATGCAATTGTTATTAACAATTTTCTTCCTTATTTTTGGTTGTTTTGTCATTACATTTTCTAATTACATTTACTTGTAATTTCACTTAATAAACAAAGAAATAATTACTGTAAATCTATTTTTTAGATTCTTATGTCTATTAATTTGATCAAACTATTTCCATTTGCTTACATAAATGGCAATTTATTTACATGATGCATGATGTTCATTGTAACGCAAGTGGATACATGCCATTCTTTGTTTCTCCATCTGGTGACAAAATGAACACATTACTCGGCACTGAGTTGCCTAGTTACATGAACTTCCTAACAAGAAACGTACTTCTTAAAACATGGCGGCGTGTCCCATCCTCCTATATACAGACACGGTCATGAATCTCCTAACAAGAAAGGTACTTTATAAAACATGGCGGCGTGTTCCCATCCCCCTATATACAGGCACGGTCATGAATCTCCTAACAAGAAAGGTACTTCATAAAACATGGTGGCTTGTTCCCATCCCCCTATATACAGGCACGGTCGTGAATCTCCTAACAAGAAAGGTACTTCATAAAACATGGCGGCGTGTTCCCATCCCCCTATATACAGGCACGGTCACGAATCTCATCACAAGAAAGGTACTTCATAAAACATGGCGCTGTTCCCATCCTCCTATATACAGGCACGGTCATGAATCTCCTAACAAGAAAGGTACTTCATAAATCATGGCGGCGTGTTCCCATCCTCCTACATACAGCATTTCTTACCGCACTATCATAATACAAAATGATACAAGAGAGTCTTAAAGCATCAATGATCAGCTGGATGATACCCATCTTATTCTTCTCCTTTTACGAGTGCTGAACTCAATCAAGCAATTCGATCTTTTAAATCCGGAAAAGCAGCAAGTTTCGCGAAAATCCGTGCATTAAGTAAAAATATCTCTTTATATCCAGACTGTCCCCTTAACAATGCATCACTACTTTATAAGAAAGTGAAAAGTGAGAAATAGAAGAAGTTAAATAATAATAAAAATAACCAAGAAAGACTGAGAGAAAAAATGAAAGAAAGAAAATTATATAATTAATGGATAAAGTAACCTATAAAAAACAACTGGAAATAGAATTGAGGGGAGAACTTAGAATGAGTTATAAACTTTTGTATTTCCATCTCAACCCTGCCATTGAGAGGCCGAGGAGAAAATAGCTAATGTTTACTTGATGTTACAGTGTCTGTGATCTACCGGCCCTCCGCCGCGTTCACAAGACTTTTCGTTTGTTTTCAGTCTGGGCTCGAGGTTAGAGGAATATTTTACATTAGACAGACGAGGGATAGTATTTATCTTTAATTTTCTGCCGCTCAATAACTTCCCTCTCAAGCTTCCCTGAGTTAGGAAATAAAACGAATTCATCTGTTTTAGAATCTCACGGACTTCTTACAGGAACTCTGCATCTTCTACATCTTTCCTCGGCTTTCAATAAGGTAATTCCAAATTCTTCCCTTGTGGGTGAATGTGGTAGAATACATTCACGGTATCCTCTGCCTGTCGTAAGAGGCGACTAAAAGGTGCTCCATGGGCTATTGCCTTGGGAGCATGCATTGATGACCATGGGGAACCTAGCTGAGTCTGTGAAAATCACATTATCACAGATATGTCTTTCAAATTGATAACGATTATTTCCCATAATTTCACAACGTTAGGAACAGAGTCTTCTATATGTATCTCGGTCATGGCCTTCCATCAATACTTCACATCACAGCCTGCAAGTTCACATCAGTACTCTAACGCGCCTCTTTGATACTATGACTCTCAGTTATGGCCATCATTCAATACTTCACATCACAGCCTGCCCGGCTGCTAGGAAACATCGCGTCACACATTTCATATTACCCCAATGCATAAGGTATTTATATCAAAAGTATTCATTAGAATGTCCGGCCCCGCGGTGTAGGGGGCAACGCGTCCGCCTGTCACCCGCCGGCCTCGGGTTCGATTTCCGGCCGGGTCAGGGTTTTTAATTGTAATGATTAATATTCCTGGCCTGGGGACTGGGTATTTGTGACGTCCTTAATCTTCCTTTCCTCATAAACAACATTCCACACTGCCGCCATTCCAATTACACGCAGGTTCATACAATATGGTGCCAGTAGGGGCAGAAGATCCACATGGGTCGACGCCCCGAACTAATAGCATTTTTTTAAAATCATTAGAATTAATTCGATTACTTCTGTTCGGTTACTTCCAACCCTGCCAAAGACGTATGCGACAATACTGGCAAGCTTAGACACTACTGCACTGTCGTGTATACTGACCGTGATATTGTGAGCAATCAAGGCGGCAGTGGAGTCTCCAGGCCTCAGTGGTACACGATCTGTTAGCCAGATAGCTCTGTCAGCAGCGGGATTGGCGCAGAACTCCACCGTAAGGCTCAGTGGTTGACCTGTGATTGCTGTCAACGTCTGGTTGGACGGATACACGGCTGGAGCACCTGTAACATTACAAATTCCATCAAATCACAATTTCAAGTATTTTGATAAGGTTTTCTTCGTGATTCAAGTGTGATAATACGACAAAAAATATTTTAATGAATGAATCGTGGGAAGAATACATTTTTATAGCAATGAAATGACACACAAATATACATTAACGGGGATGTGGAAGGGAATCACAATCCAAGGAGTGGATATCAAGACTCTGAGGTTTGCGGACGATATTTTTATCTGAGACTGCAGAAGATCTGGAGGAATTGCTGAATGGTATGGATACATTATTGGAAAAGTAGTACAAGATGAAAATAACTCCAAAACAAAAGTAATGGTGTGCAGTTGAACGAAGTGAGGTGATGTAAGTAATATTAAATTAGGAAGTGAAGTCCTAAAGGAAGTAGATGGATATTGTTACTTGGGCAGTAAAATAACTGACGATGGTAGAAATAAGGAGGACATAAAATTCAGACTAGCACAAGAAAGGAAAAGCTTTCTTAAGAAAAGAAATTTGTTCATTTCGAAGACTGATACAGGAATCAGAAATACGTTTTTGAAGACTGATATAGGAATCGGGAAGACGTTTTCGAAGACTGATATAGGAATCAGAAAGAGTTTTCGAAGACTGATATATGAATCAGAAAGACGTCTTCGAAGCCTGATACAGGAATCAGAAAGACATTTTCGAAGACTGATATAGGAATCAGAAAGACGTTTTCGAAGACTGATACAGGAATCAGAAAGACGTTTTTGAAGACTTTCGTTTGGAGCGTGGCATTGTTTGTAGTAGGCAAAGCATTTCTCTTCTGTGCAGTTTGATCTTAAGGGAAAAAATACGACACACCTGTAAAAACAGTAATTTTGCAGTATTTAGGAGAGAGATTCTGGGGTTATATTTGGTTGTATCATATATGATACGTTCGGGACTATACCAAGCATTGTAAGACCACATTTCAAACGCTTCTATTCCTTTTATTTCTGAGCTAGTTAATATTGTTACGGGGTTACCCGTGGAACAGCAGAGGTGAAAGAAGGTGCGGGCTGGAATGGGTCTAACTACAAGGCCGAAAGATGAATTAAAATTTCAATAAAGGTTATATTTTCAGAACTTAACAATTTTCATATAGACTTTCAAAATTCAACAAGTAACAAATCAACAACAAGCCAAAAATCAGGTACAAGGTATAATTTATAAACCAGAGCACGAAAGCACAAGTTTTAGGGGATCATTACAAGATCTGGGCTTCGAGCCCCAAGTTTTATAATTCCTGAGCTCTCAGCTCACAACCACAAATTACCAAAGGGCAGGAAACCCCTAATTACATGGAACACTTGCTCCCACCTAGTAATGTCAAGCCTCCTAGAGGCACCTTTCAAAACACCAGAAAGAGCTGACCCGCTCTCAATCTTTCAAGCCTATTAAAGGCAATACTATACTTTACAATCACTTGCCATCGAGGCACAACTTACAAGAATTAAACAGGGGTATCTCGTACCCAGCCTACTGGGCCTTCGTTGAAAAAGAATAGGATAAGTAAATGGCCCAAAATGCAAAGCAGAATGGAAGCGTGTACTTGCACTCCTACATGAACACTTGTTAAAACCTAAGGGGCACTAGGCCGATTAAACAGTGGCTATTCCCACACTAGAGAGGTGACTCGTATAAGAAAATTTTAATACATTAAGAGTAGAAAATCGGTTATGAAAACGTAGTCACCTCAAATCAAAAAATGAAGGGGAGCTCGAGAGGTTAAAGCACTCTCTATCCCCGATTTACAGTTAAAGTAATAAGAAAATTTTACATAAGCCGGCACTAAGTTACATTTCTAGACAGGTAAGTTACATTGAAAAGGTTTCGGACCTTCCCCGAGGGTTAAACTGCTGAGCTAGCAAGAAATAAAGATGTTAAACGGCCATTACCTTTGTTCAAGAGCTACTGCCCGAAGGAAGAGGCGCTACCCGCCCCCTGCTATACTTCCATACACTAAGCTAGATGTTGTTGAAGCGGCGAAGAGCCGTGAAAATCAGCAGTTTTATACCCTCGTGGAAGATTCTAGACCTTTCGTGAATAATTAAGACACACCCACAGGCGTTTATTGGCTGACTAAAATTTACACATCAAAATTGGAGAAGAAAGACTCGATAGGCTGAAAATTAATAACAGAAATTATTGATTGGCTAACTTCAAAACTGGCGGAAAGAAAGATTTATATTGCCAACCCACAAATGAAAGAACGAAATTAGTAAAGAACAAACTTATGAATACAAAATTTCTTCAAATAAAGTTCTACCACTTCGCACCAGGGTGCATGGTCATAGCTTTGTAGAGACATCTATCAGATAATGTCCACACTTCTTGATAATTAGTAAACAAAAGCAGTTCGAAATTAACAGAGTGACATCTTCTGAGAAACTGTTGAGATAATTCAGTTTTTAAAGTTCAGAGTTTCTGCTATAGGGGAGTACTTTACGGCGGAAAATTCAAAAGTGCGGCGTAGAGGTGTACCAACCGGTACAAATATATACAGAAGAATGTTGAAGGTGAGATGGATGGATCGAATCAGAATGAAGAGATACTGAATCGAATTGGTGAGAGGAGATCGATTTGGCTAAATTTGACGAGAAGAAGAGATAGAATGATAGGACACATATTAAGACACCCAGGACTTGTTCAGGTTGGTTTCTGAAGGAAGTGTAGGTGGTAAGAACAGTACGGGTAAATCAAGGTATGAATATGGCAAACAGATTAGAGCAGATAAAGGATGCAGTAGTCACGTGGAAATGAAATGGTTAGCACAGGGAAGGGGGGTATGGAGGGCTGCATCAACACTTAAAAATTTATCCAGGTCTTCCTCTTTCTAATCCCTTATTAGTTTTCCCTAATGCAATTTTTAAAGCTCTAAATGCATGATTACGGCAGCGGTTCCGCGTATATAGCGCAAGTCCACGCCCCATTATCTCACACTATCAGACAAAATTAGCTTCAAAGTTCTTTCGGACTATCATTTGTAGTAGGCAAAGCTTTTCTCTTCTGTTCAGTTTGATCTTAAGGGGGGAAATAGGACATACCTGTAAAGAAAACAGTATTTTTGCAGTATTTAGGAGAGGGATTCTAGGGTTATGTTTGGTTGTATCATATATGATACGTCCGGGACTATACCAAGTTTTGTTACTTACACCATGCAGCCACCTCTACCTTGCAATAGTAGAAGACACAGCAATATTACAAACATGTTTTTGTTTGAGTCATCAGTTCCATAGACTGGTTTGCAGCTCTCCATAAGACTTATCCTGAGCTAATCTTTTCATTTCTACGTAACTATCACACCCTTCATCTGCTCTAACCTGTTTGTCATATTCATACTTCGGTCTACCCCTACCGTTCTTACCGCCTGTACTCCCTTCAAAAACCAACTGAACAAGTCCTGGGTGTCTTAAGATGTGTCCTATTATCTATCTCTTCCTCTGGACAAATTTAGCCAAAGCGACCTCCTCTTGCCAATTCGATTCAGTATCTCTGTATTTGTGATTCGATCTATCCATCTCACCTTCAGCATTCTTCTGTAACACCACATTTCAAACGCTTCTATTCCTTTTCTTTCTGAGCTAGTTATCATCATCCATGTTTCTCTTTCGTACAATGCAATGCTACAGACGAATTTCTTCAAAAACATCTTTCTAATTCCTGTATCAATGTTTGAAGTGAGCAAATTTACTTAAGAAAAACCTTCCTTTCTTATGCTAGTCTGCATTTTATGTCCTCCTTACTTCTGCCATCGTTAGTTATTTTACTAGCTAAACAGTAGTACTTCCTTTAAGACTTCATTTCCTAATCTAATATTTCCTGCATCGCCACGCTTCATTCGTCTGCACTCTATCACCTTTGTTTTGGGTTTATTTATTTTCACCTTGTACTAGTAGCGGCGCTAAGAAGCTCTGGGCACCCCGGAATAATTGAAAATGGGTCCCTCGTATCCTGATAAGGAAAGTTACAACTTTATTTCGTAGTACAGTGTTGTATATTAATACAATGAACAACAACGATGCAACAATAATAATAATAATAATAATAATAATAATAATAATAATAATAATAATAATAATAATAACATAGTTTAGTTTTCAGATCCGAAGGAAAAATAATACACTTATATGGTACGAACACACACACAAGAAATGCATATTCCAATTACAGTAACCAAAACACGCTGACCGTCACTGTATTAAGAAATAATCTCGTTCCTAGGACCAAATAATTTACAACTCAATCGTCCATCGTAGGCCTACTTAGCCACACTGACTGCCGAGAGTTATAAACAGACTCGAAACTTCAGTAATTAGAGTTTACATGTTATCGCATATACTGGGTTCTCAGAGCTGGCTAATTATTTCAAAAGCCGTGTTGATTGTTGTGAGTGGCAGCAAGGGATGGTTATCATTGGAAAAAGTTTGGAAACCCACATTCTTTCAGAAATAACTACCGTTCTCCTATCGACGAGAGAAGCTCTGCACTACGACGGCCTAAGTTTGGAATACTCCTCTGTACGTGTGCTGTAGCTTTATCAAATTGTAAAATCACTCTTCACTACTGAACTAAGAAACAGTCAAGGGCCCTCGGCCACTGTTTTCTACTCCTTCTCAAAGACTCTGTCCATACCATTCAACCATTTCTCTAGGTATCTCAGGGTTTTGATTTCCTCTCCTGGGAGCGTGATTCTTTCTTTGGCTGACACCTTCATTTTTCGAAGTGTTGGATCCCTTCAATACCTGAGGTTCACTCAGCCTACACCAAAAATGAGTACCAGGTTAATTCCTGGGAGCAAAGGCGTCCGGGCGTAGAGCTAACCACTCTACCCCATCACGTGCCGAGTTTAACAATGGTGGAAGCCTTTAATTTTTTATGTCCGATTAGTGTTAATAGAGGGTGGTTGCCCAGTTGTATTCCCTCTTAAAACAATAATCATCACCACCACCTCCATCCAGTAACGCCCTCCATTGATTTTTCAGATAGGCTTACATCCTTTCTTCCCGCTGCTTAACAGCCTTATATCATCTCCCGGTTCATCAAGCGCACGACGCTCTTTAGACATCCAATCAAGCATTCGTTTGTTCCATTAATACAGATTTTCTACTCCGCTTCTGTCTGCTGTCCTCAGCAGTGAAACGTAATAAAGAAAGTAAGAGAGAGCTTAATGAGGACAGCCACGGATCAAGACATGGGTTTCAACTCACTGACTGGTTACTGAAACATGTTATAGGTCATTCCATGGACCCACAAGGAGTGAACACACACCCTCTGAGACACTCATAACTCCTGGTGATTATATTGTATTATGAAAGAAAGAACAAAGATGAGGCATATCTTGCATATGAGTTATTAAAATAACTACTTAATATTTTCTATTTGATATATGCATTCGTTATGCCTTTGCTGGCGGGACCTAGTGTTTACAGTGCACTATGTTTTCTGGTATAGGCTAGAGCAATCTTGTTACTTTCATTGATCTGTCTCAGTCTTATCCTTGGCTTTGACAATATGAAAGTGACTGAGGTATGAGCGATGCTAGTAATGCCATTCTTCACGCAGCCAGTCCCCGCTATGAATGGTGTGAAAATGCTGCTCATAGGGTCGGTTGATGCATGCATTTCAGTGGCCTTGGCAGACTGATATCTAATAGCAACTTCTGACTCGGTGAGGAAAACATCGGAAAACTACCTCACTCCTCATTTCCCTAGTACGCCTCTTCAGTGATGCCTAGGCCATGTTGAGGATCCAACCAGCTTTAGGGCTGAGGACTGAACTACATACATTTGCATTCGTATGGAGGAAGCATAATGGCGGAAACAGCTATCGCTATGTTGCCTTCCTTCATTCTTCCTCCGAGTTGCTCTGGTACGTGTTACTTAGTGAATCGCCCGTGACTTCTCGCTGTTGAAGAGAACATGTGCAATAACCTTGA
Source organism: Anabrus simplex (assembly GCF_040414725.1). Classification (NCBI taxonomy): domain Eukaryota; kingdom Metazoa; phylum Arthropoda; class Insecta; order Orthoptera; family Tettigoniidae; genus Anabrus; species Anabrus simplex. Next base: position 8,025,591 of record NC_090278.1, on the reverse strand, counting down.
TTTATTTATGTTGTGGCTGAGACTGTTCATAAAAATAAGACAAGAACAGCTACTTAGAAGGAACAAAATCAAACTGTGCATAATGAACTTAATTACCTTTCTCGAAATAATAGAGATAAAAGTCTCGGCTGCGTGATTACAAGAAACTGCTGAAGCAACAGGCTTTTCTGAGAGGACCATTGCTGCTGTAAAAGCCTATATAAGCCCCATCTAAACCCATTGTACCTTAGATTGCATAAACTTATTTTGCAGTTTAGTTGTTCTCCCTCTTATCTTGAAGTTAAATGCCACCGTTCCTCTTTAAGCTGTATAAAACAAAATTGTCCCCCTAGAAACCAGCAGTCCCCTTCCTAAAAATATTTAACAGCTTAATTTCTCCCTGAGGGGCTGCCTGCCCGAGGCGGTAAAGGCGTGCTCGGTTCGCCCGGAAGGACGTGGGTTCGAATCCCCTTCACGAAGTCGTAAAATTTAAGAAACGAGATTTCCACTTCCGGAGGTGCATATGGCCCTGAGGTTCACTCAGCCTACACCAAAAATGAGTACCAGGTAAATTCCTGGGGGCAAAGGTGGCCGGGCGTAGAGCTAACCACTCTACCGCATCACGTGCCGCGTTTAACAATGGTGGAAGCCTTTACCTTCCATTCCTCCAAGGGCCTTCATGGCCTCTACGGAGGTGACTTCGTCTTTTAGTTTCTCCCTACTGTTATATTGAATACTAAGTTCCACAAATGTATGCGCTGTCGTTTACCCGTGGTGCTGTTAAGCAGAACCGTTCGATATAGCACGGCCGACTTGATGCGTCGCTCTAGCTAGGGAGCGCAGCGAGGGATCCAGCCGGCCATGGATATAGCAACATTGTTGTCCAGAGAGCAATACTGTTTTCTTAACATGGAATGACCTATAGAAGAAAGTATTTGGACTAGTTATTCACGCAACTGTCACGATTTTTTTTTTTTTTGCTAGGGGCTTTACGTCGCACCGACACAGACAGGTCTTACGGCGACGATGGGATGGGAAAGGCCTAGGAGTTGGAAGGAAGCGGCCGTGGCCTTAATTAAGGTACAGCCCCAGCATTTGCCTGGTGTGAAAATGGGAAACCACGGAAAACCATCTTCAGGGCTGCCGATAGTGGGATTCGAACCTACTATCTCCCGGATGCAAGCTCACAGCCGCGCGCCTCTACGCGCACGGCCAACTCGCCCGGTACTGTCACGAAAAGTGATCTTTTACGTTACGAGTGAGATGTTTATGGAATTTCTAAATGAGTAACGTAAACGTATCTCTTTAGTGGCTGTTGTGTACAGCATACTATGTTGTATTTGCCGGCCCCGTGCTGTAGGGGTAGCGTGCCTGCCTCTCGCCCGCAGGCCCCGGGTTCGATTCCAGGCCAGGTCAGGGATTTTTCTCTCGACCTGCGGGGTGGTTCGAGGTCCACTCAGCCTACGTGATTAGAATTGAGGAGCTATCTGACTGCGAAATGGTCGCCCCGGTCTCGAAAGCCCGGAGTGACGGCCGAGAGGATGCGTCGTGCTGACCACACGGCCCTCCTAATCTGCAGGCCTTCGGGTTGAGCAGCGGTCGCTGGGCAGGCAAGAGCCCTTTCAAGGGGCTAAGTGTCGGGGGGGGGGGTTGGTGAATTTACTTATTTCAAATCAAAGCTTTTTTTCAGGGGTGGAACGTGATAATTTTATAAATTATTGTATGTGAATTATTTTGTGAATAGTCTATAGAAAATATGTGAAGATATTTATTGGTATGTTTGTGTACAGGAAGTACCGTGATGATGTTACAGACTTTCAGGTATGATGAAGGACGACAAATGGATCAATTTGAGATGAGGGACCGTAGTCCGGAAACGATCGAGTCAAAAGTTAAGCAACATTTTACTCATGTAAAATGCACGAGTTTCACAAGCTGCTCCATTTACAACAAAGGTTCGAAATGGCCTCCCCCTGCGCCAATACAGGCATGGCATCGTCGCACAAAGTTCTATTGTACCCGTTCGAATATCCCCGATGTCGTGTGAACAGCGCCTGAGGCAGCGAGAATTCTTACCAAGAGATCCTCTTCAGTCTCGACAGCTGTCTCATACACAAGGCTTTTCAGATGACCTCACAAGAAGAAATCAATTGGAGTGAGATCAGATGAATGAGCAGGCCACGAAACAAGAACTCCTCCATCATGTTTATTTCATACTATGGTAAATTGACTTATTTTAAACTAAAGCTCTTATCAGGACGTGGAACGTGATGATTTTGTGAATTATGTGAATTATTATGTGAATAGTCTGTAGAAAATACGAGATGTATATACACGTTATTTAATTTTCTATTGTATCACCTGTAATTAGGACATCCTACAGATGATAAATCAATAAATTCGAAACAAATATATTCTATAAAAGTTTGATTACAGGTTCAACCAACTTTGCGTAATCATAAAATCAAGTCATTAAATGATCACTCCAATAATAGCAGGCGAAGGCTCCGCAGCATTCGCTATAAATAGGTCAGATAACTCGTCTTGATATTCCTGTCGTAGTCATATTGTTTTGCCTGCCCTTTTCAGTGGTTTTATAAACATTCAATAAGAAGCGCACCGCAGTTCGTAATCGGAATTCATCCATTCTGACGTCATCATGCCATCTGTTTCGTGAAATGTCTATCCATATATTCGCTTTTTTATCTGCAGGGCCTTCGCTCTTTTTAATGTAGCTAGGTTATCCTTCGATAGGTGTTCTCAGATAATGTCTAATGCGTCGCAAAAATGCTAATGCAAATAACCTGAATGAGCATACACTTTTAAATAATTCCCCCCTATTCGCTCTACTCACATAATATCTGACAACACCTACTCATTAAATTGCTTTTATAATAATAATAATAATAATAATAATAATAATAATAATAATAATTTATATTTATATTTATATTTATTTATAACTTATCTAAAATACAATTGCAAATATGCAGTAGGATATTATACATTATCTTTGCAATTATTTACACCTGCAAAGCACTTGATGTGCTTATCTGCCGGTGTAGTTGTTTCACATTTATATACAATGTTGCAATCCTTACTGTTTACAACATTAATAAGGTATGTATATTTACATTAGCATTGTAATTTTGTCCTGTGTTGTGAGTTTTTCTTAATCCCTGAAAGTATCACTCAAAGTAGATAAGTCTTTGGTACATTTTTCATTCATGAACAAATATTTAAACTGTAATTTTATTATCTATGATCCATAGTTTCACATGTTTTTTTAGTTGATATTTGGTTTTCAAGTGTGTCAATTCTGAGGGCAACTTGTTCAAAAATTTAGGAACTACAACTTGCAGTGTTCTGGATCCATATTTGTTGTAGTACCTCATGACCTGAAAATAACTTATATGCCTCAGTCTTGTTCCATGTGTATGTTCATTAACAATTCTATATTGTGGCTTCCAGTAATTTTCTTTAATTATGTTGTACATATATAGTTGTTTAACTCTCAAGAACCTTTCCTTCTGGTACATCCATGTTAACATATCCTCACTTAAGCTAAATATTCCTCTGTTTTCATACCAAAAGAATGCTTTGACAGTGCGATTTTGTAACATTTGTACCATGTTTATGTCTGTAACAGAAGCTGATCCCCATACACTTACACCATATGATATAAGTGACTCAACAAGTGAATGATAAACCAATTTTAAGCTATCATGAGGTATTATATACTTAACCATTTGCATTTTGAACAAGCTTAGCCTCAGTCTTTCACACAACTTATTAATATGTTGCTTCCATGAAAAATATCTATCTATTATTATACCTAAATATTTCATGTTATCAACTTCCTCTATTACATAGTCACAATTGCATGATTTTTGTTCACCATCGTGAATGCACTGAACTGAATGGCCTGTTATTTTAATGTTTTCTCTTTGCATTTTTGGGGTAGTAATGTACAAGACTTTTGTTTTTGAAGTGTTAATTATTAGACCCTTATCATGGCACCATTCTTGAAAGTAGTTGTACTCCATTTGTAAATGCTTCTCTGCTACTTTTGGGTTTTTATGTACTGATACAATTAGTTTATCGTCTGCATACATGAAATATTTACATTTTTTAAAACATGAGCTTATATCATTGACAAAAATAATATACAAAATGGGTCCTAGGATACTTCCTTGTGGAACACCTCTTTAATAGAAGTTATTTCTCCATATATATTATCAATTTTTACCCTATACGTTCGGTCAGTCAGATAACTTTCAAAAACTTTTAGTGGTGTTCCTCTTACCCCAATTTTGCTTAAGGCTGCAATAATTTTTTCATGGGAAATTGAATCAAATGCCTTTGAGAAATCAATAAACATAGCTAAAATGTGCATACCTTGATTTAGCTTCCCATTGATCAAATTGGAGAATTCCTCAAGAAGATTACTTGTACCCTTGTGTTTTTGATAAGCGAATTGATGTTCATCAATAATTTTAAATTTTTCTAAATATGAGATTAGGTGATCAGCAATGTATCTTTCAACTGCTTTACCTATAGTTTGAAGAATAGATATCTGTCTATAGTTTGCATACTGTAAATGTGAACCTTGCTTGTAAATAGGTCTCACTATGGCAGTCTTCAGATCCTTTGGGAAAATACCTGTCTCTATTATTTTATTGATTAGCTTCTGTATTACTGGTGTTATTATGTCTATGTTATCTTTCAGATGTTTAACTGTTAATTTATCCATGCCTGGTGATTTATTTATGTCCATCCCTTCAATTATGTGTGCTATATCTGCTGTACTTGCTAGTGGTAGATAAAATGATGAAAGTCTCTCTGTATTAGGTAATGGTCTTCGTTGTACTCTACATTCATGTACTACCTTGTCTAGCTGTTCTGAAGATGTTTTTGAAAAGTTATCAACTATATTTTCTAGTGAGTCTTGCCTTCCTAAATAATGTCTTACCGTTTCTTCTATTGTCCATTTCTTTTTAGTCTTTAGCACATTATTTAATACTTCCCAAGTTTTCTTCATGTCCCCTCTACAACTTTCAAACTGCAATCTGTAATACTTTCTTTTTGCTCTTTGAATATCAGCTATTATATCATTCCTCATTCTTTTATATAACCTCCTTAAATTTTCCTTATTTTCTGGATTTAAATTTGATGCATTTTTCCATCTTTTGAAAAGTCTGTCCCTTTCTTTGATTTTTTCTATTATAGCACCCGTCAGCCACGGTTGAGAGTCTTTCCTTCTCTTCTGTTTTTTTGTATCCTTCGTTTCAATAGTTGCCTTGTTAACTGCATTGCAAATCTTCATGTATATATCATCTGAACTCATGTTCTCATTTATTTCTTTTGCAATAATTTCTATTTCTGTTCTTAACATGGATTTACTCACCCTTTCCTGTATGTTATCTATAACTTTTTCATTTGGAATAATAATAATAATAATATATAAATTTATTCAATTAGTTTTTAAGTCCATGTTACATCCAATGATTCTACGCATTTGTATACACACTTCTTGCACACCATTTACGGTACCAGGACCGCCTCCATCTGGTCCATCATTGTTTGCAAGTCCTCCGTCCACAACTCGTTATCCAAGTTGCCTCGTCTGAAGTCGATTAGCACACTCTCACATGTTCTTTTTAGTACAATGGTCTGTAGGTAGGCCTGTAGCTGTTTGCTCACTTCCAATTTGTCCATGTGCTTCTTGAACAAGTTGGTAACTAGCCCGTCCCATGTTATTACCACAGGGACCATCGTCACCTTGGCCCCATTGTACATAAGTGAGAGTTCGTTGGCTAGCATCTCGTACTTTCTTCCTTTAGTGGTTTCGGTCTGTTTCAGGATATTTTTGTTTGTGATTCCAACTTCAATTAATAGGATTTCATTCTTTACAAGGTCATGTATCATCAGATCCGGTTTATTGTGTTCAATGCGAAGCTCAGTCTGTATGATGACGTCTGACTTTATTCTAATTCGCTGATTGGATATGACATTTTCAACTTTATAGTTCTTTATTTTCTTAGAATTATTCAGCCCATACTTTTTGGTGAACATGAAATGCAAGCATCTGACAACATCATTGTGGCGTTTCTTGTAGTCCAAATTAAGCATTCGTCCACATTGTGTTGCCAGGTGATCTAGTGTCTTATTGCCCTGGTTGCAGTGTGGGCACCTCTGGAATATACTCCCATGACTAAAGAAGATGTTTCTGTCTTGTATCTTACAGAACATTCCTTCTTCCTGTGGAGATATATTCCCCCTCATTAGCCATAACGATGACTGTTTTACGTCAACAAATTTCTCCTGTTGTTCACGGAACAATGTGGAATGCATTGACTTAGCCATGATTCGATCCATTCGCATCTGTTTTTGTTTCTGTTTAACTACTTTTACCGTGACATTGTTTCCTTCCTCAATTAGGTACTTCCGTTTCAAATGTTCTTCAATCAGTCCAAGATGGGTTGCATTTCTTCTTTCACTTTCTGCGATAAACTTCGTTCTTGTGTTTGTTGCCAAATATTTACATAGTTCTAGTAAAATCAATTCGGCCTTCTCAGAAATATTTTGTAGTCCTCTTCCTAACTCATGTCTTTTCAGGTACAGTCGTTCCATATTACCTGCTGTTCTGACGATATTATGCTCTCTCAAGATTCCTCTCACCTTCAGATCAATGTTGTTAAATTCTTCGTGCTCGTACGGGATCAGGCCAATATAATAGTTAATAGTTGATAACGCGTACTCATTTATTGCTGCAAACAGGTTTCTCGCGTTCAACTTTGTTTGGCATACATTTGTTACCCGTGATTCGATCTTGTTGGCTATGATAACTTTATTCTCGGGTTTAATTACATTTCTCGAGTCTTCTAATATTCCTAGGTATTTGTATCCTTCCACGTCATTTACCTTCTCTCCAAAGATATGGTTCGAATTGATATTGTTCGCTGACTTTTGCTGATTGATTGTAAAACCCATGTTGTTGAGACATTGATTCGTCCACTGGCTCAGCTCGTTCAATGTCTGCACATCTTTGGCGAACAATTTAATGTCATCGATGAAAATGAGGTGGTTGCACTCAATTCTTCCATGTTCATCTGCTTGGATCTTCTCGCAGTTCTTATTTAGAATTATGCTTAATGATTCCATAGCAATTACGAACAACTTGGGTGATAGAGCATCTCCTTGTAATATTCCTCTATTTATTTTCACGTCACCGACCACTTTATTTCCACATATTAATGTTGTTCTCTGTTTGTCAAGTGTTCTATTGACAAATTTAATGATGTTTTCTGGCATATGTATCTTCCGTAGGCATTCAATTAGGTATTCATGTGACAACGAATCATATGCTTTCTGAATGTCCACCCAAGCAGTACACAATTTATTATTGTACTTTTCATTTATGGTTTTGCTTATAAGTGCTTGTTCCTTAGCGCCTTGACATCGGTTGCGTGTTCCCATTTGATTACTTGAGATAATATTGTTCACGTCACAGAAATCATTGACTATTACCGTGAACACTTTGCTGATTAATTTGAATAAATTTGAAAGGCATGTAATTGGCCTCAGGAGCTGCGGTATGTTTGCATTCGGGACTTTTGGAATCAAATATGTTATCCCAGCATAAAGCTCTTCATCGATCAAGTCTGGGTTTTGGATTATTTCGTGGATTAGTTGTTCTAACCTCTCATGTAGTGCATACATTCTCTTAATAAAGTAATTATATACAAAATCAGGTCCTGTTGCTTTCCAGTTCGCAAGGTACTTTATACAACTGGATATGACCTCTTTTATCTTATCTCTATCCATATCTACCTCCACTTCCGCTGGACTTAGTTCTTGGATCAGTTGTTCATAATCTTGTCTTTCATCATATTGCCAAATTGTAGTCCAAAAGCGTTTGGTTTCTTCAAGATTAATATCTTCACTTACTGTAAATCTGTCGCCTTCAAGGTCACGATAGAAGGTCTTCCTATTAAACTCAAACTTTCGGTTTGTGTTTCTAGATGCTATACGATTTTCAGCTATCACTATCTTCTTCTTGTAAATAGCTATTTTCTCAAGAATCATATCACGCATCTTCTGAATATCACTACTCTTGTTTGAATGAATTCGATTTTCTCTACACATTCTAATCAACTCTTTACTTGCTCTTTCATTTGGGCGGTGGGCATCAATTATTTCCAATTTTCTATTCAATTTGTTGATCTTGGTTTCGATAGAGCTTTTCCAGACAGATGCCTTCTTTTCTTTAGCTGTCACCATCTCATACGTCTGTTGGCATGCATACAACACATCATTCATTTCGGCGATCGTGGTTATTTGCTGTTCTACTCGTTCCGATTTTATGATTACATTCATCATTTCGAATATTTCTTGATTTATTTCCTGGCTAAATAATAATAATAATAATAATAATAATAATAATAATAATAATAATAATAATAATAATAATAATAATAATAATAATAATAATACCGTTCCTTACTTTATTCACCTAAATTATTAATTTTGCAATCATCCATATTACATAAAAGTACATTTAACATGGAGTAGGTCAATAACCTCTCTCCCCTCTCCAATGTTGATGGAAGGTTCCACAGCACTCCAGCCGCTCCGCCCCACTTCTCCCTCCCCTCTCCACTGTACAGTATACTCGATTCAATCATCAAATAGGAGAAATCCACATCGCTATACAAGGCCCCTCCCATTCTTTCCCTCCCCTCTCCACGCGCAGCGTGCCTCACCAAAAATTTTCCATGACCACAGTCCTGAAATAGTGTTTGGTGACAACGGACTTAACATCGGCAGTCTAGATAAGTACGTAAGTTTTCATTATATTAATACTTGTATATATTTTTATTTTTGTCATTACTGTTTCATGTTATCACTAAACGCTACGTAAACAATACTGTACATATATAAGATTGTTTTAAAAGTGATTTAGATAGTATCTGAGGATGATCTTGTAGAACGAAACATGTCATTCTTTGTATGTAAGTGTGTTTTTTACAGGTATGTTTATAGTGTTATGATTTAAATTGTATTTCCTGTGTGTTTGACAGACTGGAAAGCCTTTGTTACATTTAACTAAGTCAACACTGGAAAACATGGCTTCATTCTTAACAACAACAAAGAATAATGCGTATGTCATGATGGGGTCTGTTTGTATGTAGACTTTTCCTCTTAGCAGCATGTAAGTTATTAGGAACGCTCTGACATCTGTTGAATATATATGGAAGCTGGAAAAGGTTAGAGAATCAAAGAGTATATTGTATATATTGTGTATATTGTAAGGCTTGACAGGTAGTAATCAAACATTCCATTCAAAGACAGTGTTGCCAACTTAGCGGATTTTCCGCCAAATTTCGCAGAATTAGAAGACTGTCGGCAGAGAAATATGTCATTTAGCGGACAGCGGATTTTTCGGCGGAATTCTAGATTTATTACAGCGGAATTTAGGGTTTTATCCATTATACGTTTTTTTTTAATTTGCACAGTAGTCTTTCTACGAGCTATTCCGCATTTCTTGTCAGGACCTAGCAGTCACATGAGGATAACATGTTATTTGGATTTGATGTTATGAGATCATGGTATCGTAAATTTGTAATGCGTGGGGATAGGGTGCTTATCTCTTAGTTGACGAATGACGACAGATAATGAACTGTGAGGGAGTAGCATTTATATTTATGATATGAAGGAAGACCGTTTAATAAACTGGCCTGTTCTGTGTGTGTGGACCTTGAGGTAGGGGATTCACCTAGTTTGCACCCGGCACTAAAACGCCTACAAGTTTTATCTCGCCGGCTTCGAGACATGGAGTTAATCCCAGTGAAGCTCACAGATCAGGTGAGTGCAGATATTTACTTTATTACTATTATTATTATTATTATTATTATTATTATTATTATTGTTCATTATTTGAGATTGGAGAGCCTCCGTGGCTCAGACGGCAGCCCGTCGGTCTCTCACCGCTAGATATCGTGGTTAGTGGTGGTGGTGGTGATTATTGTTTTAAGAGGAAGTACAACTGGGCAACCATCCTCTATTATCGTGGTTAGTAGTACAACTGGATGGTTCGGCGGTCGCCTCCGCCTCCGGGCTCCCAGGGGCCTCCTCCACCACCGCCACCCGAGGGGCCTGCTCCTCCTCCCGCGGGAAATTTGAATTGGTAAACAAAGCCACGTGCTTTTTTTGACAGCCACGTGCCTTTTGACAGACAACAACGCATCGCTAACCTCAGTACTGCCATCTTGACGAGCCTAAACCTTAGTGGTACCAACTTAACGTAACTAGCGCGAGATTTGAATCGGTAAACAAATCCACGTGCTTTTTTGACAGCCACGTGCTTTTTGACAGACAACAACGTATCGCAAACCTCAGTACTACCATCTTGACGGGCCTAAACCTTAGTGGTACTAACTTAACCTAACTAGCGCGAGATTTGAATCGGTAAACAAATCCACGTGCTTTTTTGACAGCTGACATCCGCCATCTTTAATCAACAGATCACAGTGCTGGCCTCTTTAGCTACATATCTTTGAAATGTGGTGGTGGATAATTTGAAAAATGCTTTTTGACAGCAGCCATCTTTAATCCAGAGAGCACCGTGCTGCCCTCTTTAGCTAGATACCTTTGAAATGTGGTGGCTGGCAATTCCACGTGACAGCAGCCATCTTTAATCAAGAGAGCATCGTGCTGCACTCTATGTGGTGGCGGCAATTTGAAAAATTCTACAAACTCACGCGCTTTTTTGACACATGTTGTATTGAGTAAAGTGTTCGATTCTAGTCTTGATCACTTATTTTGTGTTCTGAACACATCAATCAATGTTCTGATCACATGTATCGAGTACAGTGTTCGATTCTAGTCTTGATCACTTATTTTGTGTTCTGAACACATCAATCAATGTTCTGATCACATGTTGAAGTTAACAACATCGATTACAGTGTTCGATTCTAGTCTTGTTATGTTTCAATCTGATCTTCTTAGAACAAGGGTATCCCCTGACATGTTCTAAACACATGATGTATTGATTACAGTGTTCGATTCTAGTCTTGATCACTTATTTTGTGTACTGAACACATCAATCAATGTTCTGATCACATGTTGTATCGAGTACAGCGTTTGATTCTACTCTTCTTATGTTTCGCAAGTCTAAACATGCACAATAATGTTATCGCTGCACACGCTTGCCTTCGCGATGCAGGTTTAAACTTGTTCGATATAAAGGTATGCCTTGACATAAGAGGCAAAGGAGGAGGAGGTAGAGAAGGAGGAGGAGGAGGAGAATGATAAGGCCTTAACAGCTTATGTATAGTCGCCATTGTTTAAAGATGACACCTGTCAAAAGAATTTTTCAAATTATCCGCCATTACATTTCAGCTAAAGAGGGCAACAGAGTGCTCTGTTGATTAAGCACATAGAATTTCAAATTGCCCTCCACCGCATGCATAACAGCAGCCGTTATCTTGCGCAGTAGCCTCTAAGCTGGCTTTCTTCATAAGAGTAGCCGTCATCTTGTGCGAGCACCCCTAGGCTGTCTCATAAGGAGCTATGTATAGTCACCATTTTGTGTCCGCCATCTTGCGTAAGCATCCCTAGGACGTCTCAAGCCATCTTGTGTCTCATAAGAGCAGCCACCATCTTGTAGAATTAGATAGCTGCCAATGCCAAAGGGCTTAAGTAGGAATCGAACCGTTGATCTCATCATTAGACTATGTTTTTCTTGTTCCTGATACTGCGAACCTTGGTATTTGGCGGAAAATTTTTTGTCCGTTTTGCTCTACGATGCACCGTTTTCGAGATATTTAACATTTTGCATTGTAGCTCTAAATTTAATGAATCGAACTAGCACGACACGTTAGCCTCTAAGCTTGCTTTCTTCATAGGAGCGGTGGCCATCTTGCGCAAGCACCCTTAAAGCGTCTCATAAGGAATTGTGTATAGCCGCCATCTTGCGCAAGCATCCTAACGGCGTCTCAAGCCATCTTGTGCAAGGACCCTTAAGCCGTCCCATAAGAGCAGCCGCTATCTTGAGCAAGCATCCCTAGGGCATCTCATAAGGAGCCATGTATAACTGCCATCTTGCGCAAGCATCCCAAGGGGTCTCATAAGAACCTATGTATAGCAGCCATCTTGCGTAAGCACCCTTAAGGAGTCATGTGTAGCCACCATCTTGTGCAATTAACGTCGAGAGATGGCTGCTGTAGAATTTTTCTTTTTAAATTATCCGCCACCATATTTCAAAGGTATGTACCTAAAAAGCGACGCACTGAGGTTTGTGATGTAAGATGGCGGGTGACAGCTGTCAAAAAGCACGTGAGTTTGTTTCCAAACAAGAGCACGTGGAATTTTTCAATTTGCCGCCACCACATTTCATAGGTATCTAGCTAAAGATGGCAACACGATGCTCTCTTGATTAAAGATGGCGGATGATAGCTAACAGAACTTTTCAAATTGCCCGCTACTACGTGCTTAAGGTAGTAGCCATAGAGAGGGCAACACGGTGTTCTGTGGATTAAAGATGGCGGATGACAGCTGATGAAATTGCCAGCATGATAGCAGCACGGTGCTCTGTTGATTAAAGATGGCGGATGACAGCTGTCAATAAAGCACATGGCTTTGTTTCCAAACAAGAGCACGTGGAATTTGCCGCCACCACATTTCAAAGGTATCTAGCTAAAGAGGGCAGCACTGTGCTCTGTTGATTAAAGATGGAGGATGATGGCTGTCAAAAAAGCGCGTGAGTTTGTTTCCAAACAAGAGCATGTAGAATTTTTCAAATTGCCGCCACCACATAGAGTGCAGCACGGTGCTCTCTTGATTAAAGATAGCTGCTGTCACGTGGAATTGTCTGCCACCACATTCCAAAGGTATCTAGGTAAAGAGGGCAGCACGGTGCTCTCTGGATTAAAGATGGCTGCTGTCAAAAAGCATTTTTCAAATTATCCACCACCACATTTCAAAGATATGTAGCTAAAGAGGGAGCACTGTGATCTGTTGATTAAAGATGGCGGATGTCAGCTGTCAAAAAAGCACGTGGATTTGTTTACCGATTCAAATCTCGCGCTAGTTAGGTTAAGTTGGTACCACTAAGGTTTAGGCCCGTCAAGATGGTAGTACTGAGGTTTGCGATACGTTGTTGTCTGTCAAAAAGCACGTGGCTGTCAAAAAAGCACGTGGATTTGTTTACCGATTCAAATCTCGTGCTAGTTAGGTTAAGTTGGTTTCACTAAGGTTTAGGCTCGTCAAGATGGCAGTACTGAGGTTAGCGATGCGTTGTTGTCTGTCAAAAAGCACGTGGCTGTCAAAAAAAGCACGTGGCTTTGTTTACCAATTCAAATTTCCCGCGGGAGGAGGAGCAGGCCCCTGGGAAGGCCTCCCGGGTGGCGGTGGCGGAGGAGGCCGCTGGGAGGGTCCCTCGGGTGGCGGTGGTGGAGGAGGCCCCTGGGAGCCCGGAGGCGGAGGCGGCCGCCGAACCATCCAATTATACCACTGTGGTTCAAATCCCGGTGACTCCAAGTGAGATTTGTGCTGGACAAAGAGGAGGCGCGACAGGTTTTTCTCCGGTTTTCCCTGTCATCTTTCATTCCAGCAACACTCTCCATTATCATTTCGTAGCATTTATTACTCATTAATAAATCTCCTTGGGAGTGGCGACCCCATTGTAATTACAGCCTATATATGTTTCATTCATTACATTCCTGACCCGGTCAATGATTGGAAAACAGGTTGTAAGTTTTCATTTTCATTTGAGATTTCTTAGCGGAATTTTGGCGGATTTTTATTAGTATTTAGCAGATCTTGAAAATATAAGTTGGCAACACTGTTCAAAGACATTACTAAGGATGAACAACACATATATCAGAATATCAATGAAAGTGTTAGTTGCTTAGCAACGCGCTAAGTACAAAATGTATTGCGCGTTAGGGTAAGCCTTCGCCTGCAATTACTGGAGCGATCATTTGATAATTTGATTTTATGATTACTCGAAGTTGATTGCACTTAGGGGCCTATCATTATCTCATGATTCATTGGCAGGTAATTCCGGAGAGGCAAATCGGTCCAGCAGAACGGACGGATTAGCCAAAACTGTGTTTTTTAGTACACTCTTTTAATAAATAGAATTATTTTGATACGTCGCGACGCTAATTTTTAATGTTTGATGCATGATGGACGTTTCCTTGTTTTCTTGTTCGTGTCTTGCTATGAAAGATACGTGTACATGGAGTTGAGTTGTAATAAAACATAACAATCAGTAGCGGCGGATAGAGGGGCAAGGGGTGGGCGAAGGCATTTTTTGGAGAAAACATTACATTTTTATTCTCTTTTAGCTGAGTGAAACTAGGATTTATAGGACTCATTAAAACAAGCAATTTGAGCACGCCATGTAGTCTTATCAGTTAATTATTAACAAGGGGCTGCCTGGCCGAGGCGGGAAAGGCGTGCTCGGTTCGCCCGGAAGGACGTGGGTTCGAATTCCCGCCAGGAAGTCGTAAAAGTTAAGAAACGAGATTTCCACTTGCGAAGGTGCACATGGCCTTGAGGTTCACTCAGCCTACACCAAAAATGAGCGCCAGGTTAATTCCTGGGGGCAAAGGCGGTCGGGCGTAGAGCTAACCACTCTACCGCAACAAGTGCCGAGGTTACGGAGAGTGGAAGCCTTACCTTCCACCTCTCCAAGGGCCTTCATGGCCTGTACGGAGGTGACTAAGACTAACTAATTATTATTAACAAAATTAGCGGAAATACGCAAAACATATCGTTCGTCGCAGCGCCTCCTGATTCACCCGCTTGCCGAGTGCATTCGTCAGTGTGGCAGTCTCTTTAGTGTCTGTTAGTTTCTTATTGTGTAGTCAAATACTAAATGATTTTTAATTGTATAATAACGCCAGTTGATGCAGGTGTAAATGGTGTTTCTTTGGTGACAGTTTTATTGTATAGTACTGAATCAAAAAATCTCAAAAGCTATTATTACCGCACTTAAGTTGGTGAACTGTCAATCTTTTCCTCTCTGTCGAAATTCGCTCAGAGAGCATCCAAAAACTTTTCTTTGGAATTTTTTCCGTTACGTTATAACGTTTTCATTCCCACCCTGAAAGGGGTGGGGCGGGCCCCTTAGAGAGTGACGCTCTCGCTCGGGCCGGGAGATGTGAAGAGAGCAGTGCGATGTGGCTGGATGAAGAGGATGGGTAAAGCGATGTGAATATTTATTAGGAAGAGAAGATAGGTTCTGTTGGTTATGAAGATGGGAAGAAATGGACGTTTATACGGGAGAGCTTAAAGGGAAGTTGCGGGGAAGGGTGAGGTGTTAAAGTGTGGAGGCGATATGATACAGTATAGTTGTGAGTTGTCGGAGATGTTCGAGAGTTGGCAGCGGTGGGAAGGAAATATGAAATGGGGGAGATGGTGGACGGACGTTGTGGGGTGGTTGAAAAGGAGGATGGTCAGGCCGGGTGCGGCGACGTGGTGTGGTGAGGGGATGTCTTGATTGTGGAGGGGAACGAGAGGGTTCGACGTTATGGAGATGACCGTAGATGGGGGCATCGGTGGCGATGAGATGGTCGACGGCTGTTGCGGTGGGTAGCTGTAGGCGCACTAAGTATGTTGGTCCCGTGGAGTTGAAGATCCGAAACGCCCTCCGGATTGGTATGGCGTGAAGGCGTAGCTGGCGTTGGACTTCTGTTACGGAGATGAGTGGGTCGACGCCGCGAACGACGCAACTGAATACTGTGTTGGTATCTGATGTTGATGGCGTTGATGCTGGTTGACGGGCGGCCAATGCGGATGCGGCTGGATTTGACGGTGTCGTAGATGGTGGCTGTGCAGACGAAGAGACAGGTGGTGAACTGCGGCGCAGAAAGCGAGGAGGTAGTGGCACGGAGAAAGATGAGGACATAAGTGGTGTAGGATGGGAAAACGTGATACTCGTCAGAGGGTGGGAGAAAAAGGTGAGGGCGGAAGTCGTTGTGGTGGTAGTGGTGGTGGTGGTCGTCATTGTTGAGCGTAATAGGGAGGCTGACATCCAACTAGGAGTCGGCCGTTATGCTGATTCAGGTCGGCGGGAGCTGTTATTATAGATGTGAAGAAGCCACCCGGCCGATCAAAAGACTCTGGAGGTGCTGCTACGAAGATACGTTTTGAGAGTTGCGCGGATTTTTTTCTTCCAGTTCTGGAATCAAGTAATCCTGGTGAGTATGCCATACAATAGAACCATACCATACTCTAGTTGGGGTCTTACCAGAGGCTTATATGCCCTCTCCTGTACATCCTTACTACAAACCCTATGCGAGTAAATACCCGTATTAGCTGGGCAGCAGACTGAGAAATATTATCAACGGAACAACAACCAGTAATAATAATAAAGGTGTGGCCTCAGCTAATATGTGCAGACGCCATCTGGCTGTCTGCTAGTCAGTTTCGACGTTCCGTTTTACTCTAGGTCCACTAGGTGGCAGACCGAGTAAACGGGAACTCTCTTGGGCGCCAGTGGCTGAGATTTAATGAATTTTGTCGGGTAGACACCAAATGTGACACCAGAGATTTTACATGCCGACATCGTACGACATGAAAGGAAATGGCGTATGGGTTTTAGTACCGGGAGTGTCCAAGGACATGTTCGGCTCGCCAGGTGCAGGTCTTTGGATTTGACTCCCGAAGGCGACCTGCGCGTCATGATGATGATGATGATGATGAAATGATGATGAAGACGACACACACACCCAGCCCCCGTGCCAGCAAAATTAACCAATCATGGCTAACATTCCCGACCCTACCGGGAATCGAACCCGGGACCCCTGTGGCCAAAGACCCGCACGCTAACCATTTAGCCATGGAGTCGGACGTTTCATTTCATTTTTTTCATCGTACGACATGGAGTGTCGAATGGACTTTTTACCGCCCTTCAAAAATCCGACTGCCTCTGCCCGGTTGGAACCCACTATCTTGGGATCCGGAGGCCGACATTACCTCTGATCCACAGAGGCAGCTACCCAACCAGTGTGGATTTGTTATGGGCTGTAGCACCATTGACTCAAAACATACCATTCACGTACTGATAGAAAAAAAAACAGAGAGAGAGAGAGAGACAGAAGAGTGTACACATGCCATTTCTAGACCTAAGAAGGTATTCGATCGAGTCCCACGCTCTTCGCTGTCGTCGAGTTCCAGGAGTACCGGTTGAGCTGGGCACATCTTCTATACCGTATCACAATATCATTAGTGTTGTCCGGTGTCCAGCCCGAATTTCTCCAGTTTTTCATATCTCTGTGGGTGTAAAGTACACCACGGCTCTGTTCTATCACAACTATAATTCATCTTTTGCATGCATAGAGCAACATCTGATATACAGACACCGCACCCCTGGAACCTTCTCCATGCGGATGATGGGGTACTTGCCCAAGAATCACGCCTCGAACTCCAGCACCTGGTGCAAACTCGGACGGATAGACATCCTCAACATCGAGAAGACTGAATACCCAGAATGTGGTTCCCAAACCAGTGGTACCATCCAAAATTAACGGTTACTACCTGGAGAAGACCATGCACTTTAAACACCAAGGTTCCATTGTCACCTCAAACTGTGCCGGAAATTTGTCCCCCAGGTGTTCTTTTTGCCCCGCCTGTAAATCTATCGACACGAGGCTTCAACTACCAAAGGAGTGAGCTAGTATCGAACCTGCCAAGCTGGGCTCAGAAAGCAGAAGCCTTAACTAACTGAGCTACCCATTCCGGCAATAATAATAATAATAATAATAATAATAATAATAATAATAATAATAATAATAATAATAATAATAATAATAATAATAATAATAATAAAAATTATAATACCCTTGTCCCGTTTCTGTACGGGATCGGGTATAAAGTGAGGTGAATATTCGTTGCGAGTTTTTACGACCAGATGTCCTTCCTGACATCAACCTCATTAGAGGCGTTAATGAGGTGAATGACGATATATATGATAGTAGGAACGGAGACGTTGAAACTCGGTGCCGGCACATAGCCTACTCCTCTCGAATAGCATCAAGGGTTCTGCTCAAGGCTTGAACGATTCGCCATCAACAGCGTCATATGCGCACTGCGGAGATTTTTTGAATAGAATCCAGGCTTTTGGCATGCAATCTGGTGATTATAAATTGTATACTACTACCTTCCCTACCCTGCCTGCCAGTCAGTGGTGAAAATTTTTCGACCAACGGGACTCGAACCGGCTAGACTTCAACGCCATAACGACCATGACCACCAGGCCGGCTAGTAATAATAAGCAAATAAGGAGAGAATCTCAAAATTACAGAAGGCCTATAGACTCACCTGGAACAGATATAACAAAACATTAATATGCAGGAATGCAAAATTAAGACATTGCAATTCAGATATCAAACATGAAGCACGATAGTGTACGCCTCGGAAACCTTGATCATTGGAGACAGATCACTTATTTAAGAAATAGAGAAACAGGAAAGGAAAATACTGAGTCTACTCAGAGGGAATCTAGGTGAAACGGAAGTCTGAGTTTTATCAGCATTCTGAAAAGAGAAGAAGAGAGACATTTGAGATGTGGATTTGGCGAAGAATTGAAGGTGTAAAGTCGGAAGGTAAAATATCAAATGAGGAAGTTCTGAAGAGAGTGGGAGAAGTGAGGATCATGCTGACCGTAATCCAAAATAGGAAGAAAAACTGGATTGGACATATTCTACGACACGACACTTTACTACGAGTAGTAATTGAAGGGACGATAACAGGAAAACGAGGAAGGAGAAGGAAACGATATCAGTTATTAGAAAAAGAAAGGAAGAATATGCAGAAGTGAAGTAAAGGGCACAAGATCGAGAGATATGGAGGTCACAGCCATAATCGGACCTGCCGAATGGAAGAACAACCTATGATGATGACCATCAGGAAAGGGCGCTTAAAGTTCAGAATGAACAATGACGGACTCACCAAAAGGATTCTCAACCTTGCCCTTTCAATGAAAGTCAGGAACAACTTGCTTAGTGAAATAGGAAAAGACCTTCAGGAAATTGGCATCCCACAGGAATTTGTTCCAGATCGACTCCAATTCAAAAAAGCAATTAACAACTATAATTTTGCTGATAAATGAATATCAGGACCAACAAACCATGCACTGAAGAACGGAAGCAAATTGTCAGCGCCTAGATAAGAGATTTTGGGAGAAGAAAAAATCAGCATCAGTTAAGTAAGTTCTATCGCGCACCAAAAATGGGTATAACGCTGTAAAAAGAAAATCCAAAGTTATAGCCCTTCAGGCAAGCAACTCAATGTTGAACACATCCTAGGGATATGAGGTACGAATTTTAGGTACATAAAATATAATAAAGCATGAGAATATATTCTTTATTTATGCCTAAGAATTACAGTCCTTTTCTTAATCAGCATTATCCGGTTGATTAGATTAGCAGTTCGCTATTTTCTACAACCACGAGCGCTAGTGTGAGTCAGTGCAGAGTTTCACTTATCTCCTTATGACTACATTCGGTGTGGATATTTTTAAAAAAAATCAAACAAACGCCCGAGGGTATTGAACCAAGGAACACATTACGGAAAGAATGATGTAAATAAGTTAATTTGGCTAGAATTTGCATTAAAACGAAAACTAGTAAAGAAACAAGCGATTTAAACTGTTTTTTCTGGAACTGCATTTAGGCCGCAAGTAATTTTCAGAATTTGTTTTTTAGTTTGATAGAGCTATCGAAGACTCAGGATTTGAAACCTTTCCCGGCCCTTTGGCCCTTCAGCTTTCCGCACAATTGAGGAAATTGCTTAATTTTACGTTTTACGTAAAATGGGGACCCCGACTTTGTCTGCTAAAATATGCTTTCAACATTAAAATATTAAAAAAAGTACGGAGCACAATAAATCATATTTATGACACAATATGACACAATAACCTCACCACTGTCCGGCTCTATGGCTAAATGGTTAGCGTGCTGGCCTTTGGTCACTGGGGTCCCGGGTTCGATTCCCGCGAATTTTAATCACCATTGGTCAATATTTCTCTGGCACGGTGGCTGGGTGTATTGTCGTCTTCATAATTTCATCATCATCATCATCACCATCATCATTATTAAGCGCAGGTCGCCTACGGGTGTCAAATTCAAAGACCTGCACCCGGCGAGCCGAACATGTCATCGGACTAAAAGCAATACGCCATTTCATTTTTACCTCACCACTGAGATACGGGTACACTACATAGGGGTTGAACCTCTAGAATTATTAATTGAGCTCACAACCGTGTGTTGTTATGACGCCCACCTAACGATCTGTCTCCCCTCTGATCACATCACCGATGTAATATCAGTGAGGTGGAGTTTACATACAAAGCCCCCCGCACTCTCTGCTCATTTCCAGACACATTGCACCTCACAGGGGACTTAAAAAGTCACGGCTTTCGACACGAGTATTAAACACTGAATGGCTGGAGCTATACTTGTGCTGTTTATAACAACGAGGCCGCATAGCTTGCATGGCAATGGGTGTGATTTGTACAGCAAATAAATAAATAAATAAATAAATAAAATGGTGATAGGCTGTCACTATTGAAACTGCCGCGGGGTTTTGAGAGTTCCGTAGACTTACTAATTAGAAATAAAATACAAATATTATGTGGATAATACATTTTATTCAGTAGAATATGGTACACTTGGAATGTGGGTAATAAACCCCCTGTAGGTGGGCGCGGTAGAATTATACCCAAGGCATCCCCTACCTGTCGTAAGAGACGACCAAAAGGGGCCCCAGAAGTTCTCAAGTTGGGAGCGCGGTTTGGCGACCTTGGGGCCCTTACCTGAGTCCTGACGTTACTTCCACATTCTTGCGCCAGGCTCCTGACTTTCATCTATATGATCAGACCTTTCTTGGTCAACTCTTGTCGTTTACCGACCCCAGCGGTATTTGCTTAGCGAGTCCTAGGGAGTCTTCAATATTCACGCCCTTCATGGCCCTTGTTTTGCTTTGGCCGATGTCTTCATTTTTCGAAGTGTCGGGTCCCTTCCATTCTTTCTCTCTGATTAGTGTTTTATGTAGAGGGTGGTTACAAGCCTCCGTGGCTCAGGTAGCAACACGCCGGCCTCTCACCGCTGGGCTCCGTAGTTCAAATCCCGGTCACTCCATGTGAGGTTTGTACTGGACAAAGCGGAGGTGGGACAGGTTTTCCTCCGGGTACTCTGATTTTCCCTGTCATCTTTAATTCCAACAACACTCCCCACTATCATTTAATTTCATCTGTTAGTCATTAATCATTGCCCCAGAGGAGTGTGACAGGCTTCGGCAGCCGGCACAATTCCTATCCTCGCCGCTAGATGGGGGCTTCATGCATTTCATCCCTGACCCGGTCAAATGATCGGAAACAGACTGTGGATTTTCATTTTCGTAGAGGATGGTTACTTCGTTGTACTTCCTCTTAAAACAATGATCACCACCTCCACCACCACCACCGTGGGTAATAACTCGATGTGATATGAGAAATAACTGACCACTATTTATTCACAACGACAGCTAACCTCCAACTGAGCGCCCGAGCCTGAGCCTGAGCCTCGCGGAGTGACTCGAGCGGCAGCTGTGGATTTAAATGAGATCCCCGACCTCATTGGGTCTTTTATCTCAACTTGACATGGGGCTGTTGAGAGAGCGTTGACTGTTGGTTCAGCTTGGGAAATTATTCCAGTATTTCTGAAAGGAAGTAGACGATGGATGATCGATTGAAATATGGTGGTGGATCGATAGAAATGTGGTGGTGGATAGATAGAAATGTGGTGATGGCTTTGTGGGACTCGGTAGGAGCGTAAGAGGGCGCTAGCGATTGGGGTGCTTCTGGATGTGTAGGGGCATTCAATGTGTCTGGGCGGGATAAACTTGGGTTTTGGAGTGGGGGACTAGATTTGGGTAGTGCTGGTTAATAAGAAGAGGAGGTTTCGAAGAAGATCTATGGTGGGGATGGTTTGTGGTGTGCTGTTCGAGTGGTGCTTGGGTAGGGGGATTAAGGTTTAGGTCCAGTAGGGGTGGTGGCATCTGATTTGTTGATTGCGACAGCTTGAGGTGTTTATTGACTGCGTAGTGCGATTTTATTGCCTTCTCAAGGAACGGCCAACCTGGGTTTTCCTCTGCAGTTGGCGCACGTAGGCTGGTCCCTTGGAACTGGGCAAACGGTGTGATGATGATTATTACCACATCTGTTGCATCGGATCTCATTTGTGCAGTTAGCGCCTGAGTGGTTCAACTGCAGGCAATTGTAGCACATATGGATAAGAGTGGATTGTAGGCAGGAATGATTTCGGTTTGGTCTGCTCGATTTGGTTGTGGATTGGCTGGCTGGCTGGTGAAGAAGGGCTTGGTGATTGCGGCGTAGGAACGGTTTGCTGCGAAACTGGTTGCTTATCGTTTTCTTCTGTGGTTAGGGGTTCGGTTTGGGCGGAGGTTTCAATAAGAGATGGTGACGGAGTGATTTTCGAGCAGCTTGCACACGTTGGGGAACCATCCTCCACTGTTTCTTTATCTTCTCTCTCGTCAGTTGGTTCGTCTTCTTCTTCTCCCTCATCAGTTGGTTCGTCGTCTTATTCTTCTTCTTCTCCTTCTCCTTCATCAATTGGTTCGTCTTCTTCTTCTCCCTCATCAGTTGGTTCGTCTTCTTCTCCCTCATCAGTTGGTTCTTCTTCTTCGTCTTCTTCCTCATCAGTTGGTTCGTCGTCTTCTTCTCTCTCATCAGTTGGTTCGTCTTCTTCTTCCTCTTCTCCCTCATCAGTTGGCTCGTCTTCTTCTTCCTCTTCTCCCTCATCATTTGGTTCGTCTTCTTCTTCTACTTCTCTCTCATCAGTTGGTTCGTCGTCTTCTTCTTCTTCTTCCTCATCAGTTGGTTCGTCTTCTTCTCCCTCATCAATTGGTTCGTCTTCTTATTATTATTCTTCTTCCTCAGGTTCTGGCTTGGGATAACATTTGAGGGGCGAGAGTAATTTGGTATTGGAGTTTCCTTGATCATATCTATTCTTGAGCAGAGTTCGCTCATTTGATTTTCATGTAAGGGGGTGGTCAACAGGAGGTTATTATGCGTTTCTTCTATTAACGCAACGTGAGTAGGGATAAGGTCTTGGATGGCGTCTATGAATGTCATCCGGTTCAATGGGATAGATCCTGTGAGGCGGAGCGGAATTATCTCACAGGATCTATCCCATTGAACCGGATAAACACGGCGCCATTTTATAACAGAGTGTGACGTCACATGTTGAGCACAATTTCTGCTATTTATTGAAAACTACAATTCAGATTTTCATTTTGTTTTTGCAACAGATAGTCACTTGTTTTGTCTGTCATCTGAGACATTTAACATAATCGTAAGTTACTCTCGGCGATATACGCGCTCTACCCAAACACTAAAAGAATCTTACATTTTTATTTCCATGTGTCCGTTGTCGAGGAGCGTAAGTCTACGTTAAAAAACTAAGTATTTCCTCAAAGGGCATGAAGGGCGTTGGAGAGGTGGAGGGTAAGGGGTTCCACTGTACGTAACCTCGGCACTTAATGGGGTAGAATGATTACAGTTCTACGCCCGGCCGCCTTTGGCGGCAGGAATTAACCTGGTACTCATTTTTGGTGCAGGCTGAGTGAACCTCAGGGCCATGTTCACCTCCGGAAGTGGAAACCTCGTTTCTTAAATTTGTCGACTTCCTGGTGAGGAATCGAACCCACGTCCTTATGGGTGAACCACCACCTCGGCCAGGCAGCCTGATTTATACTGGCGGTCGATAATCACGTGAACCGGGTATAAGAGCGTTAGAAGGTTGGTCATACTGATTAATAATTTGAAAAAAGTAATTGTATATCTCGCGCTATAATCATTTTTTCAGTTAACCGATCAGATGACTTCGCGGGGAATTCAAATGGGGTTTGCGATGCGGTGTTGCTAAATCTGTACCTGATATCAGACCAGCTTGACAGAACCTGTCGAAGAAACTACGCCAGAGGAGGGATTTGAACACACACCCTCCCCTCCCCCCGAGCTGACATCTCCCTGCGGGTGGGGCCGGTAGAATAACAATTAATAAAAATGATATTGGCCTTACGTCCCTCTAACTACTTTTACGGTTTTCGGTGACGCCAAGGTGCCAGAATTTAGCCCCACAGGAGTTCTTTTACGTGCCGGTGAATCTACCCACACGAGGCTGACGTACTTGAGCACCTTCAAATACCACCAGACTGAGCCAGGATCGAACCTGCCAATTTGGCAACAGAAGAACAGCGCCTCAACCGTCTGAGCCACTCAGCCCGACAAATTGGATTTTTTTGTAGCCCTTACCAGTGGCGTAAACTCCGTGAATGCAAACATTCATTGCATGCGTTATGCTAACGCAAAGAACTGTCTGAAGTACAATTTTAGGTTGTTTCAAGTCAAATATTAACGATTTCACCTTTCAGAAGTTCAAAAGTTCCGCGCAGCTGTAATAGTTCCAATGCCTGACTACGTGAGGTGCTGGTGTAATCTCGCCATCTATTCCACTCTAGAAAGAAATAGACAGCAAATGAAGGAGTTAAGGATGTAAGGCATTCAATCTTAAACGCAGTCGTCTTGGAGACAGTAAAGAGTGCGGATGTGCTGAGTATAGCGCGGAGCAGCGGAACAATGGGTATCACGTTGACTCAATACAGGATAGCGATTGGGAGATGGAACGCCATAAAGGGAAGAAAAATGGAGACAAGAATGGAGCGAAAAGGTGAAAATAGAAGGGTGGTGGCTACTCTACTGGTGGCGGTGGTGGTGATGGTGTTATTGTTAATAGGAGGGGTGGAAATTAATCCTGGCCCAGGACCAGTGGGTTCCATTGGATGGGAAGAATTGGAAGCAATAAGAGAGATGATAAGAGAGGCATGCCAGACAGAACAAATAAAGGAAATGTTTAGAGAGCTATCCATGGACTTTATGGACCTAAAGTCGAGTATTAAGGAAGACGTAAAGAAGATACTAGAAGAAGAAGGATGTAATAAAGATGAGTTGGACGTGTTGAAACAGAAAGTAAGAAGTTTGGAGCGAGACCTGAGAGATACTAAGAGACTAGTAGAGAAGAGTGTGCAAGATAGTGTGAGAAAAAATATTTTCATATATGGTGTCCAAGAAGAAGAAAAAGAAACACAAGTGGAACTAGTATACAAAGTGGTGTAGGTGATACAGAATAGAATGAAAATCAATTTTAGCGAAGTAGATATAGACGATGTGCATCGTGTGGGGAAAATGAAGGGCAAAAGGCCAATCAGAGTGAAATTATTATCCACCCTGATGGCTGACATTGTGATAAGGAACTTGAGCAATTTAAATGGAGAGAAAGTGTGGATAAGAAGGGAGATGAACAGAGAAAACATCGAGAAGAACAGGATCCTAAATAGACACTTAAAAGACGCAAAAAACAAGGCCTCAAAGCCTATATCAGAGGACAACAATTGGTGGTTGGAGACGGAAGATGGAATCGTATATGGGGAGTAAACCAGCTAAAAAAACTTGATGAAGATCACTTACAACAACAGAAGGAGCCCGGGACGGCAGAGGGAGCAGCAAGGAAGGTCACGAGGAAAAGTGGTAGTGACGTAGTGGAGTGTGATATTACGGAAGTGAGTGAAGTCCACATCATATCAGGTGCAGAAAGCAGAGAGCTGCTGACCAGCAGAGCCAGCAAACAGATGGTCGGGACTGCGGAGACCTTGAAGAGTCAGCGAAGCGTAGAGTCACAGGAAGCAAGTAATGTGTCACAAGTGGTGCTGAGTGGAATGAAAAGTGTAATTGAAGACAATAGGAGCCAGGGTAAGGATACATCCTCACCGAATAAAAGGAATACAGAAAACAAAATAGAGAGAAGACAGGTATTAAGTAAGGAAAGATCATTAAGTTCGAAGGATTTATGGGTAAAGAAAAAAGGCGTAGGCACGGAGAAAGGGAAGGAGGACGAGAGGAATGAAGAAGGGGATAGAAATGGAGAAGACTTACAAGAAAGAGTGACAGGGAGTAGGGGTGGAAGTGGAGAAGTACAGAAGCAGAGAGGGGGAGGGAAAAATAACTAGAGATGACAATAGGGTTGTGGAATATCGAGGGGTTGATGGGGAAACTAGGAAATAAAGAAATAGAAGAATTAGTCAACGAGTTTGAGATCATTGCCCTTGGTTAGGGAAAGAGATTGAAATCAAATGGGATGGGTATAGAGTAGTTAACGTCACTAAGAAAAAAATAAGGAGGATGGGAAGGAATCCGGGAGGGATAACTGTCTTAATAAAAATGAGATAGTAGGGAGAGTAGAGAGAATACAGAATGAACTGGAAGGAGTGGTGTGGTTTAGAGTCAAAATGGGAAGATAAGAGGAGTCAATTTTTATAGCTCTCTTGTAGAACCATCCTAAGGATTCAGTTTATGCGAATAAGAATTTTTTGAAGATGTGATTGAAGAAATAAATAAAATTAAAGGTACATATGTAGAAGATGGAATGATACTAATAGGAGATTGGAATGCAAGAGTGAGCAATAGGGTACCGAATTATGGGAGGGAGGATACTGAAGTGAGAGGATACAGAAGGAACAGTAAGGACAAAGAGATAAATAGTAATGGAGTAAAGTTGCTAGAACTATGTGCTATAGAAAAATTATATATTTTAAATGGCTGGATGAAGGGAGACAGTACGGGAGAATTGACATTCATTACATCGAAGGGAGGGAGTGTGGTAGATATAGGAGTAAGCTCGGAAACAGCTTTAAGGAAAATAATAAATTTTGAGGTGGTAGAATGTGGGTCAACTGATCACATGCCCATTAAGATAAAATTAAGAGAGGAAAATGGCGAAGTAAAGAGAGGGTTAAGAAAAAGCATGAGGCATAAAGAGAGATGGAAGTATATTTGGAATGAAACTACTATTGAGAAATTGAGATTGGAGCTAAGGGAGAGGGGAGATAGTATAAGAGTAGAAGCAGAAAGAATGCTGGAAGAAGAGGACATAGACAAAGCTTTAAAAATAATAGAGCGCCCTGTATGGGAGGTGGGAAAGAAAGTAAAGATAAGAAAGGAGGGAGACAGGAACAGAGACACGAGATGGTTCGATGAAGATTGTCAGAGGGAACGGGAGATAGTTATGTCAGCACTAGAAAAGTTTAAGAAAGGAGGGAAACAAGAAAAAAGAGAGGAATATTGTAAATAAAGAAGAGAATACAAGAAGCTACTGAATGAGAAAAAGAAATGCTGGAGAGAGACGGAAGCAGAAAGAGTGAACAGATATTGCTAAGAGAAAAGATTTGAGAGGATATGGGAAACCATAAACAAACTTAAGAGAACAGGCCTACGGGGAAGGGAACAAGCATAGATGAAAACGAGTGGGTAGGGTATTTTGCAGGTCTTTTGAGTGGGAGAGGGGACTGGCATGGGGAAAAAAGTAGGACATTTATCCAAAGAGATTTGCAAATAGGAGTACAGCTATTAGATGGAGAAATAACAATTCAAGAAGTAACTAGTGTGTTAAGTAAATTAAAAACGAAAGTTGCGGGTGGGGCAAATGGTATTACTAATAGAGTATGGAAAGAAGTAGGGACAAACGAATCGATGTTGAAGGTGATGGTTAAATTTTTTAACAAGCTATGGCAATCGGCGAAATTTCCTAGTGAATGGAGAAAAGGAGTATTATGTCCCATTTACAAGAATAAAGGGAGTCGAAGTGATCCTAATAACTACAGAGGGATAACACTCCTGGATTCGTTATCGAAGGTATACACAGGAATTTTAACCAATAGGATTTTAAATTGGGCAGAGAAGTATGGAAGGATTTCGGAGTATCAAAATGGGTTCAGAAAAGAGAGAAATTCTGTGGATAATATATGGATTTTTGATACCCTAATTACGAAATATGTCAGGATAGCAGGGATAAGATTATATGTAGCAGCAATAGATTTGGAGAAAGCCTTCGATACAGTGAACAGGGAGGCGTTGTTTACTAGGCTAAGGGATATTGGGTTATCAACGAAAATGAGAATGGCAACAGAAGGAATATACGAGGAAGTAATGGTGACGATTAAATTACAAGGGGGTGAACTGAGTAAGTGTATTGAATCCAAGAGGGGTGTAAGACAAGGCTGTAAACTGTCACCGATATTATTTTTATTGTTTATAAACAATATATTAGACGGTCATAGAGGAGAGGGTTGGCAATGTCCTTGGATAAGCAAACGGGAAATACGTGGACTGTTATTTGCGGATGATTTATTGATTTTGGCACTAACAGCACGGGGGTTGAGAAAAGGGCTAGAAGAGGTGGTGCAATATACAAAAAGATGGGCACTTAGAATAAATGTACAGAAGACACAAATAATGGTACGCAGGAAAAGGAAAGACAAGAAAGAAAAGAAATTTTGGATAGTAGAACAAGAAGAAATCAGACCAGAAAAAAATTGAGTATTTAGGAGTGAAAATTAGTAGCAACGGAACATGGAAGGAACAGATCAAATCAGCTAAATTAAAAGGGAGAGGAGCATTGGCTATAGTGGGGGTATTAGAAAATAAATTCCCGGATATTAAATACAAAATTCAAAAAATGGTGTTTCAATCAATGGTTAAAGGAAAAATGTTATATGGAGTAGAAGTGTGGGGATTGGAGGAGAATAGAAATGAATTAAACCGGGTGGTGGCTAAATTTAGTAAGATTATGTTGGGGGTTCCAAACTGTACAGCTAATGTAGGGACTAGATTAGTATGTAAAGAATCGATAGATATCACTATAGCAAAGAGGGTAATGAAGTATTGGATGAGATTGGAAGAAGGAAAAGGAGGAGATTTAGTACAAGAGGTGTATAGGTTCCAGAAGAGTATGGAGAACGAAGAGTACTGGGTGAATAAGTGCAAAAACAAATTACGAAGGATAGGATTAGAAGAATGGTGGGAAAGATGGGGAGAGAGGAAAGATTGGGTATTGAAAAAAGTAGCAAAGAGAGTGGCTGATATAGAAAGACAGACTTTAATTATGGAATGTAGGGAAAGAGACTCATTATCAGTTTTAAACAAATTAGTAGAAACTACGAACCCAAGAACCGAATTTGAGGGTAGGAGGAGAAAAAGAGGATTATACTGGTGGGTTTTGGGAATTCCAAAAAATTTAGGATGGATAGGTCGAGAAAAGAAGGATAGATGTATCTTATGTGGAGAGGGATGGTCGGATATGCATATTTTTTCTAAATGTAGCGAATTAGAAGAGATGAAAAGGAAAGTGTTGAATACGAAAGAGATAGAAAAAGTAGAAATGGGTCATAAGATGACGACGTGGCTATGTAGAGAATGGGAAAGAGAAACAAACATATCAAAATATTTAAATTTGGTTAGAGCCAGGTTTGTAAAAAAATTAAGTGAACAATAGAAAGGTGTTATGTTCCAGATAATGATTGCCAAAGGGAAAAGATTGTAGTATAGTGTTGGAAATATGAAGAATGTATGATATTTAGGGTAAGCGACGCAAAAAATATATTATGATAAATAATTTTAGGACAAAGAGTTGAAAATAAGAAAGAATGGTTTTATTAGACTATAATGGACAGTCCAGTGTTGCTCAATGGTGTATATAAAACAAACTCTAAGACATAGTGTTGTCAATATAGTGGTTATTATAAGGTAGATGAATAGGTGTAAGTGAAGAAGAGACGGAAAGATGTGAATAAGAGAGGGAGTGGGGATTATAAGGGGAAGGATGAGATGAGACCGACCCATCCTAAAGTGTGATAAACAAACATGTCCGTACATAAAGAAAATGGAGGTTCAAGATGGAAGAGGCAATGTGCAACACGACGACACAGATTAGATTAGTAGGCGGGACAATAGATAAGAACGGGACGAATCGCTGGACGGTCCGGCTTCCACGTCGGCGATTCGTCACACAAAGAAGGGGAGGGAAATACATTGTCATAGAGGTTTAGGTGGGGACGATATCTGATCCACGGGTGTGGCTGAGAGCGGTATGATGGCAGGAAGGCGTTCCCTCATCACCAAGGATACCGCGATCAGCCATGTGTCTCTTTTCTTTTTGTTAGGTAGTTGTAGGGAGTAGAAATTTAAGTTTTAGTGAAGCGCGGTGCAGTTGATGGTCTGGAGATCCGCCTCAGCAGCATCTTCAAATTAGTTTAAGTGTGTTTTTGTGTGTTTTCTTAGTTTTCGTCTTTTTCTCTCTGCTTTGTTTTGTTGAAAGATAGAATAGATTTTGTTGGTTTATGTAGCCTAGTGGGTGCCCTAACATGTGGATAGGACATCCGCCCTTGTTAGGAGCATCGTAGTAGATTTAGTAAGTGGGTTTTTGTGGTTTTTTAGTTTTTTCTTTTTTCTCTCTGCTTTGTTTTGTTGAACGATAGAATAGATTTTGTTTGTTTATGTAGCCTGGTGAGTGCCCTAACATGTGAACAGGACATCC
Organism: Anabrus simplex; assembly: GCF_040414725.1. Taxonomy (NCBI): domain Eukaryota; kingdom Metazoa; phylum Arthropoda; class Insecta; order Orthoptera; family Tettigoniidae; genus Anabrus; species Anabrus simplex. The sequence goes on along the minus strand of NC_090278.1, from coordinate 7,995,172 downwards.
GCTCTTGTTAGGAGCATCATAGTAGATTTAGTGAGGTAGTTAGGTAGTTTTAGGAGAGTTATAATATATATTATATGTTTGTATGTTTGCCTTTGTGGTCTTTATTGCCTGTAAACCGAAGGTGTAAACTAGGGTGGGCAATAAAAAAATGTTTAATACTTAATACATTCAATCTTAAAATTGCGTTCGGTGGCAGGCATAGTTCTGAAACCCTCCGAATGATGTCGCTTCAATTGAAAATTGGTCAGACTTTGTCATCCCATATACGTGCTGCCCTCTATCATCTGTTAGCAACTTGGAGAAAGTCAGCATGTCCAAGTTTTCAGCGGACGGCACCCAAGGATTACACCCCAGCGAGAACCCAACGTGACGAAACTCACCAATGCCACTGGGGTGACTTACTCCAGTGCTTGAGTTGTGGCTGACTAGTGAGTTCATTCATTGAGTGTTTTGCTGATTAGTGAGTTCATTCTGTGTGTGCTGTTCCTGCGTTATTCGTCGTTTTCGGTGTTTTATATTTTGTGCATATGTGGTATTAACGATGGACGGGTCTAAAACGGATATAATTTTAAATCTGTTTGAAAAGCCATTTACTGGGCAATCATTTGATGAAAAGATTCAAATAGTTTAAGCCGGGAGACCTCTCCCTTCCCTCACAAATTTAAAAACAGAAAACAAGAATTGTGTTCGCACGTTCAATCGAGAAACTTACAGTAAAACTGTTTGGCTCTGCGGCTGAGTTACTAAACAAATTATTATGTTGGCCTTGCTTACTGTTTGTTGCTGAAAATTCCCCTTGGAACAGCAAGAAACGTGGATATGCAGATCTAAACAATCTGCACACTGCTATTACGAGGCACGAGAAATCAGATTGTCATATCCACGCATGGAAATCCTTTGATACCTTTGGTAAAACTAGGATGGATTTGTAGTTGGATAAGCAGAAGCAGGAAATTGTTCTAAGGCACAACGAAGCCGTTAAGAAAAACAGGGAAATTCTGAAACGGCTGACTGCCGTGGCATGCTCTTTGGGGAAGCAAGAGTTACCATTCCGTGGGCACAATGAGGCTAGTGAATCCAACAACAGAGGGAATTGCATAGAACTATTAAATTGTTAGCCGAGTTTGATGAAAAATTAGACAGTCATTTCACAACAGCGAGTGTATTTACAGGACTCTCTCCACTCGTTCAGAAGGATTTTATTCAAAGTATCTGCACTGTAATGGCCGCTGAAATAATGATTCAGGCTGGGGAAGCTAAATTCGTAGGAATTATGATCGATGAGACTTTTGATGTTTCGAAATTTTCCTTTTTTCCTCAGATACGTTCATGTCCGGCTCCATGGCTAAATGGTTAGCGTGCTGTCCTTTGGTTACAGGGGTCCCGGGTTCAATTCTCGGCAGGGTCGGGAATTTTAACCATAATTGGTTAATTCCCCTGGCACGGGGACTCGGTGTATGTGCCGTCTTCATCATCATTTCATCCTCATCACGGCGCGCAGGTTGCCTAAGGGAGTCAAAATAAAAGGACCTGCACCGGGCCTCTCCGGAGGCCACACGCCATTAATTTTTTTTACTAGTGGCTTTAGTCGCACCGACACAGATAGGTCTTATGGCGACGTCGGGATAGGAAAGGCCTAGGAGTTGGAAGGAAACGGCCGTGGCCTTAAGTAAGGTACAGCCCCAGCATTTGCCTGGTGTGAAAGTGGGAAACCACGGGAAACCATTTCAGGGCTGCCGACAGTGGGGTTCGAAACCACTATCTCCCGTATGCAAGCTCACAGCCGCGCGGCCAACTCGCCCGGTCACGCCAATATTATTATTATTATTATTATTATTATTATTATTATTATTATTATTATTATTATTATTATTATTATAGATACGTTCATAATGGTGATGTTATTGAAAGATTTGTTGGTTTATATAATGTGAGTTCTGATAGAACAGCGAATGCACTGGTGAGACTTACGATTGAGTGTCTGGATCAGTGTTGCCAACCGAGAAATATTTTATCCGCTAAATTTTAGTTTTAAATCCGCTAAATTCCGCTAAATTTCGAATGAAATCAAAACAGCATATACCAGTTTTTTGTACAGAGGAATTTAAGTCGACATTCACCAGTTTTAGAACAGGGTTTCATACTCCTCTCCTCTCCTGTGGTTTCATTTATGAAGCCTTGGTAACATTTCTTTTCGAAATATCTGATGCCAATTCATGATCACTGCAACAATTTTTCATTCGTTTCAATCCTGATCGAATGGTAAACAATAGCGGTAGACATTCAAGCTTTTTTTTTTACCTAATGTAAATGGCTGAGAGCTCTTCCAACAACAGCATTAGACCAATATCCTAAATCTTTATCAATCTTGTAGAGCAACTCGTCGACTTTGCAGCTCACCAGCAGTGATTATTTTAATTTTTCAGATCTATTTCGAAAGGTTTTTCACTTTCATTACTTTTCATAGCCAAGAAATATTTAAGGAAATTTATATTTACCAATATCTGCTGTCAAAATATCACATTTAGTATCTCGGAACAATTCTTCTGGCGATATGGTCTGCCGATTTCGACTGGAATGATTTATTAATTTTCCAACGTTTTGATAAAGAGGGTTTCAGGAAAACAAGATAAAGTGTATTAATTATATCACTGTTTGGCAGTGAAACACTTTACATTTGACTTTATTCCTTGAAAATGGGCCATTAACTCAAGCCATTTGGAACGGACACGATTTCTTGCGACTTGAATAGACAGCCATCTTGTGTCACTTTGCTACACCATTCCTTTCGGCATAGAAACACGGTATCAAACACAACATACCCAGCTCACCATAATTTCGGTGACGATTACAGCAGAAGCAGATAATTATGATAAGTTCTATATTATTGTTTCTCCTTACGATAAAATATGATAATGCTACCGCTAAAAACCGTTATCAGAAGTTTGAAAATCCGTCAAAAATTCCGCTGTCCGCTAAAAGGAAATTTTATCCACTGTTCCGTTTAAAATTCCGCCAAATTTAGCGGAAAATCCACTGAGTTGGCAACACTGGTCTGGAAAACTTTGACTGCCGCGAAAAATTAGTTGCGCAGACTTTCGATGGGGCGGCAGTGCTTGCAGGTCAGCTGAATGGTGTGCAAGCTAAATTAAAAGAAGTAGATCCTGTACTGTATTCACCCACTGCTACGCTCACAAGCTTAATTTAGTATTCTCTCAAGCCGTGTCATGTACAAAAGAATGTCGTATATTCTTCGCAACTCCTAAACTAGCTCCAACAAGGTGGAACTATTCTAGCTGTTTAGTACAGACCATCGCGGAATATCGTGCTCCTCCCCAAGAGCTTTACGAAAGTATTTTGGAGGAACCGGGGAACTGGGATAACAATACAATTAATGAGGCAAGCGGGTTTCTCGCGAAGTTAATAGAATTTCAGTTCAATTTTCTTCTGAACGTTTTTAATGAAATATTTTCATTGACTGACGTTATATATAACTTCCTTCAATCTAAGACCCTAGACATTCTATACTGCACTAGAGAAGTGAATTCTTTAGAAACTAATGTATGTATAATGCGAAACAGTGGATTTGCTAACGTCTGGGACGGAACAGAAGAGAAGTTTGATCCACCAAGGAAGAGAAGAAAGGAAGAAACTTCATTTTCGGTTAAAGATGAGTATGGAAGGGTTTACCTGGAAATACATGATATTATTCTAGCACAGTTAAAATATCGCTTCTGTTCATTAGATCTGTCCTTCATTGAAATGCTTGATTGTAAGAAATTTTCATTTTTTCCGGCGATCTTCCTGAAGAGCAATTTAGTAAATTGATTTTTGATATAATAAGACTTAATCTGAATAGAGGGCAATGTTCACTTCTGAACATTTCAAAGATAAGACTGTGGCTCAAATCCAGAAATTCCTATTGACCAGTGGTCTCCACAGCAGCCTTCCCGAGCTTTATAAGTTGTGCACATTGATTACAACTATTCCCGCTACATCATCATCATCATCATCTGTAGAACGCTTTTTCTCAGCCCTAAAGCGAATAAAATATTTCGTCCGTGATTCCCAAAGTCGTCTCTCTGCATTAGGAATGATGTCCATAGAGAAGGATCTTCTTGTTGAGATGAAAACACGTGAGGACTTCTATAGTGACGTCACCAAGGAATTTTGCAAAAGGAAACGCAGCGTCGAGTTCGCCTACATGTAATTAGGGTGAGTAGAATTGAAATTTACTTAATGCATTGTGTTACTGCATGGTTAATAGTTGCATGCCTCGGTGGAGATTCTAGGATACGCCACTGCCTGTTACACAGAGATCTACTTTCACTAGAGATCTCCACTCCACAAATCTAGGAGATATTCCAGTACTCGTCTATTACAGAGAGATCCACTTTAACTAGAGATCTCCACTCCACAAATCTAGGAGATATTCCAGTACTCACCTGTCACACAGAGATCCACTTTAACTAGATATCCACTCCACAAATCCAGGAGATATTCCAGTACTCACCTGTCACACAGAGATCCACTTTAACTAGATATCCACTCCACAAATCCAGGAGATATTCCAGTACTCACCTGTCACACAGAGATCCACTTTAACTAGAGATATCCACTACACAAATCCAGGAGATATTCCAGTACTCACCTGTTACAGAGAGATCGACTTTGACTAGAGATCTCCACTCCTCAAGTCTAGGGGAAGCTCCTCTGATACAGCGGTAAGTTCCAGCCTCTTGATAGAGCACTCTCTCCAGGGTAAGTTCAGGTCCTATACCGATGGGTTCTAATGTTCCTCCAGACCCCACTCTACTCCAACAAGACACTCCTTCAGAGGACGGACACACCAGCTGGACAGCACCACCTAGTGTCACCTCTACCAGCCGTCCGGTGATACTCGTCTTGTCGGTGTCAGGGTGTAGGGCAACATCGTCCTCATTGTCTGCAATACAGATAAACCCCTCAACTTAAACATCTGATGTTTAATTTTTAAGAACAACTTTTTTGTCAGTGTTTATATAAAACAGGCGCTAGCATAAATCAACGAGGAATTTGAAAAATGAATCACAATTCAAAGGGAGGAAATCAAAATTCTGAGATTTGCCTATGATACCGTTACTTTATCTGAGTCTGAAGGAAATCTGTAGAAATTGCTGAATGGATACAGTCTCGGAGAAGGAGCACAAGGAAATATTAGATTAGCAAATGAAGTATTAGGGGACACGGAACAAAAAAAAATAAAATGGAAAACATTTTTTTTCATTATTTTGAATTTTGTATCTGTGACAATTTCCCTTTCCAATGGTGTATAAATTATGATAATCCTCCTGATGGAATTATTTTTAATTAATTTAATTAATTTAATTTAATTAATTCACGCGACAGGTAACTTTTTTTTTTGCTAGGGGCTTTACGTCGCACCGACAACAGGTAATTTGACATTTAGACTGATGGAAGCAGTATTTTATATATACTTTATATATATTTTATATATACTATATACTAGCTGATGTACCCGCGCTTCGCTACGGGATTCTCAGAAAGACTGACTTTGTGGATTTCCTAACTAAAGTCTGCATACGTCATTACTAGGGCTCGGATGTTTAGGAAAAGTCATATTTTTTCTTTGTCTCTATTTTCTTGCCTGATTGGATTTTGGTGCAAATCAGGTGATTATAGTCACAATTAAGTGATTTTTATTTGTCATATAAATGCATATTTTGGCTATTTTTTGTCAAAAGGTCATATTTTGAGCTATTTTCGTAGAAACGTCATATTTCGGCGGTTTGGAGACAGCTGTAACTGTGCAAAATCATCGTCAACTTTTTTAATGACAACTAGTATTTACAAAACTGCTTTTGGGTATCACATCTGTAGTTAATACAAATGTAATACTCTGCCTCTTCTGTCAAGATCGCGCAGGAATTGTTTTCCTACAGTTTGTCAGCAAGTCGGACATATATTAAGTCGAACTTTGGAATTATATCGAGAGCAATTACTCGTTTAGAAGCTGCGAGCTTAGGAATTCATGCAAGTATTGAAACTGTGAGCACAACAATCACATGGAATAGTTACGTCAGTGTAAAATGGAAACTTTACAATGTGCTTAATCGAAGTGTCGGTTTTCGCTGTGTGTGCAAGATAAATGATGTTCTTAGAGTAGAAGGTACCAGTATATTTCAAGATAAGTGCATACTCGACAGCAGTGATTTAATATTATTTAAATATGCACCAATAACGTCTTGTAACGTAGAAAGGAGCTTCCCTTCTTACAAGAATGTGTTAAGTGATAATCGGAGGTATTTTGCGCCTGATGCTTTGAAGATGAATCTTGTCATACACTTCAATACCACCCGCGGAGGAGAATGAAAAAGTTACGCGAATTTGCACTATATGCCGAGCCGCCCTACCATAATGCATCGAAATACATCTACTTAATTCGTTTCGTGGTGCTCAATTTAAATTTGAACGCATTTGAGCAATATTAATGTAATCTGGGCTTAAACGTTCCAAAATATGTTTTAAATATAGATTGATTTCTAGTTTTCTTCGTATTTCAAATGACCAGTGAAGGGTACAAACATATTTTTACTTTTAAGATGTTGTGTAATCTATAATCTTAGCGAACTTAGTACTTTATAGGTATGCATTCACAAGTGAATCGAGGACAATAGACTGTGATTAACTGAGAAACATGTATATTCAGAAAATTAATATGAAAGTAAGAACAAAGAATTTAGTTAACAAATATGTATCAAAGGAATTGCCGTTTCGATTTATAACTTATTTTAAATTGGCCATATTAAAATTAATCATTTTCGGGTTATATTTTGTAATTTTTACGTCATATTTCGTCACTTTTGAGGTCATATTCGCTTGCTTATTTGGGCTATTTTTAGGTCTAAAACATCCGAGCCCAAGTCATTACAAAAACGTCAATAGGAATGTAGCTATTAAAAGTAATGTTATCATATAAAATACTCGATCAAATGGAAAAACTGCATATTTTCTCACTTTTAACGAATAGTTCTACGGTGCCGATCTAACAATTCAAAGTTCCAGATGACCAGGCAGCAGACAGCCATGGACACGTCTCATTCCAATCAGTGCCTCAGAGTAGGGATTGAATAGCTCGAATGCTATGATGAATCAGTGTGTTATGTACCAGTAGTATAGGAAAATTTATGAAACAGAGGAATGGCATGCTAAAGAAGAAAGTTACCTAACTCCTCAGCTACTTCCCGCTAATATTTAGACAGGCTGTTACACTCGTAGGACTGGGCGAGTTGGCCGCATGGTTAGGGGCGCGCAGCTGTGAGCTTGCATCCGGGATAATAATGGTTTCGAATTCCACTGTCGGCAGCCTTGAAGATGTTATTCCGTGGATTCCCAATTTCACAGCAGGCAAATGCTGCGGCTATACCTTGATTAAGGCCAAGGCCGCTTCCTTCACACTCATAGCTCTTTCCTATCCCATTGTCGCCATAAGACTTAACTGTGTCAGTGCGACGTAAGGCAACGGTCAATGTAATATTATTGTTGATCAATTTTATGAGCTTTCTATATTGTAGGCCTCCACATTTAGTTTTCTTTCGACTCTGTGGTCTTAGGGCGTCTTATAAAATTATTTATAGCGTAGACTGTAGTTCCTTATTCTCCGACTTTACATACCGATTTTCTTTAAATCCTGTCTACCCATTTTCTCGTGACTCGGCGCTGATAAGGACTTAGTAACAAAAATCCAAATTCATGAACATCTCTGATCATGGCCGGTTTGGTAACAATGTATAAGACATAAATGATCGGAAATATAATACTCATCGATAGGACCACTAATAACATAATTATTTTGGAATTAAATGTCAGGCCTACCCCTAAACTACCATTCCGTTCAGCGTGAATAAAATTATTTATGGCCCAGATTATAGCGACTTATTCCCCGAATTGGCATACCGATTTTCATTAAGATAGGACCATTAATAACATAAATATTTGAGAATTCCACTGTAGGCCTTCCCCTAAACTACCATTTTTCTAAGCGTGAATACAATTATTTATAGCTTAGGTTGTAGCGATTATTCCTAGACTTTCCCTACCGATTTTCGTTAAGATACGACCATTAATAATAAATATTTGAGAATTAAATTTTAGGCCTTCCCCTACTCTCCCATTTCACTCAGTGTGAGTAAAATTATTTATAGCCTAGTGAAATAAATGCAAACTAAGCTTTCCGACATCTTGTCTCTTTAATAATGTACACATTTTATACAGTTGCCAACCTACAAGACAAAGACTACTATAGGGAATAAATTTACCTAACATACCGCCCCACCAGAGATGTTTTTTTGCAGAAAAATAATAAAATGGAACATATTCACACAAAAATGCACTAGTCAAAAACAGGACAAACACGATTTTTATAACAGTACGTTGATAATGTTCAAGCAAACTGTAGTTTCATGATCATTCCCAGTTCGTTTCTGGCTATACACACAACTTGATAGGACGCATCATGGCACCAGAAGTGGTGTTGACAGTAGCTACTCTGGCGAGACCGTCATCTCCGAGATGGACCTTTTCCACCAATCCTAGGTTGTCATCCTTGATGAACACAAGATCACCAGGACGTAGGTTAGGATGCTCTTGTGTCCATTTGTAACGTTGCTGAAGTGTGTTGAGGTAATCCTTATACCACTTATTCCAGAAGTCTTGAGTCATTTTTTGTATATGTCTCCATTTAGAGAGACTATTGATGGGACAAGGTTTGAAATCGTTGTCGGGAAGTGCCGTGAGTTGCTCACCGATAAGGAAGTGTGATGGAGTGAGATAGGATGAATCTGTCGGATCATCGCTAAATCTGGATAGCGGGAGGCTATTCAGGCAAGCTTCGATCTGTGAAGATAGGGTAGTTAATTCTCCAAAGGTGAGTATTGTTGTTCCCATCGTTCTTCGAAGATAAAATTTAAATGCTTTTACCATGGATTCCCAAGCACTTCCCAAATGAGGTGCAGATGTAGGGATGAAGTGCCAGGTAATGCCTATTCCTTCTGCGATCTTCACAATTTCTTTTTCTTGCTTCGGATATTGTAAGAACTTCTGAAGTTCCTTTAATTCCATTATCGCTGTAGATATTGGCAGGACAACCTCGACGTGAGGTGAAACGACGTAGTGCTACTATGATTGCACTTGTTGTAAGATCAGAGATGATTTCGATGTGCACAGCTCTGATCGAAAGACATGTGAATATTCCAGCATAAGCCTTTCCTGTTGTCTTACTTCGTCGTGTGCCTATCCGTATTAGTAATGGGCCAGTGTAGTCTACTCCAACGTTCATAAAGGCTCTAGTAGGAGTAACCCTAAATCTTGGGAGGTTTGCCATTTTCCGTTGAGCTTCTGATTTTCTCAGTCTGAAGCATGTGTAGCACGAATGAATGCATTTCTTAACGATTTGGCGAATCCTTGGTATCCAATATCTCTGTCGCAGCGATGAAATGAGTAATGGAGGTCCTGCGTGTAGTAATCTTACATGTTCACTCAGGCAGACAAGTTTGGTGAGGTGATGATCAGGAGGAAATATAAGTTGATGCTTGGCTTCGTATGGAAGTGGTGCGTTTTGTAGTCTTCCTCCGACTCGAAGAAACCCATTTTGGTCCAGAATTGGGCTCAGACTCTTCAGTGTACTATTTGCATCAACAGCTTTACCTTATTTGAGGCAGAGTATTTCTCTTTAATAAGAGACCGATTGTACAATGTTGATACAGACCGTGAAGGCATGATTTACCTCTTGTGGTTTCAGTGGTGATGTATCGCGCTCACTGCGAGTTTTCTTGCAATTGGAAGAGAATCTGAGACACTGACCAACTGTTCTGAGTAATCTGTTTAAGGATGAGAATCTATTCAGGAATGTATCATCATCGTATTTTATGACAATAAGTGATGTTATAATTCTTTGGTCAGGGATCTTCGAGGTGTCGCATCCTGATTGTGCTGACCATGATGCAGGGTCTAGACGCAGCCAGTTGGGGCCTTCCTACCATAGTGCACTGTCTTGAAGAAGCCGTGGCTGTATTCCTCGTGATGCAAGATCTGCAGGATTGTCCAGTGATCCAATATGACGCCAATGGGAGGCTGGCACAGTGTCTTGAATTTCTGCCACCCTGTTTGCCACGAATGTTTTCCATTTTGTAGGACATCCGCGTAACCAAGCTAATACGATTGCTGAATCAGTCCAAAGTAGTACACCATCGGGGGTAGTGCGTAGAGTTTCAAGCGTTTTCTTGATGAGGCGAGCCAAAATTAAGACACCACATAATTCCAGACGGTGAACTGAAATCTGTTTTAGAGGTGCAACCCTTGATTTTGCACAAAGAAGTCTCGTGAGAACCTCGGCTTTTGGTTAACAGATCTTATGTACACGGCAGCCCCGTAAGCAGTCTGTGTGGCATCGCAGAAGCCATGTATCTCGATATTCTTCACTATCCCTTCACTGAGGATCAGTCTTGGAATTTTGCAATTATTAAGTAGTGGTGTTTGTTGATATAGGTCAATCCAGGTATCGAGCAAATTCCCGAGTAGTTGATCATCCCATCCTGAACCTTCTTGCCACAGGCGTTGCATGAAGACTTTGAAGAGAACAACTACGGGTGTTATCAGCCTTAGTGGGTCGAATATTGATGATATTATGGACAGCACCATACGTTTTGAGCACTTGCATTCCCTTGAGATCGATTGATGTGGCTTCAGGCTACAGTTGATTTGAAATTGGTCCATTGAAAGGTGCCAAGTTAAACCCAACGTTTTTACTACGCTACTCTCACTGTCAGTCAATGAATCCTCGTAAGTTCTCTGGGATAGATTCAAGGAGTTCTGGACTATTTGTACACCACTTTCTCAACGGAAATCCTCCAAGCTGAAGAAGGTCTTGAAGTTCGATTCGCAGCCTTAGAGCTTCATCCAAAGTCTCTGTTCCTGAGATCCAATCATCCACATAAAAATCATGGCGAAGGACTGAAGCCCCTCGAGGGAATCTGGTTGCTTCATCCGTAGCTAGGTAAGCTGCTGACGATGTGCCATACGTGACTGTAGTGAGGGCGTAGGATTTTAGTTCGTCCTGAGGGGTTGATGTTTTGGGTGCACTCTTACTTGTCGGTACATTTTCTCTATGTAAGCTGTAAAGGCTGTTCTATGCATACGGAACCTCATGACCAATGAGCATAAGTCGTCCTGTACTGTTGGTCCTACCATTAAAATGTCATTTAGTGCCACGCCATTGTCGGTCCTTGTAGAGGCATCAAAAACCACCCTTGTGTTGGTAGTACTGCTCAAATGGTTGTGAACCGCGTGATGAGGGTAATATTCTGTTTGTCTTAGTGTGGAATTTGGTTGAAGTTCGACCATGTGTCCAAGTGCTTCATATTCCCTCATAAACTCGACATAATCTTGACGAAGATTGCTCATCACTTGCAATTTTCTCTCCAGGAAATGAAAACGATGTCTTGCAATCTCCTTTGAGCTTCCTAGGTTTATTTCCTTTTTCAGGGGTAATTCTACTACATATCTTCCACTCTCATCCCTTAAGGTGGTGTCAATGAAATTTTTCTCACATTCCGCATGTTCTGGTGAACGAATTTCATGACTTATTTCCTCTATGGACCAGAATCGTTGTATTTGATTCTCAAGACTGAGGTCAGACCTAATAAAGAATGAATTAGATCTTTGCCCATTGTCTTCTCCTTCATTCATTTGCTGTGGATACTCCCCGCTAAGAATCCATCCTAACTGAGTGTTCTGCAGTGTGGGATATCCTGCGCGAAATTTCCTCCCCTCCTTCATGAGATGCAAAAAGAACTGAGCTCCGATTAGTAAGTGAGTACTCGGAGGAAGGTGGAAATCTGGATCAGCGAGGATGACATCCTTTGGGATATTCCATTCCTTGAGGTCGATGTTTGATGCAGGGATATTGCCAGTTATCCTAGATAGTACTATACATTCCATATTGATATGAAAGTCACTGACGGTCGAGTGCACTTCTACGTTTACCGATGAATCAGCTTCGGATGTCAGTTCACCGAATGCTTTCAGGGATATAACGGTCGTTCTTTTCTTCTTAAGTTTAAGTTGTTGTACCGCCTGCTCGGATATGAAGTTGCTTTGGGAACCGCTATCTAATACGCCTCGCATGCAATGATATCTTCCGTTTGAGTCCTTGATTTTAACCGGGACTGTGCTTAGAAGAACCTGAGTGTTTGGAGCACTTCTGAGAGAGTGATACGATGATTGGAGTGTGTCGTTACCCTGTGGGTTTTGTGCCATAGTGTTGTTTATGTTAGTTTTTTCCTCATTCTGATCGTTTTGGTATAGCAACGTGTGGTGGTATTTCTTGCATACCTTACATGTAGTACTGGATCTACATGCTTTCCAAGTGTGTGATGGACTAAGGCAGTTACTGCAGTGCTTGTTATCTTTGATCAATTTGAACCTTTCACCAGAACTCAAATTGAGGAAATCAGGACATTTATACAGTCTGTGCTCTTATGAACAGATGTAACATATCACTGCTGTCGAAATGTATGGCTGCTGTTGTGTTATCAAGCGTGGCGCTGATTTCGGGTAATTGTTAGGACTGACTGCAGGTGGTTGGGTAGAAGAGCAGAGTTGTAGTGTCTGACAGCGTCTCTCCAAGAAACTAATGAGCTCCTCGAATTTAACTGCATCGGAATGAGAATGCTCCTTTTCAAATTCTAAGCTTAGTTTTTTGTCTAGTCGAGAGAGTAGGAGTTCATTAAGAAGTAAATCTAGGATACTTGGTTGGGCGTTTAGGGCATCTATACTGCCCTTGAATATATTGATCAGTTTGCATATTTCACTCTCCGTTGAACCTATTTTATGTGAAATTTCCGTAATTTGCCTAATGTGTTCAGCTGCAATTAATTTGGGTGAATGATAACGATTGACCAGAATGTTGTAGGCTACTTGAAAGTTGGAGTCAGAAATGCTGATATTTCTTACGCTGTCCTTGGCTTCGCCTTTCAGAAAAGAGAGCAAGTAATGGAATTTCTCTATGTTTAATAGGTTATTATTGTTGACCACCAGGCCTTCAAACGTGTCTTTGAAATGCAGCCAGGTAATTAGAGTCCCAGTAAATGTGGGGAGATTTATTTTCGGTAATTTGATATTTCTAGGCATGTCATGTGATGACTGAGTGAGCACTTCAACATTACCTGACATATTTTGTAGATTGGTGGCCTTCCTTAATTTAGCCTCCAGCAGGTCGATTGTGTCTTCGAATTCTTCTCGGTAGATCGTGTTAGATTCCTCATTTTCTTCATCATACGACTCTAGTTGGCTTTGAATTTGCTTGAATTCTTCGTTGGTGGAGAGCAATCTGTTTAATTTAACCTGAATGAGGTTGATATCGGCAGAATTTACACTGACTGACTGACTGAGCAAATGCAACACCAAGAAGGAGTGGTCAGAACTTTATGCCAATTGCAGGGTAGACTGACGTCACTGAGGTATGCTCATGATGTGAAATGCGCCGCTGTGCTGCGCACGTAGCGAACGATAAATGGGACACGGCGTTGGCGAATGGCCCACTTCGTACCGTGATTTCTCAGCCGACAGTCATTGTAGAACGTGTTGTCGTGTGCCACAAGACACGTGTATAGCTAAGAATGCCAGGCCGCCGTCAACGGAGGCATTTTCAGCAGACAGACGACTTTACGAGGGGTATGGTGATCGGGCTGAGAAGGGCAGGTTGGTCGCTTCGTCAAATCGCAGCCGATACCCATAGGGATGTGTCCACGGTGCAGCGCCTGTAGCGAAGATGGTTGGCGCAGGGACATATGGCACGTGCGAGGGGTCCAGGCGCAGCCCGAGTGACGTCAGCACGCGAGGATCGGCGCATCCGCCGCCAAGCGGTGGCAGCCCCGCACGCCACGTCAACCGCCATTCTTCAGCATGTGCAAGACACCCTGGCTGTTCCAATATCGACCAGAACAATTTCCCGTCGATTGGTTGAAGGAGGCCTGCACTCCCGGCGTCCGCTCAGAAGACTACCATTGACTCCACAGCATAGACGTGCACGCCTGGCATGGTGCCGGGCTAGAGCGACTTGGATGAGGGAATGGCGGAACGTCGTGTTCTCCGATGAGTCACGCTTCTGTTCTGTCACTGATAGTCACCGCAGACGAGTGTGGCGTCGGCGTGGAGAAAGGTCAAATCCGGCAGTAACTGTGGAGCGCCCTACCGCTAGACAACGCGGCATCATGGTTTGGGGCGCTATTGCGTATGATTCCACGTCACCTCTAGTGCGTATTCAAGGCACGTTAAATGCCCACCGCTACGTGCAGCATGTGCTGCGGCCGGTGGCACTCCCGTACCTTCAGGGGCTGCCCAATGCTCTGTTTCAGCAGGATAATGCCCGCCTACACACTGCTCGCATCTCCCAACAGGCTCTACGAGGTGTACAGATGCTTCCGTGGCCAGCGTACTCTCCGGATCTCTCACTAATCGAACACGTGTGGGATCTCATTGGACGCCGTTTGAAAACTCTGCCCCAGCCTCGTACGCACGACCAACTGTGGCAAATGGTTGACAGAGAATGGAGAACCATCCCTCAGGATACCATCCGCACTCTTATTGACTCTGTACCTCGACGTGTTTCTGCGTGCATCGCCGCTCGCGGTGGTCCTACATCCTACTGAGTCGATGCCGTGCGCATTGTGTAACCTGCATATCGGTTTGAAATAAACATCAATTATTCATCCGTGCCGTCTCTGTTTTTTCCCCAACTTTCATCCCTTTCGAACCACTCCTCCTTGGTGTTGCATTGTCACTGTCAGTCAGTGTATTTCTGACTCAACGAAGTGTTGAATGCGAGTTACACAAGCCTTCAAGGTTGCTCTCCTTTTGGTTAATGTTCGTTTTTTGGAGTCTTCCATATTTATAGAATATCGTGGTGCTATAAAATGAGTAAGATTTCGATAAGTTATCACAGTGTAGTGGATAATAATTATTCCGAGGTAACACGTAACTTTCTGGATGAACGAAAGAGTAAGTAAGAACCACCGCCGTCTCGATCCTCCTATACTGCCTGCTCTATGCGAGCCTTTTTGCGACTACGCTGCGACAACATTTCTCCGGTAGATGGCAGACATAGACGCACAATGTTCTAGACTTATTCTAATGACGACAGCCTACAAAACACTATGCAGTATGGTCATATGTTCACTGAATCTCGTAAATTACATCAGTAATATTACATATCGGCAATATTACCTGCACGAAGTCGCAGTTGGCCTCTTCATGCACAATTTAAAGATTTTCCTGGACGAAGGCTTTGAGTGGTACCGTACTTTTTGTGTTCTTGCCAACGCAATATCAAATAATAGAGGTCTTACGAACTTGGTTAGGATAATTTCACTAACAGTTTGCTGATGTTCTTTGACCTCACACTGTAACAAAACACATTCTGAAAGTTTTTTTGATATTTGTTTTTCGTCGCACCGATACAGATGGGTCTTATGGCGATGATGGGATAGGAAAGGCCTAGGAATGGGAAGGAAGCGGCCGTGGCCTTAATTAAGGTACAGCCCAGAATTTGCCTGGTGTGAAAATGGGAAACCACGGAAAACCAACTTCAGGGCTTCCGACCGTGGGGTTCGAACCCACTATCTCCCGGATGCAAGCTCATAGCTGCGCGCTCCTAACCGCACGGCCAACTCGCCCGGTATTCTGAAAGGGAAGACGTCGCAAGTCCTCGTATTACGCTCGTACGCATGAAGGACATCGACAATAAGGCACAGCAGCTTAAACGAACTCCTGCAGATGGTTCACCAGAGCAACAAAACCAGGTTTTGGGTATCGAACTCCTCCTCTGTCCTGATGTACACTGACTGACAGTAACAATGCAACACCAAGGAGGAGTGGTTCGAAAGGGATGAAAGTTGGGGAAAAAACAGAGACGGCACGGATGAATAATTGTTGTTTATTTCAAACCGATATGCAGGTTACACAATGCGCACGGCATCGACTCAGTAGGATGTAGGACCACCGCGAGCGGCGATGCACGCAGAAACACGTCGAGGTACAGAGTCAATAAGAGTGCGGATGGTGTCCTGAGGGATGGTTCTCCATTCTCTGTCAACCATTTGCCACAGTTGGTCGTCCGTACAAGGCTGGGGCAGAGTTTTCAAACGGCGTCCAATTAGATCCCACACGTGTTTGATTGGTGAGAGATCCGGAGAGTACGCTGGCCACGGAAGCATCTGTACACCTCGTAGAGCCTGTTGGGAGATGCGAGCAGTGTGTGGGCGGGCATTATCCTGCTGAAACAGAGCATTGGGCAGCCCCTGAAGGTATGGGAGTGCCACCGGCCGCAGCACATGCTGCACGTAGCGGTGGGCATTTAACGTGCCTTGAATACGCACTAGAGGTGACGTGGAATCATACGCAATAGCGCCCCAAACCATGATGCCGCGTTGTCTAGCGGTAGGGCGCTCCACAGTTACTGCCGGATTTGACCTTTCTCCACGCCGACGCCACACTCGTCTGCGGTGACTATCAGTGACAGAACAGAAGCGTGACTCATCGGAGAACACGACGTTCCGCCATTCCCTCATCCAAGTCGCTCTAGCCCGGCACCATGCCAGGCGTGCAC
Organism: Anabrus simplex; assembly: GCF_040414725.1. Classification (NCBI taxonomy): domain Eukaryota; kingdom Metazoa; phylum Arthropoda; class Insecta; order Orthoptera; family Tettigoniidae; genus Anabrus; species Anabrus simplex. Next base: position 7,978,509 of record NC_090278.1, on the reverse strand, counting down.
GTCTATGCTGTGGAGTCAATGGTAGTCTTCTGAGCGGACGCCGGGAGTGCAGGCCTCCTTCAACCAATCGACGGGAAATTGTTCTGGTCGATATTGGAACAGCCAGGGTGTCTTGCACATGCTGAAGAATGGCGGTTGACGTGGCGTGCGGGGCTGCCACCGCCTGGTGGCGGATGCGCCGATCCTCGCGTGCTGACGTCACTCGGGCTGCGCCTGGACCCCTCGCACGTGCCACATGTCCCTGCGCCAACCATCTTCGCCACAGGCGCTGCACCGTGGACACATCCCTATGGGTATCGGCTGCGATTTGACGAAGCGACCAACCTGCCCTTCTCAGCCCGATCACCATACCCCTCGTAAAGTCGTCTGTCTGCTGAAAATGCCTCCGTTGACGGCGGCCTGGCATTCTTAGCTATACACGTGTCCTGTGGCACACGACAACACGTTCTACAATGACTGTCGGCTGAGAAATCACGGTACGAAGTGGGCCATTCGCCAACGCCGTGTCCCATTTATCGTTCGCTACGTGCGCAGCACAGCGGCGCATTTCACATCATGAGCATACCTCAGTGACGTCAGTCTACCCTGCAATTGGCATAAAGTTCTGACCACTCCTTCTTGGTGTTGCATTTGCTCTGTCAGTCAGTGTATAATCAGTTCCATTTAGAGGTGGAACTAGCACTATCGATCTCATCTTCTTCCGAGGCAGAGGGATCACCTTTATGCATCACCAAATAGCAAAATGACAAAACATCTCAGAAACATTTACCAATCTATGCGACTTTCAGAGTAAGAAAGAATTGCCAAGACAAAGTAAAACTGTCACAAACAGGATCAAGAAAACTAGACATCGATAAACTACAGGCAAACCAAACAAAGGTAGAATTAGCATCACAGCTCATTGAAGCAGACCAAACAGATTCTGCTCTAGAAACTATCAACCACTTGAGACGATATTAAATAATGTGAGCCTCCCCCTTATAAACATTTTGAACTGGCCTGTGAGCCCTAGAATATCTGTGTCAATTCAATGCTCGACTTCCCGTTTTATGCTAATATAAGCCGCGCGGCGTTCTCCTAGCTCTGGTTGGTCGCGCATGCGCAATCCTCCTACCAGGCAAAACTGGCCTGCTCCTCGCTTGCTTGCCGATGTGAGTCGACGTCCTGTAGCCGCCATGGATAGACGTGTATGTGAGTGTTCCGCTATGCGGCGGATGGTGGTGCTGAAACCCCCATGAAACCAACTTAAGAGGGATTATCCCTTGTTCTATTAGTTGCTGGCCTCCTACTGTTTCACTGGATTATGTTTTTGCTACGATAATCCCCAGGATCCTTGGTGAACAACTTTAGTTCACGGCCTCGTGGTTGCCGGTCTTCAATAACAATGGCCAAGGTTTGAACTTCTCAATTTTTCTGGACTCAAAGGTATGTAACTGTTTTGGATTAAAGTATTTCTGGGGAAGCAAGAAGATTTATGTGTTTCGGCGTACTTCAAGATAACTGTAATAATAATAATAATAATATTTGGATTAAGACTTCCTCTTCGAAAATTGTGCTGGATATCGTGTGCGTCTGTGAACATTAGGAAACGGTTTCGGCAATTAATCATTTTAGAATGCAGTTCGCACGGTGAAAAAAAATTGTATGTTTATCGTAAAATTCTGTAAAAGTTTTTTTTGCACTTGATTGTACAATAAGGTGTGAACCAAGGCGCAGTTTCCAAGGTAGCGGGGTTAGCTTTCCTTCGGGTTCCTTGCCTTTTGGGTTTTATTCCTCCTTTTTGTTCTTTTTGCATTGTTTCCGGGATCTCTGTTTTATTTTTGAGTTTAAACCGTTGGTTTCTTCTCTTTTGTAGACCGTGCTTTGTTTTGTCCGTTTCTATGGCAACGTGTGTTTGGGTAATTGTTGTGGGGGTTTTTTTTTACCGCGGTTGTTGTTGGTTGATGTGTTCTTGTGGGATGAAAATATTTTTGTTGCCTGGTATCGTTGGCATTTATTTCATATAAAGTGATTTATTTCGGCCTACCTTTGGTCGTTTCGTCTCGTTCTTTGGCTGGGCGAAAAGTGTAACTCCTTCCTTTAATTTCGTGTGCCCTTGGAAATTGTCCTTGGTAGAAATTGGAACGAATTGTGGTAAAGTTAAAAGGCAACCGGCCTAAAGGTCATGGGACTAGGGTTTGTTTACTAAACATGGTATTTGTTTTTTTTTCTTAAACGCGTGATCGATCACACTTAAATCAATATTTAATTATCTTGTTTGACGGTATGGAGGTCACTGTTGTTTTTTTTCTTGTTGATTTTTACGATTTAGTTCCTTAATTTTGTTAAATGAAGTCTGCATTTTCTTTTTTAAAGCTGCCTCATTGGGTATTTATTTATTAATCATATTAATTTCTTGCAGGTTAATCCAATTATTGTTAGTCAAGTATTTACTTTCTTTTAAACAATATGGTTCAAAGTATTTTCTGAATTAATAATGAACCTAGGTCCACTCCTAATATTATCTTGAAATGTTACCTCTCATTTAAATGTCTATTAAAGTTTCCTTTTTCATATCACTTAAAAGTTGGTTTTCATTTACCACTTTTGGTGCAGCGCTGCAACTATTTTCTTGTTTGGTTGTCCACGGACCTTAAGTCGCTTTTCCTCCACGTTTTGGGTAAGTGTCTCTCTTTTCTTCCTTTTGGGTAATTTTGTATCATGTTGTTGGCTGGTGCCGTTTTTATCCTTGGAATTTTTTGATGTACTGTGACTCGTTGCTTCTTTTTCGCCCTTGTTTTCTCTTGTGTTCGCTTAAACTACCCTCTTGGGGCGGACACAATAGCAACCTTCACACCAGTGTCTCTGTCTCTCTCTCTCTCTCTCTCTCTCTCTCTCTCTCTCTCTCTCTCTTTTTCTCCCTCTCTCTCTCTCTCTTTTCCTATCTCCTTCTTTTCCCTCAACTGGTGGGGTAAGGTTATTAACCTCATCACCGCTGGGATATTTCCGGGGTCCTAGAGGGTGGTGACCGGTGAGAGTGGTATCAGAGCGGTGGTTGTTTGTTGTTCCACTGTTGTTGCTCTGCTGCCTAATCTCTGTTGTTTCTGCCTTGTGAGCCTATTTTCCTCCCCTCCTACCCTTGCTTGGCGCAGTGCTGTAGTGAATGTTGGTGAATGGAAACCAAAGACTTAAAAAACTAAAGGTGTTATTGTCAATAACTATTGTAAAAGGGAGTGCAAGGATCTTGTGTAATTTTTTTTGATTATTTTGTTCCATGTTTGCTACCATGGCGCGTGCCGTTACGAACCCCTCCTTCCTGCGTCGTGCCGAATTGGAGTACGAGTTATCAATTCGTGGCCTTGAACCTGCCCGTACTGTCGCTGAGTGTGCTGCCTTGCTATCAGCCAACTCCCAGGTCCCCATTAATGTATTTTCTATTGACAGGAGTCGAGTGGGTGAGTACCTTAACCTGATCTGTGACAATCTTAACGAAATTAATATTATTCGCGAAGAGTTTATTGAATTGCCTCCGTCCAAAGCCCAAGTAAACCGGCTGAGGGCCAGAGCTGACCACTACTCGGGTCGAATTCAGGATTTATTATCTATTAAGCCTGATTCTGTTTTTGTGTCAGAATGTGCTAGATTGTTAACGGTGGTTTCTGGCATCACCTCTGATCTAGACTTGCTGTTGATTAACAGAGATATGGAGAATTGTTCTATTTCTACTGCACTTAACCCTACTGTACCCACCCCGAGTGTCCCTTCCCACCAAATTGTGTCCTCGACCCATGCCCAAGGTCAGTGCTGTGTGACTGCTCCTTTACTGGAAACCTTAGTCTCTAAGCTAAATTCGGCGTCATCGCCTAACTGTTTAAAGGAAGTCTTTCGGGGAGTGAAGTCCTTTTCTGTAAATTCTATCGATGAGTGTATTCGATTCTTACGGTTTCTGGTGGAGTTAACCGAGACTGGTAATGTGTACTCAGTTGACGATTTGGGGATTTTCCGCGCCCTCTTCCCTCACTGTGAAGGGATTCTAAAGAGAGAAATTTCTGAAGCTATCTCTAAAAATTTATCGATTAGTACCTTTCATGAACTTGTCCTTTCCAAATTTATTCCCTCTCTTGCTCTCCAAAGTCTTGTGCCCCAACACTGTTTCCGGACCCAGTTCCTGCATGAGAACTTGCTAACTTATGTGCTGGATCTGCGATTCTTTTGCAAGGTTTTTAGAATTTCTGTGCCAGAAAGTGAAATGGTCTCTAGAATTTTAAAAGGAATATCTCCTGCGTACCGCTCCTATCTTTCCTTAACCCGTTGCCCTACTACCTTTCAAGAATTGGAAGAGGCCTGTTCCTTTGCTGAAGATGTCAAACATGGGGATGCCTCCAGACCTGTGAATTTCCCTCCCCCTACTACTACCAATTGTCCTGTCCTTCCGTCAACACCTAAAGTAGGGAATGCCCGTAAATGTTACAACTGTGGGTCCCGAAGTCATCTAAGAAATTCCTGCCCTGACGTTAGACGTGGTCCAGGCGCTTGCTATTCCTGTGGCTCTAGACAGCATGTTAAAAGAAAGTGCCCCTTGGTAGACAGAAATGGTACTCAATGACTAGAAAGGGAAAGGGCAAAGTCTGCCAATTCTAAGTTTGTAAACCCTGAATCTCGTAAGAAACCGGTGTGTCCCCCTAGGTGCAATAGTATTTCTGCTCATGCCCCCTCCTCTGGCACGTGCACATTTGTCGAAGTCAACAATGAACCCGTAGATGCTCTTCTTGATACTGGAAGCGCAGTATGCTTGATGAATTATGCCTGGTATTGTCAAAAGAAATCCTCGTGTAAACTTCCGGAAATAAAACCCTCTAATCTAAGATGCGTTTCGGCTAATTGTCAGTTTTTAAATATTTTGGGGACTGTGAAGGTCAAGTTAAGGATTGGGAATTTCACTTGGAAGATCAAGTGCTTGGTGACATCCAATTTATCATGTAACATTATTCTGGGTACCAATTTTCTATCTTGGGCTGGTGTCGTTTTGGATCCTCAGTGTCGAAATTTCTTTTTTAAATTTTCTCCTGACCTGAAATTTGAATTGATTAACGTTCCCTTGAAATTGCCTAAAGTTTTGTGTGTGGGTTATCCTGTGTCAGATATGTCTAGTGACATCGATCGGCTTGATCTGAATCACTTAGGAGATGCCGAAGCACGGCAAATTCGTGATCTTTGCAGGGAATTTCCCGATGTGTTCACTAGCAAGTTAGGCTTGACCAACGTACTCGAGTACGACATTGAGTTGTCTGACCTGCAGCCTGTTCGATCCCCTCCTTATCGCCTTTCCCCACCCCGTATGTTGGAATTAAAGAAAATCATTGAGCAAATGGAAAGAGACGGAGTGATCAGACCTTCGACTTCCCCGTATGCGTCCCCTGTGTTCTTGGTACCCAAACCTTCTGGTGGTTATCGTGCTGTGATTGATTATAGGGCTCTAAATAATAAGATTGTACTCCAATCTATTCCCCTACCCGACCTTCATACTTGTTTTGGATGGTTCTCAGGTGCGAAATTTTTCACTGTCCTGGATTTGAACCAGGCTTATTACCAAGTGCCATTATCGAAGAGATCAATTCCCCTCACTGCCTTCATCACCGACTGGAACTTGTATGAGTTCCTCAGACTCCCGTTCGGGCTAAGCTGTGGAGCAGCTGTGTTGTCGAGGTTGTTAAATTCCATTCTCTCTGACATTAAGTTCAGCTATGTCTTTAATTACCTGGACGATTTATTAATTTATTCGAATACCTTCGAGGAACATATGGTGCACGTTAGGGAAGTATTGCTACGGTTAAGGAAAGCAGGCCTTACAGTGAAGTTATCAAAGGTAGCTTTCGCCAGACCCAGCATGTCTTTCTTGGGACATGTAGTTTCTTCTGAAGGCGTTTCCATAGATCATTCCAGAACTCAAGCCATTAGGGATTTTCCACCTCCCAAAGATGTCAAGGGCGTTGCTCGATTCATTGGTATGGTCAATTTCTTTAGAAAATTCATCCCTAACTTTGCTGAAGTGGCTGCCCCGTTGAACGACCTTAGGAAAAAGAATGTAAAGTTTACTTGGGGTAAAGCCCAGGAGGAAGCTTTCAATTCATTGAAGGTCGCTCTGATTAATGCACCGTTGTTAGCTATTCCTGATTTCGAGAAACGTTTCATTGTCCAAACTGATGCCTCTGGGCGTGCTATCGCTGGCGTTCTGTTACAAGAACATGAAGATGGGCGTAGGCCCGTGGCCTACGTATCCAGGGTCCTCAATGATCTGGAGTCTAAGTACTCCATTTATGAACTAGAGTGTCTAGCTGTGCTATTTGCTCTGGAGAAATTTCGATCTTTCATTGAACACGTCAACTTTGATCTGGAAACCGACAATCAGGCTCTTTCTTGGGTGTTGAACCGTCCCAAAAGGACCGGTAGGATAACTAGATGGGCATTACGGATCTCATCCTTTAATTTCAATGTTCGCCACATTCGTGGGTCTGAGAACGTCATTGCCGATGGCTTGAGCAGGATGTTTGAAGGTGATCCTTGTGCGGAAGCCAACCCATGTGTCGATAAGCTTGCTGTCAATACCGTTGGAGTTAGTGCCATCCTCACCGACTCCCCATTGCTGTATCAAGAAATTGGAGATCATCAAAAAACTGATCCGGATCTGAAAAGGATCATTGATACAATCAGTAGCGGGATCGAAGTGAAACCTTACTCCTTATCTAAGGGTGTTCTCTGTTGTAAGGGTCGCAAGGACCATAATTCCAAAATTGTCGTTCCTAAAGTTCTGGTACCTGTCATTTTCAAGTATTACCACTGTTCACCCCTTGGCGGTCATCTAGGAAATTTCAAAACTCGTTTGAAAATCAGGCAATTCTTTGTTTGGAAGAAAATGGATAGTGATATCAGGAACATGGTCAAATCTTGTAAATCTTGCGCCATCAGCAAACCTAATTTGAATAACCGGGTGGGATTATTGTCTTCATCACAAGCGTCGCGCCCCATGGAACGACTGTTCATAGATTTCGTAGGACCCCTCCCCCGATCTTCCTTGGGAAACACCCACATTTTTGTCTGTATAGATGCCTTCTCCCGGTTCTGTTGGATCTTTCCCACCAGGTCCACTAATTCACGTACCTCTATCTCCTGTCTAAATTCCATCTTTGCATCATTTGGCCCACCTAAGTTCTTAGTATCTGACAACGCTAGTTCTTTCACCAGTAACTCCTTCAAAAGATATCTGTTTGAGTTGGGCATTTCACATGTCACCACTATTCCATACTATCCAAATCCTTCTTATGCAGAGAGGTTGAATCGGAACTTAAAATCTGCGTTGATAGCGTATCATCATGACAACCAGTCCAAATGGGACTCCTGTCTGCATTGGTTGGCACATGCTTTCAATTCCGCTACTCATGAGTCCCATGGTAAGACGCCTATGTCTTTAATGTTTGGCTATACTCCGTACTCCCCTATGTCTAACCTGCTATGTATTGAGGATCTTCTCCCAGACCTATCTAGGCCTAATGATGTTCAAAAGATCTGGAACGAAGCAAAAAGGAATCTAGCTGTGTCATACGAAAAGGTCAAAAGGCAGTACGATAAAGGTAGGAAACCGTCAAAATTCAATGTTGGTGATCTCGTGTATGTTAAGTGCTACCCAATGAGTAAGGCCGTGAATAAGTTTTCGGCAAAACTTGCCCCTAGGTACCAAGGCCCGTGCACTGTGTTGGAGTTCTTGTCTCCCGTTTCTATTTTAGTAAGCGACCCTGTAGCAAGGCGTATTAGGCGCGTTCATGTTTCTCAAATTAAACCCGGTTAATCTGGCAAATTGTACCGCATCTTCCGCTGGATGGATGCACCTTTGGTAACTGACCTGTATCGTTAGTGAATTTAGCACACATACTGTGGGGTGGCGAGCGAGCCAATCTGGTCCTTCTGTGCCTCGTGTTGGTGACTCTAATTTAGTACTTCTTGTATGTTACGGTTTCTAGGTGTGGATCCTTGAGTTAGAAATTGTCTTTCCTTTATTGTCTTGTGATGGTGGTATTAATACCTTGGAATTGATATCCTCGTTATCTAACCTTATGCTTATGTATTGCGCTAACGAAGTTCCATTGGGGAAATCTGATGACATCTAACTTAAATTGTGCTTTGTTGTCCCTCTGTTTTCTCTAGGCTTTTAGTATGTAATTTCAAAGTTTTGTTTCTTCTGTGGCTCCGCATGGTTTCCTCCCGCTGAACCCTTTGATCATCTTGTGACTTAATCATTGCTGAGCTATGGTGTGCCTGAGATGGAATGTAAGGGAGTGTGTCTGGTGCCTGAGTGTTTACCATTTTGTCATCCTTTCATTGTGTGCGTGTGTCTGAAGATGTGTGGTGCTTAGTCATGATTGGGTTGCTATTTGTGCCATTTTAGTATTGTACGATTTCTGATTGTGGTGTGTTTCGATCATTCGGTGTCGGATAAGTTCCCTGTTTGCCTTCTGCATGGACTCCGTGTCTTAAAGGTGTTTCTGTTCCGGATACTGATGTTTGTATTCATTCATGATTGAGAGATCTGACACTCCTACTTTGGGGCACTCTTCGCGGCTGTTCTAAAGGTGGTTTTCTATGCGTGAACCCTCTATATTATTTTTCCTGTAATGGGTTTTTGGGCTGAATTTATCTTCCTAACCTTTTGGTTTTGGGGTTATGTAGAAAATCTGTCTCCGATTTTTTCTGTGGGCGTTCGGTTGGTACACTCCTGCCAGCATTATGGTTGTATCTCCTGTGTTGTAACTTGGTAATGTTGTAGTGAGTTGTTAGGATCCTTTTGAAATGTGGACCGTTAGTAACGTAGTGTAATTTTCCTTATCTACCGGTTGGCGTGTGGAGTTTTCGGTGGTACTGTCGGACTTCCTTCCTGAGGATATTTCTCCTTTTGTGCTTCTGTGGAATGGACCTAGTCCTTAGTCTGTACCTGGTTTGCTGTTGTAATTTCTGCTTTGTATTGTGCTGTTTTGTGTGGTCTGTGAGCACGCGTTGAGGATAGTTATCCTTTATCTCTCTATGAATAACCCGTGCTGCTAGCTTGTCATTATTTAGGTAATCGTGTTTGGATTACGTTGTTTGGCTGTCAGGACACCTTGGTTGGGATGTGATTTGTCCTTAATTTACCTCTGTGTCGCGGTAGATTTGGTTGTTGGTTTGGTATCCACTACTCCGAGGAAGTACACCTTCGGGTGGGCAATTCTTAGTTATCTGTTGGCTCTGGGATTTTCGACTTGTTCTTCCTCACGCAGAATTAGGTTTGTGGTTACTATTCTGTACCACGTTGCCCCGTGCATTTATTTTTGGTAGTTGTACCTTGATGTGGCTGTTATGGATGACTGACTGATCGCGATTTTTCCATCTGGTAACCTATAGGAGTCTCCTGATTGCCCATCGATGCTACTGTTGCCTGTCTTCCCTCTCTGTAACTCTAGGGTTTCTGCGTCCCTTCTCCCTGATGGTTTCCCGTTGGTCTGTTCAAAAATTAGTTTTCTCTGCTTGAGTCCTTACCTGTGTTTTGTTGGTGATCTAGGATAAGTTGCCGATCCCAGTGTGGTTTGTATTTTGCTCAACCCCTCGTTCTTGACCCTCGGACTGATTGACGAGTTCGCCACTCTGTAGTTGTGGGTGTGTCACTCCAATATCTAAAAGTGTAATTTGATAGGTCATTCATGTGCCCTCTTAGTTTAACTCCTGCTATTCTAAACCATATGTTCCAAGGACGACTATTCTTTGGAGTGGTCCCGTACCCTTACTTATATATTTTTCTTGTGGATGATTTGTGCTTGAGTAATATTACTGCTTTCCCTTCCGTTATGTTCATGATTCTTCGGGATATCTGTCTTAGTCATGGTTGGTATTAGGTGTTGGATTGTACCCTATGTTTTTATGTGTTCTTGTTAATTGTTTCTCCACGTATCATGGCTAAGTGTCCTTCGTGGAAGAGTAACATGGTATATTTTATGTAGTTTCCCTTTGATTTCTTAATTGTCGTGGTATGGACCCTTCTTTTCCTTCGGTACTATATTGGACCAAGTGGAAAGCTCTGGGCTTCAGCTAGTTTGTTGGTAACTAGCCTATGTAAAGTTAATTGGCAGATCTGTGGATCCTGTAACTGAATACTCACCTACTTTAAGTTTCCTGGTTTGTTTTTTTTTCTCCCTCTTCTTGTGGTTTTGCCCCCATTCGGGTTTTCCGGTGCGTTTCATTTCCCCTGTTGTCTCCCTTTGCAACACAAGATCATGCATTTCCTTAATATCAAAGGAGACTTGTAAAGGCATTCGTGCATTAAAAATTAATTTACCACCGTGCTTGAGGAAATAACCTGGATGCGTGGACTTATAATTATGTGGTTTTCGTTTAGTTTTGGTCAGTATATCTGTGATTAGTGTGAGAGTTGCCGAACCCCAAGGTGAACTGCGTCATGTGTCATAAACTATATCATTGTCTGATGCATTGAAAACTATGTGTATTGGGTGAAACTGAATATTTGGCGAACTCTGGTCATTGTGCACTCTATTTGATGACAAACTTTACTCTGGTGATTTTCCGAGTGCTCGGTTAACGTTTCTGGACACTGTTGTTGATCGCACCCCGCCAATTATTTCTAAAAACTATGTGATATGGAACTGTGTATTGGACTATTAACCTGGTCATGTGAACTTCTAACTGAAATTAGTTAATCTTGGTGGTCGTTTCCTGTTGGACTACTTCGCCCAAATTTAGTATATATGTGACCACCACATCATCATCGTGTTATGCATGAGATTTTGTCGTCGATTCGGGGCGGGAGGGCTGAGACGATATTAAATAATGTGAGCCTCCCCCTTATAAACATTTTGAACTGGCCTGTGAGCCCTAGAATATCTGTGTCAATTCAATGCTCGACTTCCCGTTTTATGCTAATATAAGCCGCGCGGCGTTCTCCTAGCTCTGGTTGGTCGCGCATGCGCAATCCTCCTACCAGGCAAAACTGGCCTGCTCCTCGCTTGCTTGCCGATGTGAGTCGACGTCCTGTAGCCGCCATGGATAGACGTGTATGTGAGTGTTCCGCTATGCGGCGGATGGTGGTGCTGAAACCCCCATGAAACCAACTTAAGAGGGATTATCCCTTGTTCTATTAGTTGCTGGCCTCCTACTGTTTCACTGGATTATGTTTTTGCTACGATAATCCCCAGGATCCTTGGTGAACAACTTTAGTTCACGGCCTCGTGGTTGCCGGTCTTCAATAACAATGGCCAAGGTTTGAACTTCTCAATTTTTCTGGACTCAAAGGTATGTAACTGTTTTGGATTAAAGTATTTCTGGGGAAGCAAGAAGATTTATGTGTTTCGGCGTACTTCAAGATAACTGTAATAATAATAATAATAATATTTGGATTAAGACTTCCTCTTCGAAAATTGTGCTGGATATCGTGTGCGTCTGTGAACATTAGGAAACGGTTTCGGCAATTAATCATTTTAGAATGCAGTTCGCACGGTGGAAAAAAATTGTATGTTTATCGTAAAATTCTGTAAAAGTTTTTTTTGCACTTGATTGTACAATAAGGTGTGAACCAAGGCGCAGTTTCCAAGGTAGCGGGGTTAGCTTTCCTTCGGGTTCCTTGCCTTTTGGGTTTTATTCCTCCTTTTTGTTCTTTTTGCATTGTTTCCGGGATCTCTGTTTTATTTTTGAGTTTAAACCGTTGGTTTCTTCTCTTTTGTAGACCGTGCTTTGTTTTGTCCGTTTCTATGGCAACGTGTGTTTGGGTAATTGTTGTGGGGGTTTTTTTTTACCGCGGTTGTTGTTGGTTGATGTGTTCTTGTGGGATGAAAATATTTTTGTTGCCTGGTATCGTTGGCATTTATTTCATATAAAGTGATTTATTTCGGCCTACCTTTGGTCGTTTCGTCTCGTTCTTTGGCTGGGCGAAAAGTGTAACTCCTTCCTTTAATTTCGTGTGCCCTTGGAAATTGTCCTTGGTAGAAATTGGAACGAATTGTGGTAAAGTTAAAAGGCAACCGGCCTAAAGGTCATGGGACTAGGGTTTGTTTACTAAACATGGTATTTGTTTTTTTTTTCTTAAACGCGTGATCGATCACACTTAAATCAATATTTAATTATCTTGTTTGACGGTATGGAGGTCACTGTTGTTTTTTTTCCTTGTTGATTTTTACGATTTAGTTCCTTAATTTTGTTAAATGAAGTCTGCATTTTCTTTTTTAAAGCTGCCTCATTGGGTATTTATTTATTAATCATATTAATTTCTTGCAGGTTAATCCAATTATTGTTAGTCAAGTATTTACTTTCTTTTAAACAATATGGTTCAAAGTATTTTCTGAATTAATAATGAACCTAGGTCCACTCCTAATATTATCTTGAAATGTTACCTCTCATTTAAATGTCTATTAAAGTTTCCTTTTTCATATCACTTAAAAGTTGGTTTTCATTTACCACTTTTGGTGCAGCGCTGCAACTATTTTCTTGTTTGGTTGTCCACGGACCTTAAGTCGCTTTTCCTCCACGTTTTGGGTAAGTGTCTCTCTTTTCTTCCTTTTGGGTAATTTTGTATCATGTTGTTGGCTGGTGCCGTTTTTATCCTTGGAATTTTTTGATGTACTGTGACTCGTTGCTTCTTTTTCGCCCTTGTTTTCTCTTGTGTTCGCTTAAACTACCCTCTTGGGGCGGACACAATAGCAACCTTCACACCAGTGTCTCTGTCTCTCTCTCTCTCTCTCTCTCTCTCTCTCTCTTTTTCTCCCTCTCTCTCTCTCTCTTTTCCTATCTCCTTCTTTTCCCTCAACTGGTGGGGTAAGGTTATTAACCTCATCACCGCTGGGATATTTCCGGGGTCCTAGAGGGTGGTGACCGGTTAGACACTACATTAGAAACGCCATGATACCCAAAACAGAACGGACCTCAACAATTTGGTTTGTTCATGAGTGTTATGAAGAACGAAGGAAAACACTTCACCTACTGCGCCAAGCCAGACAACAAACGAACAAATCAAATCTTCAAATGTACGCTCGTCAAAGAAAACTCTATAAGGATCTGTTAGCTCTCAAGAAATCAGCCTATATGTAAGACCACGCAAAGATACAAGCTAAGGGAGCTCTTAAAGACCCCTACATAGCCTTGAAGAAAAAAGTACAAAATCAATCAAATCATATAACCATTGAATCTTGGGAAACCCACTTCACAACAATTCTCAACAAAGAAAACAGATCCCGGGCTCTCGACATCAGAGAACAGAACAATACAACAATATCTACAATAACCCTTACAGAAGTAAAAGAGACGGTATTTACCATGAAAAAGCGGAAGGCTGCAGGGCCAGACGGGATATATATACTGAAAATCTACAAGACTGCCTAGAAATACTAGATCCCGTATGGACAAAACACTTCAATAGAAGTCTTGAAAGCGGATTTATCCCAGTTAGCTGGAGGCAATCACGAATTAAAATCCTCTATAAAGGAAAAGGAGAAACCGACGATGAAAACTCATACAGAGGAATAGCGTTAGAGAACAACTCCTTCAAGATTTATACAAGAATTCACGCCCGGCGACTTGAGAGGGAAATTGAAATCCACATTCCGGAGGAGGAATTTGGATTCAGGAAAGGGAGAGGGACCCTGCATGCAATTGCAAATATACTAAACGACATACATGAGGCACTAAGGCACAGAGGAGGAAAATTTCACGTTGTCTTCATTCATTATACGAAAGCCTTCGATTTTCTGAACAGAGCCAAGTTAATAAAGAAGCTAGAACATATGATTGGACAAAACAACTCTCTGGTCACTACAATAAATAATTTGCTAGCATTCAATTTCGTTGAAATCGAAGACGGTGTAACAACCTCGTTCCCCATCACACAAACAAATGGGGTCCTCCAGGGTGATCCAATAAGCCCAATCTTATTTAATATCGCCACAGCAGATGTAACGAAGATAATACAGAACTCTCCAATCGTGCTATACGCCTATGCTGATGACATGATACTAGGGTCTAGAAACTGGGAGGTCCTCCAGGAAGCAATGGACAAGTTACAGATCTGGGCTGACGAAAATGACCTACAGTTAAATAAAGACAAAACTGTTTACATGACATTTCGAAAAGGAGGAAGAGTTGCGGCACAAGACACAATCACGTTTTCAGGACAGACCTTGAAAAAAGTAGGTAATTTCCGATACCTCGGCATCACTCTTCAATCTAATGATACCTCTTACAGAATACACATAAGAGAAAGAACGGCAGCAGCCATACGAGGGATCTACGACATAGAAAACCACACCATGATCTCGCTAGAAACAGCAATGCTTCTCTTCCGCAGCAAAATTCTCCCTGCTCTCACCTATGGTGTTCATCTCATCTGGGACCACCTTACTATGATCGACTTAGAAACCCTAGAAAGTGTAAAAGCCAGATTCCTGAAAAGAATACTGGGGATAGCAAAAACAGCGCCGTCAAGACTAGCGTATATGCTTGCAAAAGAACGCTTTTTCATAGAAGATATGAGGTACATCCTACAGCTACCATCTACACCACAAGCAGAAGAAGTCCTTAGGAAAAGAAAAGAAAAACAAGAAGAAATATGGCCGGAATTTTTCACAAGAGAAGCCATGCTAGACCGAAGATGGAGTGGACCAAACTATCTGTACATGGATTTCATCATAAATTGTGCGTGAAAACATACTTCCATGACCCAGATGAAGACTGCTTATGTAAACTATGCAACAAAGTGTGTGAGCGTTATCATTTTACAATTTGTACACAGACACACAAGACTCTAAAGGAATACAGCAAAGAATAATGTATTTTGTATCTATTCGATCAGTGTATACCAATTTTATGCACATTTGTGCGCACTTTCCTTAATAATAATTATTTAGAGGTGTCGAAGCTCTAGGCAGTGAGATGTTGCTGACACAAATGTCACACTCCATCCTCTCTTCAACAACACGAACCTAGTACCCGCAAGTTAGGATTTGATTTCCTGTTTCTAGTTTGACTGGAATATTATCGTCTGGATATCTGAGGTTGTCCAAAATGTCTAAACATGAAGGCGTTTTGTGATTGTCCGTCACAATTCTTATCACAAGGAATCCACTATCCTCCACGGCTTTAATCACCTTCTGGAAAAAGAAATCCGCAGCCTTTTTCCAGTCATTCGACCGGGTCAGGAATGGAATGAATGAAGCCCCTATCTAGCAGGAAGGATAGGAATTGTGCCGGCTGGCGAAGCCTGTCGCACCCCTCCGGGCCAATGATTAATGAATGACAGATGAAATGAAATGATATTCGAGAGTGTTGCTGGAATGAAATATGACAGTGAAAATCGGAGTATCCGGAGAAAAACCTGTCCCGCCTCCGCTTTGTCCAGCACAAATCTCACATGGAGTGACCGGGATTTGAACCACAGAACCCAGCTGTGAGAGGCCGGCGTCTAATGCCTGAGCCGCGGAGGCTCCATCAAATTCTGAGATAAGGTGCAAAGGCACAGATGCGAGAGTAATCTGAGGATATCCAATTACTTCCTTCATTAGGTCCTTGCCTAGATAAAGCCGACAGCCGCTTTTCTCTCAATTCTCTTCCAGACGGTATTTTATGGAGTCGAATATTTTCTGGCTGCGAACAACCTTGCCGAGATTTTCAACACGGTATACAACAGTTGAATATTTCGGGGAAAGAATCTGAAGTTTCAGTTCTACGAAAAATATACCTTGCACGAACGGAAAGAAACAAGTACCAACACCTTAAAATCACTTTTGAAATATCTATAAACATAACATGATTAATTCATTTCATAGTTCTATTCAAAATATATCTTGTACGAACGAAAGTGACCAGACACGTTTACTCATTGTACAAAATAACTCAGGTTTCCACACACATTCATGCACCAATAACACAGTGCTACACCCACACTGACTGTGCGTTTACTGCTGCACCCTTACGGCGACTTGGACAACTATTGGTAGTTGCGCCTTCCTGTGTTAAACTGGTGGCATAGAGTAGACAGTATAAGAGGATTGAGACGGCGGTGGTAAGAACTAATTACAATATTTTATAAAGGTTCGTGAATTAGTTAATAGATGGTACTAGCCAGGGTAGTTGTAGCAGTGGACGTTGTGGACCTTGTAAGAAGTTATGACTTTGGACGAAAGGTAGCGCTAGTTGTACCATAACCTAGCTGCAAGTTCCTTGATAAGTTGTGACTTTGGGCGAAGTTTGTGCTAGGTTTACTTGGTCAAGCATCTAATATTCGTTTGAATTCGATCAGAATCATGCAATTTTATACTTAAGTGACTGTAATCCAATGGTTGCGTTAATTACCTTACATAGGACGGTGGATTGTAGGAGCTTGAGGCAAGTTCATCCGGGCTGAGAGGACCATGAAATAAATGCGAACTACGTTTTCCGACATCTTGTCTCTTTAATAATGTACACATTTTATACAGCTGCCAACCTACAAGACAAAGATTACTATAGGGAATAAATTTACCTAACACCTAGATTACAGCGACTTATTACCCGACTTTTTATACCGATTTTCATTAAATTCTCTTCAGCCGTTTTCTCGTGATGCGTGTACGGACAGACAGACAGACAGACAGACAGAAATTACGGAAAAGTAAAAAGGGGATTTCCTTGTTACTGTGGGCACGACTGATTCAGAAATACCATCCTTTTTAAATTCTGAGTAATGTACAGACAAAACTCGTATTTTATATATATATATATAGATGCCAATAGAGTGGTAGATTTAGGTAGATGAGGGAAATATATTGCTGTAGAATTTCACTGTTGGCAGCATTGTCATGGATTTGGTTGTTGACTGTCATTTGTTTGCTTTGTTTATGCGTTGCCTACGTTATAATACAAGGCCTGGAAATAGAGCCTATAAAACGTTATCGAAGTGGTCACACTGAAGTTCAGTGCCGGGCCGTTAGGGTCGCTTTCTTGCTCCCTGTTTACCAGGTTTGTGCCTTTAAACGTGTTTATTAACTGAGTTGGTTGTCAATGATAAAGATTAAGCATTCGCAGTTCCAGTCATGGTTTATTCACGAGAAATTAAAGGTAGTGGAATTTCGTTTCACAAGTTTCCAGTGAATGTTCAATGTTCGAAACATTATACAGAGGAAGTATTACGCATGAGACACGACTTCCACCTGATGAAATTAGGTTCCTAAGTTTTGATCCGAGTTACGTTATAAGAATCGGGCGATCCCGAAATTTCTCACTGGACATTTTTGTAAACATTGCTACAGTGACCGGCGATCATTTGAGAGGCCTCTTCAAACTCAGAAATTTTAAATTAGGAAACCAACCAGAAAAATAATTTGCCCAACAAATTTGGAGAAAATGAATGTAGCAAGAGCTAAAAATACCGTATCGTATTTCCCCCACGGAACAACCTCTGGTTTGAAAAGTATGGAGATGGTTTGTCCCGAGAGCATTAAATACAGTTTAAAATAAACCATTTGTTTTATAGAGCATTTTATGAAATTATTCGATGCGCATGACGTCTGCAACACCTCACACAGGACATATTCCAGGAATGAGAACAAACGAGCATCTTTTAGTACTGAAGATGAACGCCTCAATTGGTTAATTAATGATTTCGTGCCATATATTAAGGAGCCGGCCCCGTGGTGTAGAGGTAACGTGCCTGCCTCTTACCCGGAGGACCCGGGTTCGATTCCCGGCCAGGTCAGGGGATTTTTCCTTGGACGTGAGGGATGATTCGAGGTCCACTCATCCTACATGATATGAATTGAGGAGCTATCTGACGGTGAGATGGCGGCCCCCGTCTAGAAAGCCCAGAATAACGGCAGAAAGGATGCGTCGTGTTGACCACGCGACACCTCGTAATCTGCAGGCCTTCGGGCTGAGCAGCGGTCGCTTGGTAGGCCAAGGCCCTTCAAGGACTGTAGTGCCATGGGGCTTGGTTTTTGGTTTGTCATTATATTAAGAAAATTCAAAAAATTCAGAAAGTAAAAAAGTAATACCTCATAAGTATACATTTGCATTATGCATTGACGAGGAACCTAACAAGCGATGACATAGAGCTCTTCTTCAGCTACCTAAGACGCCAAGCGGAATACAATGACATTATGGTTCGTGTGGCGAAAGAACAAACAGACTGTAAAGGCTGTTTAGAACATATCTCTTCTCCAGCTATTCAAAGTCCAACATTGTGTCTTATTCGTTTTCAAGATCGAGGAGCCCTCAGATACCGAAAATCATCGTCTGTGGCACTTCTGCAGTGAACGACGGAATTTGTCACCTCCCCTACGCAGTACTTGCCCCGAAGAGAGTTACTAAAAAGTGTACTTTTTTTTCGAAAGACATTTTCAACAGTGAAATTAAGTGTAGAAAGTGTAAACACGACAAACAAGCTGTTTTTCTACAATGAAAATTTCTGAGACTTCTATTAGACAACATTGCTTTGAACCACACAAGTAGAAGAGAGAAAGTTTTGAAACTTGGTAAGAAGCCCCTCAAAAGGAAAGTTTTGAAACTTCAATGACATATCCAAGCCATTGCAGCACCACTCTGTAAATAAAGTACTGTCAATACTCGCAAAAACATTCAGCTCTTTTTATTTAGGATATAATTTACTTATTGACATATACGGCCATGCGAATACAAGGGGGCAAGAACGCGATCCTAGCGGCTGAATGGTGAACTAGGATGCTACCCGTTTCCATGAGTGCATTTCAAGGCCTTGTATTATAGCGTAGGCATTATTAGCATTATTAGATGTGATGAATAAACAAGGAATTAAAGTGGGCGTGATTGTAACGAAAATTTCTTCTTTATTTGGAGTTAATGCTCACTTGATTACGATGAGTACCAGTAATTATAATTACTACTCAATATTCAAGCTCGGGAGCACATAGTAAATGACAGGTGTCTCTCATAATATAGGAATAACTTCTATGTTTATGTGTCAAGGGCATTACCGCTTTTACTGCAGTAAACTTTATTATACAGGAGTGACGGATCTATTTCTCTTATATAAACGTACCAGGTGCGAAGAGTTTAGTGTGTATTGTATTGAAGTTGAAAGTTTCCTAAAAGTCTGACTAAATTTACAAATATTATATAAAACTGCATTTAACTTGAAAATCTGAATATCTTCATTTAAAATGGAAAATCTGAAAATTAATATTCATTATATAAAATACACACTCGTCGAACCTTGTACTCACACTTACTTGTTACCTGCTTACTTACACATACGTTATTTGAAGGGCGCCAGCTGTCACTCAGTACAGCAATAATAGAATGAGACTCTTGACTATCTCTAGGGTGTGGGGTAACAAGCTTACTTTTGACAACATACTATATAAGTTCTGGGAAAAGGAGATTGGCGTTCGGTTTCCCCATTAATTTTGAGGTTAAGATATTTTACTGTCAATGAAATGAAACTCTGAATTCGTTTGATAGAACAATATATATTCTTTAAATAATATATCCAAAAATAGTGAGTCTTGTTGCGATAAAACAGATGAGAATATGAAATTATGACATTGCAACAGAAAGAAACTAGGCATGAATTTGAATTCTTCTTGACCGGACATTTAACAATTTATACGAAATATTTCCCTCACTGATTCACTTGACTGTACCTTCAACACTTTGAGTGTAATTACGACGTAATCCATTGCTCTGGTGTTTACTGTAGATGTGTCACGCCTAACGTGGTGATACATCCTTGAGACTGCTTCTTCTCCATATCATCTGACTTCTTTGTAAGTCAATATGGTATGACCTCTTGGTAGGTCCAGGGTTGCCCTCTCTGACTCCATGATAAGCCCTTGCGTCCGTGTCTTCCACTGAGTGACGGACCAACCAACTTTTGGCCTCACTCTCTCAATGACCAATAATTAATGGCTCACTGAGTCTTCACCATCTCTCGTTCACACTTGTTGGCTGACCAACTAAGGCCTCTTGATCTAGTAGACTTCTTCACTGTACTGCATCCGTATAACTAATGACTGACGCTACAATATGGAGCTACCTTATATAGACGCTGGTTGACACAACTACGTAATCTCCAGAAATAACAATGACATACTCCCACCTACGCGACAGATATTACATACAGTGGTGAAATAGCCCCGCGGCTATGACACCGTGCGCGCATATTCTAAATAAATACAATGACGTAGCCATGGCGCGGCGATGACTTGGCAGAATCGCCAACAATATTGCACAATGCACCAACGTCACATCCGATCTCTGATATATACAACAATTCTCACTGTACAGGTATTGAGTGTTATACTACACATACGTATATATGTATACATCAAAGTGCAATCTTGCAAGCAACAGGCAATTGCAAAATTGAATAAAACGGATAATTACAATAATAGTACAATATCACAGATAACATAATAATAATACTGACATAATAATAATAATAATAATAATAATAATAATAATAATAATAATAATAATAATAAAATACAGATAAAATCATACAATAATAAAAATACAGATATCATCTTGTAACGGGATTTGAACCGTTACAATTCGCCTCCCTCATAAATAAATCGAAGAACAAAGAATCGATTGATTTATGAACAAAATTATATATATATATATAACACTGACACAGATAAACACTTTAAATGAGTATACAACAATAATTTTCTTTTTCAGCATCCATACATTTTATAATACATCACATATGAGAATTCTTCTCGCACATTGTCATCGTAGATAACTGTCCAGTGTCCCATTCTCATACAATTCACAAGAGCATAGCCCTTAATTTAACACACACAAATAATTTCAATCAATATACAACATTCTTCTCCTTTTTTTTTTTTTTACATATCAAAATTTTTTGTGAAATATCACTTATATGAGAACTGTTCTCGCATATTGTTATCGCCAATGTCCTGTTCTCCGTTTATTTGTCACACAGTACATGACAATGTAGCACTTATTCTTCCAATACACCAATACGACACTTGGTTCACACGCATATCGCAGATGTTAGTTTTATTTTGCCAGTTTCTCACAAAATATAATCATCTTACTCTTATTTCAACAAATCTCACGTGAAATACTTCTTTACATTGATTATACTATAAATACCGACAATCTTCCCTTCCTGATCTTTTAAGGAATATGCACACTTCCCGATACGGTTCACAATAGTGAAATACCCCTGATACAAAAGAATAACTTCAAGATATTTCCCGCCTCTGCAGATGATGAAATGGAACTCTGAGTAGCACTCTGTCACTCAAACTGAATCAATTTTGCCCTTATTAACTTACATCTCTCAATAGATCACATCCTACTTGGCAACAATAATTAAAGGTTCAATACCATAGCTACAAGATGGTTCAATTATTCCGTAATCCAGCATAATGTTTATTCGTTCTTAGACGTCACTAGCATTTTTAAGTTGAATGGGGTACTTACCTCCCACAAACGATCTATGGTCATTTACTACAAATTTATGTTCATATACGTGTTCTTCCTCACTTACCACTAAATACATCTCGATGCTTACCTAACATCGAACACCATTACTCCTCCTGTAATTCACTCAAATTACCTCACGTCACTGCCTCATACCGACGATCCCTCAGATCCTGGTCGTACAGGCACGTAACACACCCAACAAAACATTTCCTCTCACTAGGAACAACTTCACTTACCTCTCATATATTTCAAGAACACACGTCACCAACACACTTACCTCAGACCATCATAATTAACACGTACTTCTTTGCTAGATTACTCCCAGAACAAACACACACTACCTAAATTAAAGTTTATTCTACTTCCATGATTTGCAACCAAGTCAGCCCCTAAAATAACTGAATACACAAGTTCTGGTACAACAAAGCGTAGCTGAAACTTACAATTATCTTCTATTATGATTAGTACCGCTATCATTTTATTTACTCACTTTGACTCACCCAACGGCTGTTATAAGATCTGATAGTACCTTCACTTACCTTCTTCATATCACAATTTCCATCATCGACTACCTCACTGCTTACAGTATATTCTCGGTATCACAAGTACTTACATCACTTTAACAGAACACTTCTTACGTCTACCTTACTACTACTACTATTAATTACTTCATTATCTACGACTACGTCATTACTTAAATATCTCACTTAACATTACTTAGGTCACAATCACACTACTCTTAAATCTACTTTCACTACATAACTACTTATACTAAATACCTGTTCATTTTCTACCTTCAGCCTGTCCATTTACCGGTAACTTACCCGATTCCCTGTGAATCTGAAATACTCTGACTCGATAACGACACCTGGATAACATTCATATTCGGCTTATCATTATTCCTCTGATAACTCAAATCCGTACGCCTCCCATCTTCCGATTCTCTCTGGTTACTCCTCTGATCCTCTCTCTCATAACTCAAATACATACGCCTCCCATCTTCCGATTCTCTCTGATTACTCTTCTGATCCTCTCTCTCACAACTCAAATCCATACGCCTCCCATTTTCTGATTCTCTCTCGTTACTCTTCTGACCACTATCACCATCAACACAACTATTAATCCTCTGCGGATCATGATCACCCCCTCTCCTCTGATACACGGCTAACATTTTCCCCCTTCTCTCTACAATATTACTTTCCCTAGACCTCATGCGCTCTCTCTCGCGCACGCGCCCTAGCACACATTCCTCCCAAAGCCTATCAATGAACACTTTAATCTCTTCTAAATTAGACCTATTATCCCAGTACACTCGAAACCATATTTTACTTTCACCGATAAAAACATTAGACAAAATCTCCAACACATATTCCCATTCATTAATATTATTCCTCGACTTACTTGCAAATCTTTTCTCAACTACTTTTACAAATTCTATAGAATTAAACTGTTTTCCAGAAAACTTGGTTAAATCACGATCCCTGCTGAACAAACCACTCGCTATTACCACTTCTCTCGCCGTCTCACCTGTACCTTTTTGCCGTATCAGTTCCTGGCAACTCAAAATTTCTTCTTCTTCTTCTGCTTCCGCTGCTCTCTCAGAATTCTCTTCCACTATTCTCACGTCTTCCTGCAATTCTTCCTCTCTCTCTCTCACCTGCTGTGATAGCATTTCCTGTTCGTTCCGTAGTTCAGTGACCTCCACAAGTTTGCTTTCAATTTGCTCATTTCTACTAATCTGTTCCCTCGTATCTTCCCCAACTGCATTGTAACTCTTGTCCAATCTTTTCTCGACAACGTCATGAATTTCTTCCCGATTACTAGAACTTTTGTCACTTAATTCTACGACATTCTCTGTACATATTTCTTTGACATGCTCAATTTGAGTGTGAAGCTCGCTCCGACTCGACTCCATTTCTTCTCTAAGGTCAACACACTCTTTATTTACCTTATTTTCTAACTTAGATATTTGACTAGTTACCTCTACTATCTTAGTATCTATTTTATAATTTAGTGATTCACTTAAAGCATCTATTTTCTCATTGGTCACATTAAAATTTTCTTTAATACTGCCAATTAACTCTTCTATTTGCTTCTTATTATTTTCATTACTAATACCAATCATTTGTTCCATTTTATTACTTAGAGAGTTAATCTGTTTATTACAATTTTCATTATTAGTACTAATTAATTCTTTCATCTCTTTCTTATTATTTTCACTACTACTACTAAATAATTCTTTCATCTCTTCCTTACTATTTTCAATCAGTTTCTTACAATTTTCATTATTAGTATTAATTAATTCTTTTATCTCTTTATTATTTTCACTACTACTACTACTAAAAAATTCTTTCATCTCTTTCTGACTATTTTCACTACTACTAAAAAATTCTTTCATCTCTTTTTTATTTTCCTCCATTCGTTTCTGACTTTCGTTACTGATCTCGGTAAATTTGGCCATCAGCAAATTTAGAAAATCTTGGTTCATTCCCCCCACGATTTCCTTTTGGGTTTCAGTGTGCTTCTCAATTTCTGCACTTTCCTGAATTATCCCAGAACCTTCCATCGTATTCACCTGCTCCCTACTCTGAATTTCACCTTGGATGTCCGCCGAAGCAATGACCCCGTCGTCACATGACTTGTTATTGTCTTCCTTGTCCATCTTTGGTTCACTAGTGATAGTACGCGATCTCAAATTAATTTCCCTCTTCAAATCCCTTGACATATCCCCAAAATACAAATATATATCACAGAATTATAGTCCTGAAATTTACCGGTAATAATTTCCGTTGGCTTAAATGCGCACACTCTTCCCAAAATGAACCTATGATATGCTGTCATTCAGAACAAATTCTGAATTTATTCGAGTCCCACGTTGCGTCGACACATTGAGAGCTGTTCCTAAGTCGCTGACTAATTTTACAAACATATATAAAACTGCATTTAACTTGAAAATCTGAATATCTTCATTTAAAATGGAAAATCTGAAAATTAATATTCATTATATAAAATACACACTCGTCGAACCTTGTACTCACACTTACTTGTTACCTGCTTACTTACACATACGTTATTTGAAGGGCGCCAGCTGTCACTCAGTACAGCAATAATAGAATGAGACTCTTGACTATCTCTAGGGTGTGGGGTAACAAGCTTACTTTTGACAACATACTATATAAGTTCTGGGAAAAGGAGATTGGCGTTCGGTTTCCCCATTAATTTTGAGGTTAAGATATTTTACTGTCAATGAAATGAAACTCTGAATTCGTTTGATAGAACAATATATATTCTTTAAATAATATATCCAAAAATAGTGAGTCTTGTTGCGATAAAACAGATGAGAATATGAAATTATGACATTGCAACAGAAAGAAACTAGGCATGAATTTGAATTCTTCTTGACCGGACATTTAACAATTTATACGAAATATTTCCCTCACTGATTCACTTGACTGTACCTTCAACACTTTGAGTGTAATTACGACGTAATCCATTGCTCTGGTGTTTACTGTAGATGTGTCACGCCTAACGTGGTGATACATCCTTGAGACTGCTTCTTCTCCATATCATCTGACTTCTTTGTAAGTCAATATGGTATGACCTCTTGGTAGGTCCAGGGTTGCCCTCTCTGACTCCATGATAAGCCCTTGCGTCCGTGTCTTCCACTGAGTGACGGACCAACCAACTTTTGGCCTCACTCTCTCAATGACCAATAATTAATGGCTCACTGAGTCTTCACCATCTCTCGTTCACACTTGTTGGCTGACCAACTAAGGCCTCTTGATCTAGTAGACTTCTTCACTGTACTGCATCCGTATAACTAATGACTGACGCTACAATATGGAGCTACCTTATATAGACGCTGGTTGACACAACTACGTAATCTCCAGAAATAACAATGACATACTCCCACCTACGCGACAGATATTACATACAGTGGTGAAATAGCCCCGCGGCTATGACACCGTGCGCGCATATTCTAAATAAATACAATGACGTAGCCATGGCGCGGCGATGACTTGGCAGAATCGCCAACAATATTGCACAATGCACCAACGTCACATCCGATCTCTGATATATACAACAATTCTCACTGTACAGGTATTGAGTGTTATACTACACATACGTATATATGTATACATCAAAGTGCAATCTTGCAAGCAACAGGCAATTGCAAAATTGAATAAAACGGATAATTACAATAATAGTACAATATCACAGATAACATAATAATCATACTGACATAATAATAATAATAATAATAATAATAATAATAATAATAATAATAATAATAATAAAATACAGATAAAATCATACAATAATAAAAATACAGATATCATCTTGTAACGGGATTTGAACCGTTACAAAGTGAAAAAAAATACTTAATTTTGATGATAATGCTATGATAAAATCGTATAGAGAAATGTCGTAACATTTCAAGAGGAATAACTTTCGATGCAAAATTGTCAAGTGATTAATTTACATTAGCTTATAAATGATCAACTGATGAGTTAGTTTGTTATAATGTATATTGAGTGTTTTTAAGAGTGTTAAGTGCTTTGTGTTAATTTATAACAGTGCTTTTTTCCTTTAACTGTGCTTAATCGTGTGTGTGTATAAGAGAATTCTTTTTTAATTCAGAGTAGGTAACTGCCTTCACAACAATGCAAGTTTCGAAGTGAAGTATTTTTAAAATATATATCGAGTGCTGTGTTATAGAATTGGGATAGCTAATACTAACATAAAAAAAAACATCTCAACAGTGATAGTTATAGGAAAACAGTGTAAATATTGTGTAATTGAAACCGTTAAATATCTCGAAAAGCCGCCATTTTATTCCAGTTTACGATAATAGAGAACAAACAAGTTTTACTCGCTACGAGGAATTCTCTGAAGTCAAAAGACCAAAAGTCAAAGAATATACACAGCGATGACTCCAAAGAAGACGGAAATTCAGACGAAAGAGAATTGTGGCTCCTGCAAACAGGAATTTGATGGAAATTCTGCAGCCGTAAAATGTGATGGAGCTTGCTCGCTCTGGTACCATAAAGATTGTGCAGGACTTAAACAAGGAGAATTTGACATGCTGAGCAAAACCAACAGCAATCTAATGTGGATGTGCGGAGACTGCAAAGCCATATTAGAAGAAATGAAATACAAGAGGGACATGACTCAAGAGATCATGGAGAAAATAGAAGGCATAGCAATAAACAACCCAAAAATAGAGGAATTATCAAGGAAAATAGAGAAAATGACTGATTTCATCCAACAAAAATTGAACATGACATTAGATAAAATACAAGAAGAAAAAGAAGCAATAAATTTTCCATCTGAAAGAAACAATACAAAACAGACATTAGATAAAGCACAAAAAGAAGAAGCAATAAATGTACCATCTGAAAGAAACAATATAAAACCGACCCAGACAGTGAGAAAGGGAAAAAATAACCACACCCCCAACACAAATAGCACAATTTCTGAACAAAGAGAAGAAGCAGTTGCTGAAAAGGAAACACCGACTCCACCTCAAATACAGAACAACACGAAAATTAACCTGGATAACCAGCAACACGCAAACGGAAACATAGAAGAGGAAAGAAACAAAGAGGGCTGGAGAGAAGTAAGGAATGGAAGAACACTACCCAGAAGAAACCAACAAGAAGCACTGATTCGAACGAATCAACATGAAGACGAACTACGCGCAGCCGAAAATACTGCCTGGCTTTTCCTGGGTAGGATTAATTCAAATTCCACACAGAAGACAGTCAAGAAATTCCTAATCAGAAACGGGATTGAAGGAAACAGAACTTGTGAAGAAATATCCAGAAATGGACTCAATAAAGCATTTAAAGTTGGCATCCCCTTTAAATACATCAACTCAGTATCAGACCCAGGGTTACGCCAGCAAATGTAATAGTCAGACGCTATAGGTTCTTTCGGAGTCAACGGAGAACTGAGGGAGCCATCCTTGATTAACTCAACGAAAATACCCCAAGGGAGTAATAAAGTAACAGCAAGTGCCACAACATACATACCACAAAACAAAATGACAACCGAAAAGATAATCCCTAAGATAGCATGTAAAACTGCCTCAACCAACAAAACAGAAAAAGACAGCAAACATAATGAATACACAGGACTGCTATGGAACGTCGAAGGAATTAAGGGAGCAATGGCCTTAACACCAGACAACACCATAAGCAAGTACGACATAGTAATATTCACAGAAAATTTCCTCTTGGAAAACTGGCAACATCCACACTTCTATGGTACACATCTCATGGCAAAAAAGGGGGAACTGGGAAGACCTTCAGAAGGAATATCCATTCTAGTGAAACCATCCTTGACACCGATCATCTATACTACTCAATCCAACAATGCATTGCTTGTGGAAACAAAGAACCTCACCATCATAGCTGCTTACTTCCAACCATATTACAATGCTTTGGACATAATAGATGAACTCAGTGATCTAATACAAACCAGCAAAGGAAGGAAGCTAACCGTACTAGCAGGAGATTTGAATAGCAGAATAGACACTGATAACTACAAGGCAAAACTTATTATTGAAAAGCTCGGAGAACAGGGTTTCCTACTTACAAATAACAACAAGATTCCAACATATATATCCATCAACGGCAAGAGCGCAATAGATCTATTATTTGTAAAGGGACAGAAAAGAGGGAAGATAAGACCAATCTGGACGAACTCATTGACACCCATACGGAAACACCTCCCAATGGAATTCACCATCTCCCACCCAAGAGACAAAAATCAAGATAACACACAGAAGATATCTAGGAAACTAAACATAGATACACTGAAAGAAAGCCCTTGCAAACTAAAAAGAATAGAAACACTAAGAGAGAACGAAGAACTGTCAGAAGTCACAAGCCGGATAGAAGATCTGATATTAAGCTCTACAGAACCAATCAACATGAACGCTAAAGTGAGTAAAAAGTGGTTTGACAAAGAATGTTTCATCAAAAGAAAGAAAGTGCTAGACAAGTTACACCAAGTGAAGCTTTAACCCTACTAGAAATGTATGCGACTGAATGAAAACAATACAAAGCATTGATAAAGGAAAAGAAAAAAGCATATAGTGAGGAAAAAGCTCATAAACTGGCTGAAGAGGCAAAAAAGGATCCATACATTGCACTCCGCCCACGACAAGCTCCACCAATACAGTACATAAATATGGCAGTATGGGAAGGCCACTTCATCAGCATTTTGAACAAAAAGAAAGAAACAGATCTACATAACCACAGAACGGAAGATGGCAATAAAACAAACCTAATTGAATGGAAACCATTTACAGCAGAAGAAGTCCGAAAGACAATAAATAGAACAAAGAACAAGAAAACTGCAGGCCCAGACAAGATATATAAAATCATCCATCCATATCCATCATCCATAGAAACACTGCTCCCTATATGGACGAAGCTATTCAGTAAATGCATAGAGACCGGAACAATACCAGAACAATGGAGGAACTCCACAATTAAGGTTATATTCAAAGGCAAAGGAGACCCAGAAGATCCCAACAACTATAGAGGCATTGCACTAGAAAACGCTGCCTTTAAAATTCTCACAACATTAATAACGGAACGAGTAAAGAAACCCATTGATGAGATCCTCCCTGAAACTCAATTCGGATTCAGAAACAATAGATCGACACTAATGGCAGTAGAACTATTATTAGGCAACATAAAAGAAGCACTTGAAAAGAAAGAAAAGTTATATTCCGTCTTTATGGACTTCACAAAGGCTTTCGACCAACTGGACAGAGAACTAATCATATCCAAACTTGAAAACCTATTAGGAAGAGAAAACGTATGGACAAGAGTAATCAAAGAAATATTACAATACAACGCTATAAGGGTATCGGACGGCCTTTCCATTTCTCACGTAATTAGGCAAACAAATGGTGTGCTTCAACTAGACCCCATGAGTCCACTACTATTCATCCTAGCAACCGAGGAAATATTGAGGATAACGCAAGACATTCACATTTTTGCGTATGCAGACGACATAGTAGTAAGCTCCACAAATCTGCACAAACTACAGAGCACCATAGATACAATTGTAAAATGCTGCCAGAACAACAACTTCTACATTAACAACACAAAAACGGAAATGATGGTCTTTAGAAATGGAGGTAAGATACCTCACGGAACAGAAATCACTATCTCCAACAGCAAACTCAAAATAGTCAATGATTTCAAGTATTTAGGGGTCACGCTACAACCTAGCGGCAAATGCTTTACAAAACACATAACAGAAAGAGCTGCGCAAGCTATCCTAGCAATAAATAACATCAAGCACATACAAGCACTTACCTTGGAAACAGCTGTGACACTTAGAGCAATAAAAGGCATAATTACCCCAAGTGACAGCACCAAGGGTCTGACCGTGTATCAGAGGCACGGTTCAGATACGTGGAAACGTGCTAGACAAAGACAAATTAAAGAGATAAAAAGGCACTTACCATGAGAAAATAAAACAGGGCCCCCAAAGGAGCGGATAAAATACACCTGGTCATATCAAATTATCACCCCTTTTAAAGGAAAACACCAACACTTTGGGGAACAAGATATTTAATCAGGATAATTAAGTGACAAACAAATAGGAAGGAATATCCTCGCTGGAAAATAATAAAATTAAAAATTTAAAAATATTTAAACTCAAAACAAAACCCTACGGTCGACCGTTTATAAAGAAAATAATAATTTAGTTCTTTAAAGACTTAGCAAGATAATGTAGATTTATGAAACCCCTCATGAACTCAAGTTTTCTTACAACCAAAGGTTTTCTTGGTACAGTACAAAAGTTTTTTTTAACATCCTTTCAACCGTGAGAAACAACCTTGACAGAAACAGTTTTTGATATAGATACAGAAAACCCCTTTTTAGGATGTGTCAAACGACCCCCTGCAAGGATGGGTAGGTATTACGTGCACTTTTCAAGAAATAAAAATAATAAAAATAATAATAATAAGCACCGAAACACCGGGAGGAAAAATGAGCAGAAGGTAAATTTAAAATCACAAAGAAAAATTAAATGGACCAAGGAAATCCGCGGAGAAGGTAGAATTCATCATCGGCACATCAAATCCAAATCATCAATCCCATCACAACAACATCAACAACATTAGCATTCCCATGGCAACGACCAACAATCGGTCAAGGGAAGGGGCCAATCACAGGCCGCAAACAACAATAGGCGAAAACTAACAAAGGACCAAGAAAACTGACGCAGAAAATAACCCAAAACCCAAAAGGGAAGAATGAAACTAAGTTAAATAAAAATAAAATTAACCAGAGAAGCGAGAAAAAAGAAAAGAAAACCGGGACATACTGTACACGTAACACCCACATCCCTGAAGCGACTCGCTTGTTAAATTATTCAGGTTAAATAATAGCTTTTTAGCACAAAACTTTTAGGCCTAGAAAAGTCATAAATAAACGCTAGGTTACCCAATTACATTTTTGAAGAATCCAAAACTTACTTTCACACAGTACGCAAGCCCCAATTTAACAGACATAATTACACATGCTATAATTTCAAATTAACAAGCCGAAAATTTAAAATTCCACAAGGCAAGACTTAGTTTTTTAGATGACGCCAGTTACATGGTGCCGCGCGCACTTTCTGCACATAGGAAAATTTTCAGGTCTTTCACCAAAAATCAGTAAAGGTTTAGTTGTAACAACACTTACAGTCTCTTCCAGATGAAAGTTGTGAGGACAGCTTCGGTAGCATAAGCTACTTACTTACTAAAAAAACGTAACATGCAAATTCCAGACGAGGAAAAATAAACCAGAAAAACTTGCAGAAATCCCCAGGGCAAAAGCCCCGCGTATGTAACCTTAGCCAGGCTCGAACATTTTCGGTGAAATTATCTCCTTAGGGAGAGAGCAGCCACACACGTCCATCTCTTCCTTCTCACCAAACAGCAATGGCGACTTCCCGAGATTCCGCAGTGCCGGCCCAAACGATCACATGTGCGCAGAGGGCAAGCGCCTGAGTGGTAACGTAGCTCGCGAGGTAGTACATACCTACGCCACTAGAGTGCAGGAGAATACAGTCAGGCACCGATAGGACGTGCATACAGTCAGTTATAAGCTTTGAAAAGAAGAAATAACGAAGAGGCGAACCCCTTCTAAGGACACAGTCTTTCCACAGCCATTAGGCTAGTTCAAACATATTTCCCAAGGGGGAAAAATTGTTACGCAGGTAACACAGCAATGAAACTATTCGAGGCAAAGATTATTCCTATCCTAACATATGGCATTGAAATTATATGGCCTGACCTCACCAGGAAAAACCTAGCTACCTTGGAAAAAGTTAAAGCATGCTTCCTGAAAAGAGCTTTGGGTGTATCCAAATCAACAGGATCCCGCCTAACATATGTACTAGCTAGAGAATCATTTCTGCTAGAGGATTTGAAAACAACCTTCGTGCTCCCATCTACTATAGCAGCAGATCAAGAATTACAAAGTTTAAGGGACCGCCGCCTAGAAATTTGGCCAGAATTCTACAGCACGGGTGCGATGATCGATAGGACCTGGACGTCAGCAAACTTAGAGATGAGACATGTACTAACGAGACTGTCTGTGCACGGCTTCCATCATCACCTCTGCAAAAACAAGGTGTACCACAATCCGATGAAGACTTGCATATGCCAACTGTGTGAAAAGACGTGTGATCGTTACCACATCGAACTGTGTACAAAGCGAACAAAAACCATAAGTGAATACGCAAAACTAAGTATTAATAGAAATAATATTTAAATTATTTATTTTGCCGTAGTAGTATAATAAGCGGGTTCGGGCGCCTCCTCCCGCGGGAAATTTGAATTCTGGCGGGAAATTTGAATTTTTTGTGGGAAATTTGAATTTTGGCGGGAGATTTGAATTTGAAAACAAAGCCACGTGCTTTTTGACAGCTGTCATCGAAAACAACGCATCGCTAACCTCACTGCTGCCATCTTGACGGGCCTAAACCTCAGTGGTACCAACTTAACATAACTAGTGCGAGGTAAACAAAACCACGTGTTTTTTGACAGCCACGTGCTTTTTGACAGACAACAACGCATCGCTAACCTCAGTACCGCCGTCTTGACGGGCCTAAACCTCAGTGGTACCAACTTAACCTAACTAGCGCGAGATAAACAAAGCCACGTGTTTTTTGACAGCCACGTGCTTTTTGACAGACAACAACGCATCGCTAACCTCAGTACTGACATCTTGACGGGCTTAAACCTCAGTGGTACCAACTTAACCTAACTAGCGTGAGATAAACAAAGCCACGTGCTTTTTGACAGCCACGTGCTTTTTTGACAGCTGTCATCCGCCATCTTTAAACTACAGAGCACCGTGCTGCCCTCTTTATCGCAGTAGCTGCAAATTCGTCACCTGTCATCGGCAGTGCTGCCATCTTGGCGGGCCTAAACCTTAGTGCTACCAACTTAACCTCACTAGCGCGAGATAAACAAATCCACGTGCTTTTTTGACAGCTGTCATCCGCCATCTTTAAACTACAGAGCACCGTGCTGCCCTCTTTATCGCAGTAGCTGTAAATTCGCCACCTGTCATCCGCAGTGCTGCCATCTTGGTGGACCTAAACCTTAGTGCTACCAACTTAACCTCACTAGCGCGAGATAAACAAATCCACGTGCTTTTTTAACAGCTGTCATCCGCCATCTTTAATCTATAGAACACAGTGCTGCCCTCTTTAGCTACTTACCTTTGAAATGTGGTGGCGGATAATTTGAAAAATGCTTTTTGACAGCAGCCATCTTTGAGCACCGTGCTGCCCTCTTTAGCTAGATACCTGTGGTGGCAGACAATTCTACGTGACAGCAGCCATCTTTGAGCACAGTGCTGCCCTCTTCGTGGTGGCGGGAAATTCCACGTGCTCTTGTTTGGAAACAAACTCTCGTGCTTTTTTCTGACAGCTGTCATCCGCCATCTTGCGTCACAAACCTCAGTGCTGCACTCTTTAGCTAGATACCTTTGAAATGTGGTGGCGGCAATTTGAAAAATTCTATGTGCTCTTGTTTGGAAACAAAGCCACGTGCTTTTTGGACAGCTGTCATCCGCCATCTTTAATCAATAGAGCACTGTGCTGCTATCATGCGGGCAATTTCGTCAGCTGTCATCCGCCATCTTTAATCCACAGAGCACCGTGCTGCCTTCTTTATGACATGTAGCAGCCTGCAATTTGAAAAGTTCTGTTAGCTGTCATTCGCCATCTTTAATCAAGAGAGCACCGTGCTGCCATCTTTAGCTAGATACCTTTGAAATGTGGTGGCGGCAAATTGAAAAATTCCACGTGCTCTTGTTTAGTAAACAAACTCACGCGCTTTTTGTCAGCTGTCATCCGCCATCTTCCATCGCAAACCTCAGTGCTACACTCTTTAGGTACATACCTTTGAAATATGGTGGCGGATAATTTAAAAAGAAAAATTCTACGGCAGCCATCTCTCGACGCTAATTGCACAAGATGGTGGCTATACATGACTCCTTAAGGGTGCTTACGCAAGATGGCCGCTATACATAGGTTCTTATGAGACACCCTTGGGATGGTTGCGCAAGATGGCGGTTGTTCTTATGAGGTGGCTTAAGGGTCCTTGCACAAGATGACTAGAGACGCCCTAAGGATGCTGGCGCAAGATGGCGGACGCAAGATGGCGACTATACACGACTCCTTATGAGACGCCTTAAGGGTGCTTGCGCAAGATGGCTGCTGCTCTTATGAAGAAAGCTAGCTTAGAGGCTAACGTGTCATGCTAGTTCGATTCATTAAATTTGGGGGCTTAAATGCAAAATGTTAAATTTCTCGAAAACGGTGCATCGTAGAGCAAAACGGACAAAAATTTTTCTGCCCAATACCTCGGTTCGCAGTACGAGGGACAAGAAAAACATAGTCTAATGATGAGATCAACGGTTCGGTTCCTACTTAGGCCCTTTGGCATTGGCTCTGTTTTAGCTTGTATTGAAGCAAGTCTTCGTAACATGATCAGGTCTAGCTATGGTAGAGAGTATAACGTACCGTGCAGGTTCGAGTCATTAAATTTGGGGCTTAAATGCAAAATGTTAAATATCTCGAAAACGGTGCATCGTAGAGCAAAACGGATAAAAGTTTTCCACCTGATACCTAGGTTTGCAGTATCAGGAACATGATAGCATAAGAAAAACCTAGTCTAATGATGAGATCGACGGTTCGATCCCTACTTAGGCCCTTGGGCATTGGCAGCTATCTAATTCTACAAGATGGCGGCTATACATAGCTTCTTATGAGGCAGCTTAAGAGCGCTTGCACAAGATGGCTGCTGCTCTTATGAGACGCCCTAAGGGTGCTTGCGCAAGGTAGCAGCGACAAGACGGCGACTATACACAGCTCCTTATGATACGGCCTAGAGGTGCTCACACAAGATGGTGGCTGCTCTGATGAAGAAAGCTAGCTTTGCATCGTGCAGGTATCTTTACAGCACTAAACCTCATACCTTTGAAGTGTGGTGGCGGGTAATTTGAAAAATTCTACGTGCTTTTTCTTAACAGCAGTTATCTTTAAAGAATAGCGGCTATACATAAGCTGTTAAGGCCTCCTCTTATGTCAAGGCATAGCTCCATCGAACAAGTTTAAACCTGCATCGGGATAGCTAGAGTAAGCACGTGCTGCAGTGATGACGTCATTATGCATGTTTAGACTTGCAAACCACTAAGGAAACATAACAAGACTAAAATCGAACACTGCACTCTATGCCGTTAACTTTATCATGTGATCGGAACATTGATTGAAGTGTTTAGACAACTAAATAAGTAGAACCGAACACTGTACTCGATACAACATGTGTTTAGAACATATCGGGGGATACCTTTGTTCTATGAAGATTAGGTTACCGCACATTCCTTGTAGGGCTAATAGGCTAAAGGGCTAATGGGCAAAAGGGCTAATGGGCTAAAGGGCTAATGGGCTAAAGGGCTAAAGGGCGCCTCTCCTCTCTTTATCCGGGCTTGAGACCGGCTCTACAACTAGAGGCGGAGTTAACACCCTAAGGAAGGGAGAATGTTGGGAAATAATCTATACGAATATAGCTACTCGATCGACTATACACTACAGATGGATGACTTAGGTGAGGGTAAGCGCTTAATTAATAATACCTACACGACGTAATTCATGCTCTATTTTAAAAATATCTTATTTGTACTGTGTGTAACCAGCATCATGATAGGCTCTTAGCAGCTGTAAACGTTTTACCATTACGTTGGGGTCTTTACAGTAGCTAATATCTACATAGGGTAACAGAGGCTCGTTGTGAACTTTGAGTCTATATGCAGACAGTTGATGTGTAGGGACTTGTTTTGATGTAATACGTGCTGCAGCAGTAGCGTTTCTAGGTACAAACTTAACTTGTTTCGATAGCGATGAAGCGTTGAAATTTCCTTCTTCTTTACCTTGCATCTCTTCTTGAGATGTTTGCACTGCGACAGAACGTGTAGTAGGATTAGGAAATGAAGTAAAATCATCAAGCTGTAATGGCAATGAAACATTAAGATTTTCGTCTTCTTCTACCTTCCCTTTACTACTGTTCTGATCAACATCATTATCCTTATTATCATAATCATGATCTTGCCTCTCTTTATCTTGAAGTTTGTGCTTAGTAACAGAACTTGCAGCAGGCCTAGACAACAAGGGAGAATTAAAAATCTCTCGCAGAGGTGTAATTTTTAAACATAAATCAGTGTTCGCTGGAATATGGTAGAGCTCTTTGTATTTTGTTCCCGATGAAGCTACATTACTCGCGGCTGCATGACGTTGAGCGTTGTATGCGTTCTTGAACTCTCTTCTACAATGTTTGCATTGAAAAATTGTCCTACATGATATCTCATGACGTCTCCTGTGATAGCTTCGGGAAAATGCTTTTCCACACTCTTCGCAAATATACCTAGAAATAGGTTTTTCCATGACGGACTTTTATCTTCTGCTAACAGATTCTTCTTTGAATCTACTTGACATTTGTTACTCTCTACTTCGATGATGCGAACAGCTTAGCGATTAACAGTAAACTAACACAAAAGCGTATAACCAAGGTAGCAAGAGTAAGGTTTAAGCCCATCAAGATGGCAAGAGTGAGGTTAGCGACGTTCTGTTGTTGGATTTTAAATTCCGCGCTATAACATGCATAAGGTGGCAGCCTTGAGGTTTACCGCCATAAAGATGGCAGCAGTGAGGCTAGCGACGCTCTATTGTCCTTCAATGTGAGGTTCGGGTCCGTCAAGAAGACAGCTGTCAAAAAAGCACGTGGCTTGGTTTACTAAACAAGAGCACGTGGCAGTGACGTCACTGTCATGTAATCAATCCTTAGCTCTACGTCGTTAAGAGCAGCGTTAGGATTAGCTATGTTTAAAAATCTTGGGAGCAGAGCAGCAGTATGAATAGCCATGTTTCAAAGCGTGTACACATCACCTATCGATTTTACATGCATCGACCCTCGTACTAAACTTCTTCCGCTAGATCGTGCTGCTACCTTAGCATAACCTATACGTATGAACTTACAGTACAAAGAATAGTCATGTTTCAAAGCGTGTACACACATCACCTACAGATTTTACATGCATCGACCCTCGTACTAAACTTCTTCCGCTAGATCGTGTTGTTATCTTAGCATAACCTATACGCATGACCTTAAGTACAAAGAATAGCCATGTTTCAAAGCATGTACACATTACCTATCGATTTTGCATGCATCGACTCTCGTACTAAACTTCTTCCGCTAGATTGTGCTGCTATCTTTGCATAATTTTATACACATGAACTTACAGTGCAAAGAATAGCCATGTTTCAAAGCGTGTACACATTACCCATCGATTTCACATGCATCAAATA
Source organism: Anabrus simplex (assembly GCF_040414725.1). Taxonomy (NCBI): domain Eukaryota; kingdom Metazoa; phylum Arthropoda; class Insecta; order Orthoptera; family Tettigoniidae; genus Anabrus; species Anabrus simplex. Next base: position 7,941,147 of record NC_090278.1, on the reverse strand, counting down.
TCGCACTAAACTTCATCCACTAGATTCTGCTGCTATCTTAGCATAACTTATACGCACGAACTTAAAGTACAAAGAATAGCCATGATTCAAAGCGTGTACACATTACTTATTGATTTTGTATGCATCGAATCTCGTACTAAACTTCTTCCGCTAGATTGTGCTGCTATCTTAGCATAACCTGTACCCATAAATTTAAAGTGCAAAGAATAGCCATGTTTCAAAGCATGTACAAATCACCTATCGATTTCGCATGCATCGACTCTCGTACTAAAACTTCTTCCGCGAGATTATGCTGCTATCTTAGCATACCCTATGTGCATGAACTTAAAATGCAAAGAATAACTATGTTTCAAAGCGTGTACACATCACCCTGAACTTCTTCCGCTAAATTGTACTGCTATCTTAGCATAACTTATACCGGCGAACTTAAAGCACAACAAATAACGATGTTTAACAGCGTGTACACATCACCTATTGGTTTCTCATGCATCGACTATTTTTTACCGCCAGGATGTACAACGATCGCATATGTGTATTGCTAACGTATGTGTATAAAGCTACCGGGCGAGTTTTCCGTGCGCGTAGAGGCGCGCGGCTGTGAGCTTGCATCCGGGAGATAGTAGGTTCGAATCCCACTATCGGGGCAGCCCTGAAAATGGTTTTCCGTGGTTTCCCATTTTCACACCAGGCAAATGCTGGGGCTGTACCTTAATTAAGGCCACGGCCGCTTCCTTCCAACTCCTAGGCCTTTCCTATCCCATCGTCGCCAAAAGACCTATCTGTGTCGGTGCGACGTAAAGCCCCTAGCAAAAAAAATGTATAAAGCTAAAGCACAAAAAATAGCTATATTCCAAAGCGCGTACACATCACCTATCGATTTTGCATACATCGACTATCGTAATAAACTTCTCCCGCTAGAGTGTACAACGATCGCAATTGTGTGCTGCTACCTATGTGCGTGAATTTAAAGCATAAAGAATAGCGTGTACACATCACGTATCGATGATGCATACGTCGACTATCGTACTAGGCTTCTTCCGCTAGAGCATGTAGCAATCGCTTTTGTGTATCCCTAACCCATGTGCACAAACTTAAAGCACAAGGAAGAGCTATGTTTCAAAGCGTGTACACATCACCTATCGATGATGTATGCATCGACTATCGTACTAAACTTCTTCTACAACAGCGTGCAATCATCGCTTGTGTGTGCTGCAATCCTAACATAACCTATGTGCACGAACTTAAAGCACAAAGAATACCCAAGTTCAAAGCGTGTACACATCACCTATCGATTTTACATGCATCGACTTTCGTATTAAACTTCTTCCACTAGAGCGTGCGACAAACTTATAAGTATGCTGCTAACTTAGTATAACTTATACGCATGAACTTAAAGCATAAAGAATAGCGATGTATAAAAATCTTGTGAACATAGCAGCAGCAGTAAGAATAGCAATGTTTTAAAAGCGTGTACGCATTGCCTATCGATTATACATGCATCAACTAGAGTACTAAACTTCTCCCGCTTGAGTGTGCTGCTATCTTAGCATAACCTATGTGCATGGATTTAAAGCACGAAGAATAGTTAAGTTTCAAAGCGTGTACACAACACCTATCGATTTTGCATGCATCAACTATATTAACACATCCCGCTAGAATATACAACGTTCACATGTGTTTGCGCTGCTACTTTAGCATGACCTATGCGCACGAACTTGAAGCACAAAGAATAGCGATGTTTAAAAATCTTGCGAACATAGTAGCAGTAAGAATAGCAAGGTTTAAAAGCGTGTACGTATCACCTTTTGATAATGCATACATCAATTATCGTACTAAACAACTTCTACGCGAGCGTGCAACCATCGCTTGTACGTGTGCTGCTATCTTAACATAACCTATGTGCACGAACTTAAAACATAAAGAATAGTTATGTGTAAAAATCTTGTGAACATAGCAGAGTGTTAACTACGTAGGTGTAGACATTGAACTTTGCACGCTGAAGCAGCATACTAAGTGACCGTGACGTCCAAGCCACGTGCTCCTGTTTAGTAAACCAAGCCACGTGCTTTTTTGACAGCTGTCTTCTTGACGGACCCTAACCTCACATTGAAGGACAATAGAGCGTCGCTAACCTCACTGCTGCCATCTTTACGGCGGTAAACCTCAAGGCTGCCACCTTATGCATGTTATAGCGCGGAATTTAAAATCCAACAACAGAACGTCGCTAACCTCACTCTTGCCATCTTGATGGGCTTAAACCTTACTCTTGCTACCTTGGTTATACGCTTTTGTGTTAGTTTACTGTTAATCGCTAAGCTGTTCGCATCATCGAAGTAGAGAGTAACAAATGTCAAGTAGATTCAAAGAAGAATCTGTTAGCAGAAGATAAAAGTCCGTCATGGAAAAACCTATTTCTAGGTATATTTGCGAAGAGTGTGGAAAAGCATTTTCCCGAAGCTATCACAGGAGACGTCATGAGATATCATGTAGGACAATTTTTCAATGCAAACATTGTAGAAGAGAGTTCAAGAACGCATACAACGCTCAACGTCATGAAGCCGCGAGTAATGTAGCTTCATCGGGAACAAAATACAAAGAGCTCAACCATATTCCAGCGAACACTGATTTATGTTTAAAAAGTACACCTCTGCGAGAGATTTTTAATTCTCCCTTGTTGTCTAGGCCTGCTGCAAGTTCTGTTACTAAGCACAAACTTCAAGATAAAGAGAGGCAAGATCATGATAATGATAATAAGGATAATGATGTTGATCAAAACAGTAGTAAAGGGAAGGTAGAAGAAGAAGAAAATCTTAATGTTTCATTGCCATTACAGCTTGATGATTTTACTTCATTTCCTAATCCTACTACACGTTCTGTCGCAGTGCAAACATCTCAAGAAGAGATGCAAGGTAAAGAAGAAGGAAATTTCAACGCTTCATCGCTATCGAAACAAGTTAAGTTTGTACCTAGAAACGCTACTGCTGAAGCACGTATTACATCAAAACAAGTCCCTACACATCAACTGTCTGCATATAGACTCCAAGTTCACAACGAGCCTCCGTTACCCTATGCAGATATAAGCTACTGTAAAGACCCCAACGTACTGGTAAAACGTTTACAGCTGCTAAGAGCCTATCATGATGCTGGTTACACACAGTACAAAGAAGATATTTTTGAAATAGAGCATGAATTACGTCGTGTAGGTATTATTAAGTAAGCGCTTACCCTCACCTAAGTCATCCATCTGTAGTATATAGTCGATCGAGTAGCTATATTCGTATAGATTATTTTCCAACATTCTCCCTTCCTTAGGGTGTTAACTCCGCCTCTAGTTGTAGAGCCGGTCTCAAGCCCGGATAAAGAGAGGAGAGGCGCCCTTTAGCCCTTTAGCCCATTAGCCCTTTAGCCCTTTAGCCCATTAGCCCATTAGCCCTTTAGCCTATTAGCCCTACAAGGAATGTGCGAATCTAATCTTCTTAGAACAAAGGTATCCCCTGACATGTTCTAAACACATGTTGTATCGAGTACAGTGTTCGGTTCTACTTATTTAGTGTTCTAAACACTTCAATCAATGTTCCGATCACATGATAAAGTTAACGGCATAGAGTGCAGTGTTCGATTTTAGTCTTGTTATGTTTCTTTAGTGATTTGCAAGTCTAAACATGCATAATGACGTCATCACTGCAGCACGTGCTTACTCTAGCTATCCCGATGCAGGTTTAAACTTGTTCGATAGAGCTATGCCTTGACATAAGAGGAGGCCATAACAGCTTATGTATAGCCGCTATTGTTTAAAGATAGCTGCTGTTAAGAAAAAGCACGTAGAATTTTTCAAATTACCCGCCACCACACTTCAAAGGTATGAGGTTTAGTGCTGTAAAGATACCTGCACGATGCAAAGCTAGCTTTCTTCATCAGAGCAGCCACCATCTTGTGTGAGCACCTCTAGGCCGTATCATAAGGAGCTGTGTATAGTCGCCGTCTTGTCGCTGCTACCTTGCGCAAGCACCCTTAGGGCGTCTCATAAGAGCAGCAGCCATCTTGTGCAAGCGCTCTTAAGCTGCCTCATAAGAAGCTATGTATAGCCGCCATCTTGTAGAATTAGATAGCTGCCAATGCGCAAGGGCCTAAGTAGGGATCGAACCGTCGATCTCATCATTAGACTATGATTTTCTTATGCTATCATGTTCCTGATACTGCGAACCTAGGTATCAGGTGGAAAAATTTTATCCGTTTTACTCTACGATGCACCGTTTTCGAGATATTTAACATTTTGCATTTAAGCCCCAAATTTAATGAATCGAACCTGCACGGCACGTTATACTCTCTACCATAGCTAGACCTGATCATGTTACGAAGACTTGCTTCAATACAAACTAAAACAGAGCAAATGCCAAAGGGCCTAAGTAGGAACCGAACCGTTGATCTCATCATTAGACTATGTTTTTCTTGTTCCTCGTACTGCGAACCGAGGTATTGGGCAGAAAAATGTTTGTCCGTTTTGCTCTACGATGCACCGTTTTCGAGATATTTAACATTTTGCATTTAAGCCCCCAAATTTAATGAATCGAACTAGCATGACACGTTAGCCTCTAAGCTAGCTTTCTTCATAAGAGCAGCAGTCATCTTGCGCAAGCACCCTTAAGGCGTCTCATAAGGAGTCGTGTATAGTCGCCATCTTGCGTCCGCCATCTTGCGCCAGCATCCTTAGGGTGTCTCTAGTCATCTTGTGCAAGGACCCTTAAGCCACCTCATAAGAGCAACCGCCATCTTGCGCAACCATCCCAAGGGCGTCTCATAAGAACCTATGTATAGCGGCCATCTTGCGTAAGCACCCTTAAGGAGTCATGTATAGCCACCATCTTGTGCAATTAGCGTCGAGAGATGGCTGCCGTAGAATTTTTCTTTTTAAATTATCCGCCACCATATTTCAAAGGTATGTACCTAAAGAGTGTAGCACTGAGGTTTGCGATGGAAGATGGCGGATGACAGCTGACAAAAAGCGCGTGAGTTTGTTTACTAAACAAGAGCACGTGGAATTTTTCAATTTGCCGCCACCACATTTCAAAGGTATCTAGCTAAAGATGGCAGCACGGTGCTCTCTTGATTAAAGATGGCGAATGACAGCTAACAGAACTTTTCAAATTGCCCGCTGCTACATGTCATAAAGAGGGCAGCACGGTGCTCTGTGGATTAAAGATGGCGGATGACAGCTGACGAAATTGCCCGCATGATAGCAGCACAGTGCTCTATTGATTAAAGATGGCGGATGACAGCTGTCCAAAAAGCACGTGGCTTTGTTTCCAAACAAGAGCACATAGAATTTTTCAAATTGCCGCCACCACATTTCAAAGGTATCTAGCTAAAGAGTGCAGCACTGAGGTTTGTGACGCAAGATGGCGGATGACAGCTGTCTGAAAAAAGCACGAGAGTTTGTTTCCAAACAACAGCACGTGGAATTTCCCGCCACCACGAAGAGGGCAGCACTGTGCTCAAAGATGGCTGCTGTCTCGTAGAAGTGTCTGCCACCACAGGTATCTAGCTAAAGAGGGCAGCACGGTGCTCAAAGATGGCTGCTGTCAAAAAGCATTTTTCAAATTATCCGCCACCACATTTCAAAGGTAAGTAGCTAAAGAGGGCAGCACTGTGTTCTATAGATTAAAGATGGCGGATGACAGCTGTTAAAAAAGCACGTGGATTTGTTTATCTCGCGCTAGTGAGGTTAAGTTGGTAGCACTAAGGTTTAGGTCCACCAAGATGGCAGCACTGCGGATGACAGGTGGCGAATTTACAGCTACTGCGATAAAGAGGGCAGCACGGTGCTCTGTAGTTTAAAGATGGCGGATGACAGCTGTCAAAAAAGCACGTGGATTTGTTTATCTCGCGCTAGCGAGGTTAAGTTGGTAGCACTAAGGTTTAGGCCCGCCAAGATGGCAGCACTGCCGATGACAGGTGACGAATTTGCAGCTACTGCGATAAAGAGGGCAGCACGGTGCTCTGTAGTTTAAAGATGGCGGATGACAGCTGTCAAAAAAGCACGTGGCTGTCAAAAAGCACGTGGCTTTGTTTATCTCACGCTAGTTGGTATCACTGAGGTTTAAGCCCGTCAAGACGTCAGTACTGAGGTTAGCGATGCGTTGTTGTCTGTCAAAAAGCACGTGGCTGTCAAAAACACGTGGCTTTGTTTATCTCGCGCTAGTTAGGTTAAGTTGATACCACTGAGGTTTAGGCCCGTCAAGATGGCAGTACTGAGGTTAGCGATGCGTTGTTGTCTGTCAAAAAGCACGTGGCTGTCAAAAAACACGTGGTTTTGTTTACCTCGCACTAGTTAGGTTAAGTTGGTACCACTGAGGTTTAGGCCCGTCAAGATGGCAGCAGTGAGGTTAGCGATGCGTTGTTGTCGATGACAGCTGTCAAAAAGTACGTGGCTTTGTTTACAAATTCAAATCTCCCGCCAAAATTCAAATTTCCCGCAAAAAATTCAAATTTCCCGCCAGAATTCAAATTTCCCGCGGGAGGAGGCGCCCGAACCCGCTTATTATACTACTTGCTGTACTATGCACATTTGTGCGCACTTCCAATATATATTAAAGCGTAGGCAACGGTTTATGGTTGATGTGATTACATGGCATGTGTTTTTGTTTACTTCAGTGTTCTTACTGTGTTTTTATGATCCAGTATGCCTCGTGTTAATACTAGAGTGTTCAAAAAGTGTGTTCATTCCAAGAAGAAGGCCAGAGTTGGAGAGAACTTTGTTGCTGACCGTTTAATAACCAGTCCTTCTACTAGTAATGTTCTGTGATATGTCATCAACTGATGACAAGCCCCGGCATAGACTGTGTCCGCGGGGAGAAGACAGCAGAAGACTCAACAGAGTAATAGAGACAGGAGAAACTTACAGTCATCCTACACAGCTTGCCATATGCTATTATGGAGGAAATACAATCTATTTTCAAGGATCTGTCAGACATTAACCTTTTGAAAAAAATGTTTCCATTGTCGCATACAACATACTAATGAATGTGTAAATAGCATTATATGGAGCCGTTTGCAAAAAAACTGTGTTTGTGTCAATAAGGATACTTTATGTTGGTATATATGATGGTGTGGCATCATTTAACCAGGGAAATAGCTGCCTCTGTTGGTCCGTGGTAGAGTGTCGGCCTCCGGATCCCAAGATAGCGGGTTCAAACCTGGCAGAGGTAGTCGGATTTTTGAAGGGCGGAAAAAAGTCCATTCGACACTCCATGCCGTACGATGTCGGCATGTAAAAGATCTCTGGTGATACATTTGGTATTTACCCGACAAAATTAATTAAATCTCAGCCATAGACGCCCAAGAGAGATCCGGTTTACTCTAGGTCCGCTAGATGGCAGACAGAGTAAACCGGAACGTCGAAATTGACGAGCAGACAGCCAGATGGCGTCAAATCGAAATGTCTGCAAACGGTAGCTGAGGCCATACGATTATTATTATTATTATTACCAGGGAAATATAACAAAATTTGAAGTGCTGCAAAGACTGGGGATGAGCATTGGCTCCCGTATTCGTGACGCCATGCTGCGACTCGACTTGAAAGGCTGAGATATGGTAAAATGGCTGCTAAAACTTGCATCAGAAGGCCAGACAAGTCAGAAGAGCTAGTAAGAGAAGGCTAGAAGATGAAATGGAAGAGGATAAAGATAATCCAAGCTATGGAGCAGGCATGCACTAAAGCTGTGACTTTAACGTCCATTTCCTGAAAGTAATTGTTCACATTTTCTCAGGTTGTATGAGATACGGAGGATTCCAACTTTCAGGGTTCCTTTCTAATATTGTTGTGCACATGCTGAAAGAATTATTATTGTTATAGGTCAGATATTAAGTATTTTATTAGAGTAAATAGTGGCAAAAATATTGCCAAAATTTGTAACTTCCAAATAATAATTAAAAAGTCAGAAAGTATTTCATATCACTCAAAACCAGTTATTTCAGTACCAAGCTAAGATATGCAGGTACATGCTGTGCGATTTTCAAATTGATAGCTGTAATAAGTTTTTAGAAAAATATACCTTTCTGAAGCATGATTTAACATTGTAAGCATAGGCCATTCCGTGTCCCCTTTTAGGAAGTAGATGAACATTGTTGCTTAGGTAGTAGGATAACTAACAATGGCACACGTAAGGAGGATATAAAATGCAGACTAGCATAAGCAAGGAAGACCTTTCTTAAGAAAGCAAATTTGTTCACTTCAAGTATTGATACACCCCCTTCCCGTGGCAATTAGGATCATTGAAATTTGGACACGAACTGGCACCTAGCACTCTTGTCTCCCCTCAAATCGCATAATTCTTTCGCTTTTTACTATAGATTTCCGTGGAGGGGGACAATGGATGGATCTTAAACTAATTTTGTGACGGTTTAACCACAGTGTTAAGCCAACATATTAATAGAAACAAAGATATGTAGGCTGTTACATAGACAACGTTGGATGGCCTCGTACTGGAAAATGTGTCCTGTGTCCTGTCTATTATAAGAGTTTCACGGGTTTTCATCGCAATTTGCATTGCTACACTTGCACTATGGCGAGTTTGAAGGTATTAATAAAATATGTAAGTTATATAAATGCAGAAAGGTACTCGTAATGAGGAGATAAAGGCTAATTTAGGAATGAACTGGATGGATGAAGCTGTACGTATAAATCGACTTCGGTGGTGGGGTCATGTGAGGCGAATCGAGGAGGATAGGTTACCTAGGAGAATAATGGACACTGTTATGGAGGGTAAGAGAAGTAGATGGAGACCAAGACGACGATGGTTAGATTCAGTTTCTAACGATTTAAATATAAGAGGTATAGAACTAAATGAGGCCACAGCACTAGTTGCAAATACAGGACGACGTTTAGTAAATTCATAGAGGCTTGCAGACTGAACGCTGAAAGGCATACCAGTCTCTAATGATAATGTATGTATGTATGTATGTATGTATGTATGTTTTTTTTTTGCTAGGGGCTTTACGTCGCACCGACACAGATAGGTCTTATGGCGACGATGGGATGGGAAAGGGCTAGGAGTTGGAAGGAAGCGGCCGTGGCCTTAATTAAGGTACAGCCCCAGCATTTGCCTGGTGTGAAAATGGGAAACCACGGAAAACCATCTTCAGGGCTGCCGATAGTGGGATTCGAACCTACTATCTCCCGGATGCAAGCTCACAGCCGCGCGCCTCTACGCGCACGGCCAACTCGCCCGGTATGTATGTATGTATGAATGTATGTATGTGTTATGAATGTATAAATACTATTTGTTCGGGGCGTCGACCTATAGAGATCTTTTGCCCCTACTTGCACCATATCATATGAACCTGCGTGTCGTGGTTTCCCATTTTCACACCAGGCAAATGCTGGGGCTGCAGCCACGGCTGCTTCCTTCACACTCCTAGCCCTTTCCTGTCCCATCGTCGCCATAAGACCTATCTGTGTCGGTGCGACGTAAAGCAACTAGCAAACAAAAACCTTGCGTTTAATTGGAATTGCGGAAGTGTAGAGTGTAGAATGTGAGGAAAGGAACGTTAACGACGACACAAACACCCTGTCCCCAGGCCAGGGATATTAATCATTCAAAATTTAAACCCCTGACCCGGCCGGGAATCGAACCCGGCGCCGCCGGGTGGGAAGCGGACGCGTTGCCCCCTACACCGCGGGCCCGGACGAGTTTGAAGGTATATCATAAGTTATAATTATCAATTATCCATATTGATAATTGATCACTATCGAAGGGTAGAGTAGGGTCCACCTATTCAAGACCATAGCTTGTATAGTGGCCTATATAACTGGGACTAGTTTCCACCCCACATACATTTGGTCTTCTTCAGCCACGATACAACTGGAAAACATATGCTCACATACGACCAATAATGAAGAAAACAATCTGGTATGTCTCAATTTAAAATCCAAATTTTCAATCATTGATTAAGTCCGACAATACTGTACATCCAAAATTGAAACCAAATGGCATATCAAAACTGCTGCGGTTGGTGCCGAGCTATGTCGTAGCTTCTACAGCAACCACACGTTCCCGAGTTGGCATTCCCCATCTGTATCAGTGTTGCCAACTTAGCGGATTTTCCACTAAATTTGGCGGAATTAGAAGACTGTCGGCGGAGAAATATACCATTTACCGGACAGCGGATTTTTGGCGGAATTCTAGATTTATTATAGCGGAATTTAGCGTTTTATCCATTTTACTTTTAAAAAAAATTGTACTCCAGTCTGTCTCTGAGCTATTCCGTATTTCTTGTCAGGAGCTAGCAGTCACATGAGGAAAACATGTTATTTGGATTTGATGCTATGAGATCATTGTGTCATAAATTTGTAATGCGTGGGGAAAGGGTACTTATCTCTTAGTTGACGAATGACGACACATAATGGAACTGTGAGAGAGTAGCATTTATATTTATGCTATGAAGGAAGACCGTTTAATGAAATGGCCTGTTCTGTGTGTGGCCCTTGAGGTAGGAAATTCACCTAGTTTACCCCGGCAGTGAAACGCCTTCAAGTTTTAGCTCGCCGGCTCGAAGGCAGGGGGTTAATCCCAGTGGAACTCGCAGATCAGGTGAGTACAGACATTTACGATTATTATTATTATTATTATTATTATTATTATTATTATTATTATTATTCATACACTTCTCCACAGGAAATATGGGTAGTAATGGGGCACGGGATGCACCAAGTGCCTTACATAATTAAAGTATTTACACATTATAATACAAACGTTGATGTACAGGTATATACAAAACTGTAGATCACGGGAGGAACGATCGCACAATGTTGCATGTTGACAGGAGGACAGAATGTTGCATAATTTTGTAGATGTTCGGTGGAAGACCCAGTTCTCGCAGACTCTTGTGAAGTGTGTGTGGAATGAGGCCGTTGACTGACAGAATCACAGGAACTATTGGTACCAGTTTCATTTCCCAGATCCTCTTTATCTCTTCTGCAAGTTCTTTGTACTTGGAGATTTTTTCACTGTACTTCCTGTCAATGTTGGCGTCATTGGGGATAGCGATGTCAATAATGAAAGTCGTCCCAGTTTTCTTGTTTACCAGTATGATGCCTGGCCTGTTATGGTTGACTGTTTTGTCTGTCACTACAGCAGTGTCCCAAAGCTTAATCGACTCGTTCTCCAGGAATGGTGTTGGATGGTACTTGTAATAAGGGATACGCTCCTGAATTAATTGGTTTTCCTGAGCAAGTGCCTGGTGTATGATTCCCGAGACATGATTGTGTCGTCTCGTGTATTCTTGCCGGGCTGAGTGGCTCAGACGGTTAAGGCGCTGGCCTTCTAACCCCAACTTGGCAGGTTCGATCCTGGCTCAGTCCGGTGGTATTTGAAGGTGCTCAAATACGACAGTCTCGTGTCGGTAGATTTACTGGCACGTAAAAGAACTCCTGCGGGACTAAATTCCGGCACCTCGGCGTCTCCGAAGACCTTAAAAAGTAGTTAGTGGGACGTAAAACAAATAACATTATTATTACGTGTATTCTACGGGGGCAAGTACTGGGCAGCTTGCAGTGATATGGTCGATGGTCTCGAGATGAACGGAGCATCGTCTGCATTTGTCGGAGAGTACGCTGGTATCTTTGATGATGTACTTTTTGTAATTGTTTGTAGCTATTACTTGGTCTTGTATAGCAACTGCAAATCCCTCTGTCTCCCCAAATAAGCGCCCACTTTGTAACCACATACACGACGCATTCTTGTCTATGCTCTGTTGGTTTAGATTGCTGTAGTATTTTCGTGGAGGGTCTTCTCTCGCCATGTCCTTTCTTTCTCCTGCAGGGATGCTTGGTGATTTGTATGTGGGTCAGAGGCATTGTATGGATACAGAACAGTGTACTTGTCAGCAAGTATTACAGCTTTATGGAGAAGGTTGTTCTCTTGCTTTTTATGGAAGTATCTCCGTAGGTTCTTTATCTGATTCAGGAGCATGACTTGAAGATCCAGTACTCCTCGGCCTCCCGATTTTCGTGGGAGAGTGACCCTTTCCATGCATGAATTGGGATGATGTAATCTATAGGTGGTGAGCAAAGTTCTCGTTTTTCTTTGTATGCTGTCTATTTCTGTAGCAGACCATTTCAGAATTCCAAATGAATAATCAAGGGTTGGAATAGCGTACGTGTTTATTGCTTTAATTTTGTTCTTGGCATTTAGGTAGCTGCCCAAAATCTGATGCAACCTCGATGTATATTTATCAGTGAGTTCCTGTTTGATTTTCTCGTGCTCCAGAGTTGTATTCTGAGCAAATCCAAGGTACTTGTATGTCTCTGTTTGTGTCATTCCTTCAATTAAAGATCCGGTATGCAGCTCATATGGTCGGGAGTTTGTGTACCGACCACGTTCAATTGTTAGCAGCTGACATTTCTTTACTCCCAACGTCATTCCCACATCAGATGAGTAAGAGTATATTATATTCAGCCGGGCGTTCATTTGTGTTTCGTTGTGGGCATACACTTTCAGATCATCCATATAAAACAAATGAGATATTCTGTGTTTCCCATTGTTATATTTAATATCAAATCCAAAACCAGTAGCTTTTAGAAAGTTGGATAGAGGATTCATTGCAAGGCAAAACCACAGAGGACTTAATGAATTATTAATGAATTATGAATTATGAATTATATTATTATTATTATTATTATTATTATTATTATTATTATTATGTGCGTATGGACCCTATGGATCAAGCAAAGCTTTAACGATTCTGTTTTCTGAGTTGTCAAACGGCTCTCATCCTTTCTTCGTGGATCCTTTTTCGTTCTTCTGTCTACTTTGCTCCAGTCTTCTTTTTCACTTCGTTCTCTGGTTGCACTTTCCATCCATTAATTTTTTCTTTCCTGTAGAGATTTCTGTCCGCGGTGTCATTTGAGTTCATCTGGGCTTTTTCCAGATCCTTCTTCACTTCTAGTACCCATAGAATATTATTTAGATGTTCTATGTAGGTGAGAATCTTGTGTGTCAGTCTACTTGTCGGCAGTCTGCGGACGTGCCCATAAAATTCCAGACGTCTTTTGCGGATGTCTGCTGCAATGTTGGAAAGCTCTTCTGTCACTTTGCGTGACCTCGGTCTTTATCCATCTTCTGTTTTTCGGGGACCGATAACTTTCCTCAGATTATTATTATTATTATTATTATTATTATTATTATTATTATTATTATTATTATTATTATTATTATTGTTATTATTGCCTATTATTTGAGATTGGATTTCTTGGCGCAATTTTAGCGGATTTTTTTTCTAGTTGTTTTACGTCGCACCGACACAGATACGTCTTACGGCGCGAAGATGGGAGAGGGAAGGGCTAGGAGTGGGAAGGAAGCGGCCGTGGCCGTGGGGTTCGAACCTACTATCTCCCGAATACTGGATACTGACCGCACTTAAGCGACTGCAGCTATCGCGCTCGGTAGCGGATTTTTAGTGGTATTTAGCGGATCTTGAAAATATAAGTTGGCAACACTGATCAGTATAGACGAGCCATTGATTTATGAATTATGTTTTGTTCAGTAGTAATATTGGTACTGGTTTGTATGTAGCTTGAAGGACGCGTAGCTATCAGCTTGCATTCGAACGCCACTGTCCGCAGTCCTGAAGATCGTTTCCCGTGGTTTCCCATTTTCACACCAGGAAAATGCTGGGGCTATACCTCAGTTATGACCACGGTTGCTTCCTTCCCACTCCTAGGCCTTTCCCCTCCCATCGTCGCCATAAGACCTATCTGTGTCAAGACAACATAAAGCAACTTACAGAAAAATAGAGAGTTCCGAAGAATAGAAATAAATAAATAAATAAATAAATACATTTATCTCCCGCAGTATTCGGAATTTTAATTAAAGTTTCCCCGTTAAAATCATTCCCCATTTGTTTGTTTAGAGCCCAAAGTTTGAAACATTTCTGTAACGCTGTTGTTTTGCCGCAAATCACTCAGAACAAATCGTCGTTGGTTTCCTGTAGATCTTTCCTAGGTCTCGTATCAAGTAGTCCTTGTGAGGGTCCCAGACACTAAAATGATGCTCTAGTTGGGGTCTTACCAGAGACTTACACACCCTTTTGCTTAGATCCTCATTAAGACGTCTAAAAACCCTAATAACCATGTGAAGAGATCTGTAATCTTCTTTAACAACATTGTTAATATAATTACCCCAATGAAGATCTTCCCTTATATTAACACCTAGGTACTTACAGTGATCCCCATGAGGTACTTTCACACCATCAATACAGTAATTAAAACTGAGAAGACTCTTCCTCTTGGGGAAACTTCATCATCATCATCATCATCATCATCATCCTAAACCATCTCCAGCTTCCCGGGTGTGGTATATGAGCCTCTTCCATCTCATCCTATCCTAGTGCCATTCCTCCTCCACCAACTTGTCCCAATCATGACCTCTCAGCAGTACATCGTTCTTAACTAAATCTATCCATTTCCTTCGTGGCCTTCCCACGGGTCGTCTTCCTTCTACTTTTCTCTCAAATTCCTTCCTTGCAGTTCTGTTTACTGGCATCCTCTTCATGTGAATTTTCATCCCATTGTCCGGTGTCCATCTCACAACATTGTCTTTTTTTTTCTAGGGGCTTTACGTCGCGCCGACACAGATAGGTCTTATGGCGACGATACAACATTGTCTAGGTCTCGCTGTAGTCGCTCTCAATGGATACAGCAGCTATAGCTCATTCCACGTTAAGGGAGACCCAGTTTAAAAAAGGGGAAAGAAAGGTTTAATATTAAAACGATCGTTAAGTACGCTATAATTGTTGTTGAAAATTGCTGCACATCTCCTAGTATTGGCCTGCTTCCTGGTAACCAGAAGCAACTTCAATAATCTCGAAATTCCAATGATAACACTTTAAAATAAAATGTTCAAAATTTCCCACCTTTTTAACAGTATATCACTGTTTCCCTTATAAATTCCAAGTTTACAAGAATGTTCGTACTTTTCCTTTTTTAAAGTGTGTATCAAACCTCCACCTACAAAATGAACCTCAGTCACTAACATAGACTGTGATTTAGATACTTATGTCGAGTTTTTAATCCGAGCACCTGAAAATACTAAAATTTTTGTCAATAAATATGTTATATAAAATCTAATATAAATCCTATTGACCTGAATGAGGTAAATATTGAAGTTGCTTCTGATTGCTAGGAAGCATGTCAATACTGGGATATGTGCAGAATTTGTCAACGACGTTTGTAGCATATTTAACAATCCAATGAATATTGGCCTACTTTTCCCCTGTTAACCTGGCTCTTCCCCCTTAAGAAAAGAGTATTCCTCTTATGGATCTACAAGGAGTGAACACACCCTCTCAGAGACACCCATAATTCCTCGCAATGTACTGTGAAAGATAGATAAAAAGAATGAGGCATTTTTGCCCGTAAGTTATTAAATTAACAACATTTTCTGTTTTCATAAATACATTCGTAGGGAGGAAGCATAATGGCAGGAACAGCCATCGCTTCATTGCCTTCCTCCATTTTCCTTCTTGTGTGTTTCTCTGGTACAAGCCTCGTGTAGTCCCTCACACTGCAGCTCACTTCTGTAGTGAAGTCATCTACAGTATTTATATGTTGCGTGTGTGTTTTAGGCTTTAAATCAGTGCGTACGTCTTGTGTGGAGTAAGAGTTGTGTATGTTCGATTACTTTCGTACTGCACAGAAGTTGTTACTGAAGATTTTGGTGTTGCGGTGTGCAGCGACACATCATGGCATAACGTGTACTGATACAAAAAAAAATGCCGTGTGTTTTATTTGTGCTTGGTTTTGTTATTTGGCTGTTCTTTCTTAATCGCATTTTAATTTTACCACATTTAATTTTTACTGTTGTTTGTGTGAGCGATATGACAGCACAGTAGAACCCCGCGTTGACTGAGGATATTTATTAAATATTAAATGCAATCCTGACCTCTCGATTCCATACAAAACATATTTTTCCATTTACTCCCCCAGTTTGCCTTACACTTCAATGCTTTATGTACCGAAGTTTACCTCTGATTTTGTACAAACGAAAAATAGGTCCTGTAAACCCACTGTCCCCTTTAGTTCGTAAAAATAATTTGTAGCTTAGTTTCTTTCGCTTTTT
Source organism: Anabrus simplex (assembly GCF_040414725.1). Classification (NCBI taxonomy): domain Eukaryota; kingdom Metazoa; phylum Arthropoda; class Insecta; order Orthoptera; family Tettigoniidae; genus Anabrus; species Anabrus simplex. The sequence goes on along the minus strand of NC_090278.1, from coordinate 7,925,032 downwards.
ATCTTGAACTTAAATACTGAATTTCACAAATTTATTTGTCGCCGTTTTCCCGTGACGCTATTGGCAACTCTGTTGTCATAAGAGCAATACTGTTTTCTTAACGTGGAATGAACTATAGTAGTAAGTAAGACTGTTGGGATATTCCAATTGCTTTAATATTCAGATATTAAAAATGTATTGCCTCTCACGTTGTGAACAATGACTCTGACTCACCTCTCACGTTGAGGAAGTATCCTATGGAGCTGTAATCTCCACTCGTACACTTGTACCAGCCTCTGTGTTCTCTACGTATGGAGCTAAAGTTGAGGAAGCCGTCCAGGGACTGCTGGATGAGCAGACGACCGTCATCTGAAAAAGAAGGAAAGATGCGTAATCATTACTCGGGGAGTACCTCAAGCGTGTGTTATGTTTTCATATATATATATAAATGATATAAGTAAAGAACCGGAATTAAGGATCTTTGCGGATGATGTTACACTGTGAGCCTTCGTGGCTCAGGCGGCAGTGCGCCGGCCTCTCACCACTGGATTCCGTGGTTCAAATCACGGTCACTCCATGTGAGATTTGTGTTGGACGAAACGGAGGCGGGACAGATTTTTCTCCGGGAACTCCGACTTTCCCTGTCATGATTCATTCCAGCAACACTCTCCAGTATCATTTCGTTTCATCTGTCATTCATTAATCATTGCCCCAGAGCAGTACGACAGGTTTCGGCAGCCGGCACAATTCTTATTCTGGCCGCTAGATAGGGGCTTCATTCATTCCATTCCTGACCCGGTCGAATGACTGGAAACAGGCTGTGGATTTTCAATTTTCAATGTTACACTCTATAGAGTATGTAATATATATTGGATTGTGAGCGACTGAACAAGAGACCTCGACAATTTTGTAAGATGAATAGCAGGCAATGGTATGGTGATAAACGGGATGAACAGTCAGGTTGTAAGTTTCAGCAAGAGGAAAAGTCCTCTCAGTTTTAATTACTGTGTTGACGAGGTGATAGCACCTCATAGGGTACTCGGGACTACCTCAAGGGTGTATTGTTGGACCTTCGTATTTTCTTATGTATATATAAGTGATATGAGTAAAGGAGAAGTACCTAGGTGTTAATATGAGGATAATCACATAAATGTGATTGTAAATAAACGGCGCCTATCTCTGCACATGGTTATGCGAGTATTTAGGGGTTATAGTAAGGATGTAAAGGAGAGGGCGTATAGGTTTCTGATAAGACCTCAACGAGAGTATGGTTTCAGTGTATGTGACCCTCACCAGGATTACTTGATACGAGGAACTGGAAAAGCAGGACGATTTGTTCTGGCTGATTTCCAAAAAAGGAGTAGTGTTACGCAAATATTGCAAAGTTTGGGCTGGGAAGACTTAAGAGTAAGGAGCCGAGCTGCTTGACTAATTGGTATGCCCCAAGGTGGCATTGGAAAGATGGTGTGGAATGACATTAGTAGACGAATAAACTTGAGCGAAGCTTTCAAAAGAAGGAAAGATCACAATATGAAAGTAAATTTGGAACTAAAGAGGAAGCCTGCAGTCTAATATCTTGGAACTTAAAAATAGGTGAAAAATTAGCCTTTCGAAGACTAAACTGATGTCAGTAGGTAAGAAATCCAAGGGAATTCATTCCAGATTGGCGATACAAAGCTGTATTTAGGATGTGTGTTCTCCCAGGATGGTAGTGTAGTAAGTGAGATTGAATCAAGGTGTAGTAAAGCTAACGCAGTGAGTTGCAGTTGCGATCAAGAATATTCTGTAAAATGGATTCAGCTCCCGGACGAAACTATCTTTACATCAGTCTGTTTTCAGACCAACTTTGCTTTACGGGAGGGGAAGCTGGGCGGACTCAGGACATCTTATTCATAAGCTGGAAGTAACAGACATGAAAGTGACGAGAGGGTATTCGGAATGAGGAGATGTTACCTAGAAGAATACTGGCCTCTGTTATGGAGGGTAAGAGAAGTAGAGGGAGACCAAGACGACGATGGTTAGACTCAGTTTCTAACAGTTTAAAGAAGTAAACCGGGCCACAAAAGTAGTTACAAACCGAGGATTTTGGCGGCGTTTAGTAAATACACAGAGTTTTGTAGGTTGAATGCTGAGGGGCATAACAGTCTGTAATGAAGTTGTATGTTATTATTATTATTATTATTAATCCGTTTACCCTCCAGGGTTGGTTTTCCCTCGGACTCAGCGAAGCATCCCACGTCTACCGCCTCAAGGGTAGTGTCCTGGGACTTCGGTGAAAGCTACACTTTACTCTGGTCTGTAACGCTCGTAAATACACTTTAACATTTTTATCTCCCCACTGCTGAACATTCGTCTGTCACAACTCAGCACAACTCCAGTTTTTATTCCTTTTTATCCTCCTAACACAAATCTGTCCCTAGAGTGCTCTATTTCCCCCACAATGGAGCATGAAGAAACAAGAAATTGATGGTGTTTCTAACGGACCTGTGCGGAGCTCTGAAAATTTGTATCGCCCAATGATGTGCCAGCAATATATCGAGGTCTACACCAATGTACGAAGAAACGAACACATTATCACTGCTCTTCTTTTGTTTCATAATTTGAATTATAGGTCATATTTTACAGTAGGGGAAACTAATAAACACGCAGTACATCTCATTCCACAGTAACTCAAATACAATAAAATATGTTCAAGCTGACCATCTTTCGTTCCGGTCAAACAGGGTCAACTTATACAGGTCGTCATGTTAATTCCAGTGACCTATGAAGATGCATACTGAGTAATGCTTAGAAGTAATGAAATCATAATTTATACAATAAATATTAATTTTACATACAACAGCTTACATATTATTATTATTATTATTATTATTATTATTATTATTATTATTATTATTATTATTATTATTATTATTCCTTTATCGATTTTGGCCAGCTATGGACCACGTAAATAACTCCTCGTGATTTAAGTTTTATTTGGTGCCAGTACTCCATCCTCCTGCTTGCTGCTTCTTTCCTTTCAGCCGTCCATTATTGTTTCTTCTTGGTCGTTGTTTCTGGCTCTAGGACACCCTTAAATGTGTGTAGCTTTTTTCTGAAAGTGGTTCTATTGTGGATGTCTTGATGTGTGATGTTATTTTCTTGCAAATCATTCCTCGTGTTAACAAACCGTTTCTCATAAGAGCTGACTTTCCTATTGGGCTTATTGAAGTGGTTAAAAATTATTTTAGCAAGTCTGTTATCAGGCATTCTTGAAATATGTCCCAAAAAATTAGCTCTTCCTTTTCGAATGGCATCTGAAATCCTACTGCATGTTTTATATATTTCGTTGTTACTGCATAATCGATATGTGTCAGTACATTTCTTTGGAGCGAGGATTTTTCTTAAAATCTTTCTTTCCTACTTCTCAATTTCTTCAATGTATTTTCTGGTTGTTAATCCCAGGCATTCTGAAGCATACAAGCACTCTGGTTGAATTACTGCCTGATAGTGGCGTAGTTTTATCCTAATAAAGATCGCTTTCTTGTTGTATTATTATTATTAATATTATTATTACCGTGTTTTGATGGTTTGCAGAGGTGTAAGAAGGTGGCGAGGTGAATGGGTGAACAGAGAGAAGATTAAAGCATGATTTAAAACACTCCATTCTGAACATGTATTTCCTTCCTTTGTTTTATTTATAACTTTAAAATTTGATAGATAATCTGAATATGTAACATCAATAACAGTTCAGGAGCTCGTTATCACTGATGATGGTTTTCCGTGGTTTCCCATTTTCACACCAGGAAAATGCTGGGGCTGTACCTTAATTAAGCTCACGGCTGCTTCCTTCCCATTCCTAGGTCTTTCCTGTCCCATCGTCGCCACAAGACCTATCTGACCTTTGAGATAAAAACGTCGGTGTGGGGTAGGGAATCCCTACCCCCCCCCCCGATTTCGCACCCACTCAATTACACCTTAGGAGACTGAGCTCCAAAATTTACTACAGTCCGGCGTCTCAAAGGCACAAGTTTCTTGCCCAAATTTTACATTAGATCACTTCGAAAACAGTGTTCACTATTATTCCTGCTCAACAGTCTGATCCACAATTGTCTATACCGGTAAATAACTAGAATTTAAACAGGGGCAATAAGTGCCCGTACTAAATGGCCTAAATATACAGAAAGAAAAGATTTTAGGAAATCGGCCATGAAGAGAAACTCCTGCACTTTTTTGAAATACACCTAAAATCCTCCATGGGCTTATGGCCCGAAGTTACAGAAGTTAAGCCTATACTACAGAGGGTGACTAGATGGCGAAAATATTAAGTTCTAAAGATGTTTTGAAGAATTTAGAGGTATTAGAAAATCATAGTCACCCCCATACCAAGTTGAATGGGAATTAATAATAGAGGGTGAACACTCTTTATTCCCTAAGTTATATGTTTCCCAGCAGGGATTTGAATGGAGACCTTGGACTTGCCTGAAAATGTACATTTACAAGGTAATGTTAAACTTTAGAAATTTACATTAAGAAAGAACTTTGAAACAGTCCCCTTAACTTTCTGGAGCTACCAGATATTTAAAAGATGTCTGCCATTACCTTGGGCTGGTGGGCCTTCCGACGACGGGCAAGACTGCTTCTGCCTCCACTAACACCGTATGCACTCTAGACTGGAGCGATCCGGCTTATTCAGCAGAGGGGAAAGTTCCAGAACTCTCTACGCAGAATGCCTGTATACACCCCAATTCTAATTGGCTGCAAAAATATTTACAGTTTTGTTTTGCTATTTGCTGTACGTCTAACAGACACAGATATGTCTTATGGTGACGATGGGATAGGGAAGGCCTAGGAATGGGAAGTAAGCGACCGTGGCCTTAATTACGGTACAGCCTGGTATGAAAATGGGAAACCACGGAAAATCATATTCAGGGCTGCCGACAGTGGGGTTCGAATCCACTATCTCCGATTACTGGGTACTGGCTGCAAGGATGCCAAGTAGTGCTGACAACTTCGGCACAAAAAAGATCTACAACAACTTCAGGTTAACAAACATATAGAATTGAATTTTCCCTTGAAAATTAATTGTCCGTCCTCCCGCCAGAGGGGGTACATACGTCGATAGTATAGACATCTGATGATTAAAGGTCCAAACTTCTTCCAATACATAGTTTCAGATTGATAACACAGATGGCATTTTTAAAGGCGCACAGTTGAAATGCACGGAGAAGGTGTACCTCCGGTAGAATTATTATTATTATTATTATTATTATTATTATTATTATTATTATTATTATTGTACGTCTTGGTAGTGACAAGATAAGTAAGTCTGTTGTGTATGCAATGATCGAAGCTTTCGTTGGTAATCACGCGTATATTGACATCAAAAGTGAGTGTAAGTAATATTTAGTATACGTATTTTCGATATTTAACATGATAAACTACGGTAGTGGGTGTAAAGTTCAAGACTTTGATATATTGTGTTAGTGAAATTGCGTGCTTAGGTTACCTAGTTTCTTCATAGAAAACAACAGAGAATATATATTTCACCGCGACTTGAGTCACGGCCAGCTGGACTTCCTATACGGCATGATATCGAAAGCTGGAATCCGGTGTGACTCCGTGGAGTTTAATCCAGCATCTATGGAACATGACCACAATATCACGGAAATGGAGCGCACGCATTATAAATACAATAGTAGTATTGAACGAAATGAGAAAACGTGTTTGAGGCTTGGTATCACTCAACAAATAATGGAGGGTATGTTAAAAGAGGAAGAACAACTGCTAATTGCCAGGGGCCTGTTGAAAAGTATTCTTGCAATTCAGCAAAAAAATCTCAAGATGGGAATTCAGCAAGGTTTAAAGAAATTGGGGGAAGCTCTAGATGCGGGATCTACGTACAGAAATGCTTAGACAGCAACTAGAGCATTAATGCAAAAGGATTTGCGCGTTCAAGAGAAGGTAGAACAGTGCACCACAAACAGAAACGTAGAACAGGATAAATGGGAAATGGCGTTACCCAAGAAGAAGAAGAAGAAGAGAGAACAGGGGCAGAAGAAGACAGATGAAGATGAAGGTACTCAACCTGAACCAGTATCTGAAACTGTTAAAGAGAACGAGCAACGAAAACGTTTAACTATAAGAAGCCGCCCAGGAGCTGTACTTATCAAACCAATGAATGGCAAGACTTTCGCAGATGTTGTGAAGGATATCCACAGCAAGGTGAAGCCGGAGGACAGTGGCGCTGGTATTAGATCGATCAGGAAAACTATATCTGGAGTGGTTGGTTCTTCTTGAATTTAATAAGGCTACGGAAAAGGTGAACAGAGAAAATTTTAACAAATCACTTCAAGGTGATCTTGGACATGACGGCAAAGTAAAATTTTGACGCCTAGAACTACATTACTGACGTAGAGGACACTGTATGACGAGACTTAGAAATTCCTAATCAAGAATTGAAGGTCTCAATCACAAATCCGAACAGCAGGGGCAAAAGGTCGCCATTGTGGAGATAGACGATAGCAAGGCACGAAGGCTGTTAGAAATAGGCAAAATTAAATTAGGGTGGCTATACTGCAGAGTAAGAAGGTGGGTCGCAGTTCCTCGGGGCTTTAGATATTTGCCAAATGGGCATCAAGCACGAAACTGCAAAGGAGTGGACAGAAGTAAACTCTGATTTAAGTGCGGGGAGGCTGATCACAAGGCAATATGATGCAAAACGAATCCACGACGCATAATTTGCACAGATATGGATGTTGAAGAGTCAAAATGACATCATGCTCTTTGCTCAGGCAATTGTATCGTGTTTCGTGAAGCACTAGAAAAGGCTAAATAATAATAATAATAATAATAATAATAATAATAATAATAATAATATTAATAATAATAATAATAATAATAATAATAATTGTACCGGGCGGTACAACTCTACGACGCAATATTAACCCTTTCTTTCCACCTATTTTGAAGCTAGCCAATCAATAATTTCTGTATTTAATTTCCCACCTATCACAGGTTTCATCTTCATTTTTGACGTGTAAATTTTAACCGACAAATACAAGTTTGTGGGTGTGGCTGTTTCATTCAGGAAAGGTCTCGAATCTTCCACGAGGGTATAAAAACTGCTGATTTTCTTGTCTCCGGGCCACTTCAATAACATCTAGCTTAGTGTGTGGATATGTAGCAGGAGGCGGGAAGCGCCTCTTTCTTCGGGCATCAGATCTTCAACAAGGTAATAGCCATTTAACATCTTTTCTTGCTAGCTCAGCAGTTTAACTTGCGGGGAAGGTTCAAAACTTTTAATATGTAACCCATCTCTTTAAAATGTAAATCCCTTTTCAGTCTATGTAAAAACTACAAATTTCTTCTACTGTAAATCGGGGATAGAGAGTGCTTTACCCTCTCGAGCACCCCTTCATTTTTGAATTTGAGGTGACAATGTTCTCGTAACCGTTTTTCTTTTCCTTCTTAATGTGTTAAATTTATCTTGTATACTGGTCACCTCCATAGATTGGAATCAGCCCCTGTGTAATCGGCCTAGTGCCTCTTAGGTTTTAAAATGTGCATTTAGGAGTGCCAACTCACGCCTCCATTCCTTTTGCATTTAGGACCATTTAAATTATCCTAATATTTTTAGGCCCAGTAGAATGGGTACAAGTTACCCTGTTTATTTGTAAGTGTGCCTTGAGGGCAGTTTGTAGTAAAGTCCGTTTGTATGTATGTTCAGTCGTCAGCCCTGAGGCTGGTTGGATCCTCAACAGCTCCGCCATCAGCTGTCATAGATGGCCTAGGCATCACTGAAGAGGCGTACTAGGGAAATTAGGAGTGAGGTAGTTTCCCGTTGCTTTCCTCACTGAGCCAGCCATTGCTATTACATATCAGTCTGCCAAGCCCACTGAAATGCATGCACAAACCGACCTTATGAGCGATATTTTCACACCATTCATAACAGGGACTGGCTGCATAAGAAATGGTATTGCTAGCATCGCTCATACCTCGGTCACTTTCATATTGTCAAAGCCAAGGATGAGACTGAGACATCTATAAAAGTAACAAATTTATTCTAGCCCATACCGGAAGACATAGTGCACTGTAAACACTACATCTCGCCAGCAAAGGCATAAAGTCCGTTTATGGCCTCTTAATAGGTTTGAAAGATTGAGAGCGGGCCAGCTCTTTCTGATATTTTGAAAGGTGCCTCGCGGAGGCGCGACATTTTAATTGCTGGGAGCTAGGGCTCCATGTAATTAGGGGCGTTCTGCCCTTTGGTATTTTGTGATTGTGAGATGAGAGCTCAAGGATTGACGAATTTGGGCTAATAGTGCAGAATTTGTAAAGACCCCTTAACTTGTGCTTTCTTTGTAAATTTGCATTGTACCTGATTTTCTTTGCTATTTCACCTAGTGAAAACTGTTCAAGGTTGTTATCTGTTGAAACTATAACTTTTATTTAAATTTTAAATTCATCTTTATAACTTGTAGTTAGACCCATTCCAGCCCGCACCTTCTTTCACCTCTGCTGATCCACCAAAACCTCGGAACAATAATAATAATAATAATAATAATAATAATAATAATAATAATAATAATAATAGTATAATTGGACAGTTCTGCCGCCACCGCCACCGGAGGCCTCCCAGATGCCTCCTCCACCACCACCACAGCCAGAGGCCTCCCAGAGGTCTCCTACACCACCCGCGAGAAATTTGAATTTATAAACAAAGCTACGTGCTTTTTGACAGCTATCATCGACAACAACGCATCGCTAACCTCAGTACTGCCATCTTGACGGGCCTAAACCTCAGTAGTACCAACTTAACCTAACTAGCGCGAGATTTGAATAGGTAAACAAATCCACGTGTTTTTTGACAGCAACGTGCTTTTTGACAGACAACAACGCATCGCTAACCTCAGTACTGCCATCTTGACGGGCCTAAACCTCAGTAGTACCAACTTAACCTAACTAGCGCGAGATAAACAAATCCACGTGCATTTTGAGAGCTGTCATCCGCCATCTTAAAACCACAGAGCACCGTGCTGCCCTCTTTATCGTAGTAGCTGTAAATTCATCAGCTGTCATCCGCAGTGCTGCCATCTTGGCGGGCCTAAACCTTAGTGCTACCAACTTAACCTCACTAGCGCGAGATTTGAATCGGTAAACAAATCCACGTGCTTTTCTGACAGCTGTCATCCGCCATCTTTAATCAACAGAACACCATGCTACCCTCTATATCTTTGAAATGTGGTGGCGGATAATTTGAAAATGCTTTTTGATAGCAGCTATCTTTAATCAAGAGAGCACTGTGCTGCACTCTATGTGGTAGCGGCAATTTGAAAACTTCTAAGTGCCCCTGTTTGGAAACAAACCACGTGCTTTTTTTGACAGCTACATCCGCATCTTTAATCAAGGGAGCACCGTGCCGCACTCTTTAGTTGAAATGTGGTGGCGGATATTGGAAAAATTCCACGTGCTCTTGTTTGGAAACAATGCTACATGCTTATTTGACAGCTACCGCCCGCCATCATTAATCCATAGAGCACAGCGCTGCCCTCTTTAGATATTTACCTTTGAAATGTGGTGGCGGATAATTTGAAAAATGCTTTTGACAGCAGCCATCTTTAATCTAGAGAGCACCGTGCTGCCCTCTTTAGCTAGATACCTTTGAATTGTGGTGGCAGGCAATTCCACATGACAGCAGCCATCTTAAATCAAGAGAGCACCGTGCTGCCCTCTATGTGGTGGCGGCAATTTGAAAAATTCTACATGCTCTTGTTTGGAAACAAATTCACGCGCTTTTTTGACAGCCGTCATCCGCCATCTTTAATCAACAGTGCACAGTGCTGCCCTCTTTAGCTAGATACCTTTGAAATGTGGTGGCGGCAAATTCCACTCGCTCTTGTTTGAAAACAAAGCAATGTGCTTTTTGACAGCTCTCATCCACCATCTTTAATCAATAGAGCACTGTGCTGCTATCATGCGGGCAATTTCGTCAGTCGTCATCCGCCATCTTTAATCCACAGAGCACCGTGCTGCCCTCTATGTGGTGGCGGCAATTTGAAAAGTTCTGTTAGCTGTCATCCGCCATCTTTAATCAAGAGAGTACCGTGCTGCCATCTTTAGCTAGATACCTTTGAAATGTGGTGGTGGCAATTTGAAAAATTCTATGTGCTCCTGTTTGGAAACAAAGCCACGTGCTTTTTTGACAGCTGTCATCCGCCATCTTTAATCAATAGAGCGCTGTGGTGCAATCATGCGGGCAATTTCATCAGCTGTCATCCGCCATCTTTAATCTACAGAGCACGGTGCTGCCCTCTGTAGTAGCGGGCAATTTGAAAAGTTCTGTTAGCTGTCATCCGCCATCTTTAATCAAGAGAGCACCGTGCTGCCATCTTTAGCTAGATACCTTTGAAATGTGGTGGCGGCAAATTGAAAAATTCCACGTGCTCTTGTTTAGTAAACAAACTCACGCGTTCTTTGTCAGCTGTCATCCGCCATCTTACATCGCAAACCTCAGTGCTACACTCTTTAGTTGAAATATGGTGGCGGATAATTTAAAAAGAAAAATTCTACAGCAGCCATCTCTCGACGCTAATTGCACAAGATGGTGGCTATACATGACTCCTTAAAGGTGCTCATGCAAGATGGCTACTATACATAAGTTCTTATGAGATGCCCTTGGGATGCTTGCGCAAGATAGCGGTTATACAAGGCTCCTTATGAGACGCCCTAGAGATGCTTGCGCAAGATGGCGGTTGCTCTTACGAGGCGGCTTAAGGGTCCTTGCACAAGATGGCTAGAGACGCCCTAAGGATGCTTGCGCAAGATGGCGGACGCAAGATGGCGGACGCAAGATGGCGGCTATACACGACTCCTTCTGAGACGCCTTAAGGGTGTTTGCGCAAGACGGCTGCTGCTCTTATGAAGAAAGCTAGCTTAGAGGCTAACGTGTCGTGCTAGTTCGATTCATTAAATTTGGGGCTTAAATGCAAAATGTTAAATCTCGAAAACGGTGCATCGTAGAGCAAAACGGACAAAATTTTTCTACCCAATATCTCGGTTCGCAGTCTGGGGAACACGTGAGTCGCCTAAAAGCAAAACGGTTAAAGTCCACTCCAGCACATTTTGAGAAAATGGGAAAAAACCACTACCACCTTCCATTAAGGCAGTTGCTTACAAAAATTAAGTATAAAATCACAAAAAATTCACTGATTATTAGAGCAAGTAATAATACTCGTAGTATTATTATGTAGACTGTTATTGTTGTTTTAAAAGTGGACTTTATTGATTTTGCTTCTAAGAAGTGGACTTTATTGATTTTGCATGTTAGCAGTATGGATTTTACTCGTTTTGCTATTATTTATTAAAAGCACAAAATACAAGAAGACATAATATCAATGTATCATTCACTATGGTTTAAAAGTGCCCTGGGTAGATATTTAAACACACAGTTCAGGAGCTTCCTCTTTTGCACTGCAAAGTTCATTATCAGCATTTTCGTTGACGACTGATGACACTCCCAAGAGTCGAAGAAGTCAACGTAGAATTTCAGTGATGGGCTCAACTTCCAGTCAGAGCCAAAGTGCAATTCAAGGAACCTTTTCACATCTGACACTTTATTCTTGTTGACTGAAGTAGTTTTCTTTATAACAGGTGAAGGATTTATAGCCAACACATTCTTCTTAGTTTTCATCAGGGATCTGTAGGTTCCAGTTCTATGATAGTAAAACGGCTCCCCATCCACAAGGACCATGTGATGAGAGGTTTTTAATCGTCTGAAAAAGTAGCCCTTGCAAGGCATGCATTTAAAGTGCCATTGTTGAATAGGTTTCATGTGCTCTGTTGCCTCTTGTTTCCAGTTAAATATATTCATGTCAATCCCTGGTTGACGAATGGTTAAAAATCTTTCAATGATGTTAATGTAGGTTTGTGAATCTTCGATTCTCCTCTCTTCTTGAATTTTTTTTTTCAGAGAGACCGAATACCCGATCATGGGGAATGAAGGAATGACCTCTTACTGGAAAAATTAACTGTACCTCCTCTACGTCTCTTGGTGCTTGCAGAAGCCACCTTCGGAGCATAGCTATCATCGTCCTATCGTCAACATTAGTGTGTTCTCTTGTACGAAAGCTCTCTTAGTCGCACTGAGATTGACTCTTTTCTTTCTCACCTTTGATGGAGACACTACAGAAGGTGATACTTCCATTTTCAAAAATGGAAAGCAGGCAATCTCTGATATAAAACTAGGAATAAAGCACTAGTAGAAAGCATGCAGCTTTAGCATAATCGTAGCTATGTTATATGTTGTTGTCACATGTCATAGAAGTCAGGTTCTGGTTGGTTGAAGTGCCCTTTACTCATTTTGCTTTTAAAACGCAGTGGACTTTATCCGTTTTGCATCTAACCTGAGTTTTTAAAGGGGAAATACTTAAGGATGTTATGGATTTTGCTAGTATATTATTTCATGCTTCAGTGGACACATCTTTTACCGTTATATATCTACCATTATCTCATTTTTTGTAAAAAGTGGACTTTATCCGTTTTGCTTTTAGGCGACTCAAGTAAGACATAGTCTATTGATGAGATCAACGGTTCGGTTCCTACTTAGGCCCTTTGGCATTCGCTCTGTTTTAGCTTGTATTGAAGCAAGTCTTCGCAACATGATCAAGTCTAGCTATGGTAGATAGTATAACGTGCCGTGCAGGTTCGATTCATTACATTTGGGGCTTAAATGCAAAATGTTAAATATCTCGAAAACGGACAAAATTTTCCTACCTAATACCTAGGTTTTGCAGTATCAGGAACATGATAGCATAAGAAAAACATAGTCTAATGATGAGATCAACGGTTCGATTCCTACTTAGGCCCTTTGGCATTGCCAGCTATCTAATTCTACAAGATGACGGCTATACATAGCTTCTTATGAGACAGCTTAAGAGCGCGTGCACAAGATGGCTGCTGCTCTTATGACACGCCCTAGGGGTGCTTGCGGGAGGTAGCAACGACAAGACGGTGACTATACACAGCTCCTTATGATACGGCCTAGAAGTGCTCACACAAGATAGTGGCTGCTCTGATGAAGAAAGCTAGCTTTGCATCGTGCAGGTATCTTTACAGCACTAAACCTCATACCTTTGAAATGTGGTGGCGGGTAATTTGAAAATTTCTGCGTGCTTTTCTCTTAACAGCAGCTATCTTTAAACAACAGCGGCTATACATAAGCTGTTAAGGCCTCCTCTTATGTCAAGGCATAGCTCTATCGAACAAGTTTAAACCTGCATCGGGATAGCTAGAGTAAGCACGAGCTGCAGTGATGACGTCATTATGCATGTTTAGACTTGCAAATCACTAAAAAACATAACAAGACTAGAATCGAACACTGCACTCTATACCGTGATCATGTGATCGGAACATTGATTGAAGTGTTTAGAACACTAAATAAGTGATCAAGACTAAAATAGAACACTGTACTCGATACAACTTGTGTTTAGAACATGTCAGGGGATACCTTTGTTCTAAGAAGATTAGATTACCGCACATTCCTTGTAGGGCTAATAGGCTAAAGGGCTAAAGGGCTAATGGGCTAAAGGGCTAAAGGGCTAAAGGAGCAACAACCTCATCGATCGCTATCAGCAAGAACGCTTGTACTTTGTTAAGTGTAGAAAATTAATTTTTATTGGTAAATGGTTTCATGTTCAGAACAAGGAATGGAACCTAGGGGTTACGTCTTACCTAATAAAATCCCCGAGGTGCGATGAGTTACGTTTTTCCAACTAGTGTTTGGAACACTGAACTTTTCAAGATGATAGCAGAGAGTTTAGCAATGTTCTGTTGTTGGATTATAAATTCCGCGCTACAACATGCATAAGGTGGCAGCCTTGAGGTTTACCGCCGTAAAGATGACAAGAGTGAGGTTAGCAATGTTCCGTTGTTGGATTTTAAATTCCACGCTATAACATGCATAAGGTGGTAGCCTTGAGGTTTACCGCCGTAAAGATGGCAGCAGTGAGGTTAGCGACGCTCTATTGTCCTTCAAAGTGAGGTTAGGGTTCATCAAGAAGACAGCTGTCAAAAAAACACGTGGCTATGTTTACCAAACAGGAGCACGTGGCTGTGACGTCACGGTCACTTAATCAATCCTTAGCTCGACGACGTTAAATGCAGCATTAGGATTAGCTATGCTTAAAAATCTTGGGAACAGAGCAGCAGTATGAATTGCCGTGTTTCAAAGCGTGTACACATCACCTATCAATTTTACATGCATCGACCATCGTACTAAACTTCATCCGCTAGATCGTGCTGCTATCTTAGCATAACCTATACCCATAAAATTAAAGTACAATGAATGGCCATGTTTCAAAGCGTGTACACATCACCTATCGATTTTACATTCATCGACCATCGAACTAAACTTCATCCGCTAGATCGTGCTGCTATCTTAGCATAACCTAAACCCATAAAATTAAAGTACAATGAATAGCCATGTTTCAAAGCGTGTACACATTACCTATCGATTTTGCATGCATCGACTCTCGTACTAAACTTCTTCCGCTAGATTGTGCAGCTATCTTAGCGTAACCTATGCGCGTGACCTTAAAGTACAATGAATAGCCATGTTTCAAAGCGTGTACACATTACCTATCGACTTTGCATGCAACAAATATCGTACTAAACTTCTTCCGCTAGGTTGTGCTGCTATCTTAGCATAACTTATACACATGAACTTAAAGTACAATGAATAGCCATGTTTCAAAGCGTGTACACATCACCCATCGATTTTACATGCATCGACCATCGAACTAAACTTCATCCGCTAGATCGTGCTGCTATCTCAGCATAATCTGTACCCATAACATTAAAGTACAATGAATAGCCATGTTTCAAAGCGTGTACACATTACCTATCGATTTTGCATGTATCGACTCTCGTACTAAACTTCTTCCGCTAGATTGTGCAGCTATCTTAGCGTAACCTATGCGCGTGACCTTAAAGTACAATGAATAGCCATGTTTCAAAGCGTGTACACATTACCTATCGACTTTGCATGCAACAAATATCGTACTAAACTTCTTCCGCTAGGTTGTGCTGCTATCTTAGCATAACTTATACACATGAACTTAAAGTACAAAGAATAGCCATGTTTCAAAGCGTGTACACATTACTTATTGATTTTGCATTCATCGAATCTCGTACTGAACTTCTTCCGCTAGATTGTGCTGCTATCTTAGCATAACCTATACCCATGAACTTAAAGTACAATGAATAGTCATGTTTCATAGCGTGTACACATCAACTATCGAATTTGCATGTATCGACTCTCGTACAAAACTTCTTCAGGTAGATTGTGCTGCTATCTTAGCATAACTAAGACGCATGAACTTAAAGTACAAAGAATAGCTATGTCTCAAGGCGTGTACACATTACCTATCGATTTTGCAAGCATCGACTCTCGTACTAAACTTCTTCCGCTAGATTGTGCTGCTATCTTAGCATAACCTATACGCATGACCTTAAGGTACAAAGAATAGCCATGTTTCAAAGCGTGTACACATTACCTATCGACTTTGCATGCAACAAATATCGTACTAAACTTCTTCCGCTAGGTTGTGCTGCTATCTTAGCATAACTTATACACATGAACTTAAAGTACGAAGAATAGCCATGTTTCAAAGTGTGTACACATTACTTATTGATTTTGCATGCATCAAATATCGTACTAAATTTCTTCCGCTAGATTGTGCTGCTATCTTAGCATAACCTATACCCATGAACTTAAAGTACAATGTATAGTCACGCTTCAAAGCGTGTACGCATCAACTATCAATTTTGCATGTATCGACTCTCGTACAAAACTTGTTCAGGTAGATTTTGCTGCTATCTTAGCATAACTAGACGCATGAACTTAAAGTACAAAGAATAGCTATGTTTCAAAGCGTGTACACATCACCTATCGATTTTGCATTCATCGACTCTCGTACTAAACTTCTTACGGTAGACTGTGCTGCTATCTTAGCCTAATCTATACGCATGAACTTAAAGTACGAAGAATAACCATGTTTTAAAGCGTGTACACGTCACCTATCGATTTTGCATGCATCAAATATCGTACTAAACTTCTTGCGCTAGATTGTGCTGCTATCTTAGCATAACCTGTACGCATGAACTTCAAGTACAAAGAATAGCATTGTTTCAAAGCTTGTACATTATTACCTAATGATTTTGCATGAAACGACTATCATACTAAACTATTCCCATTAGATTGTGCTAAAATCGTGTAAGTGTGCTGCTATCTTAGCATAACCTATCGATTTTACATGCATCGAGTATCGTACTAGGCTTCTTCCGCTAGAGCATGTAGCAATCGCTTTTGTGTATCCCTAACCTTTGTGCACGAACTTAAAGCACAAAGAAGAGCTATGTTCTAAAGCGTGTACCCATCACCTGTCGATAATGTATGTATCGACTACCGTACTAAACTTCTCCTGCCAGAGTGTACGACTATCGCTTGTGTGTGCACGAACTTAAAGCATAAAGAATAGCAATGTATAAAAATCTTGTAAACAAAGCAGTAGCATTAAGTATAGCCATGTTTAAATGCGTGTACACATCATGCATCCATGATGCACGCAGTACTAAACTTATTCCATTAGAATGTACAAAGTTCGCATGTGTTTGTGCTGCTATCTTAGCATAGCCTATGTGCATGATCTTAAAGTACAAAGAATAGCGATGTTTAAATATTTTGTGAACTTGGCAGCGGTAAGAATAGCAAGGTTTAAAAGCGTGTACACACCACCTTTTGATAATGCATGCATCTTCTACTAGAGCGTGTGATCATCGCTTGTATCTGCTGCTATCTTAATATAACCTATGTACACGAACGTAAAGCATAAAGAATACATACTGTGTAAAAAATCTTGTGAACATAGCAGAGTGTTAACTACGTAGGTGTAGACATTAATCTTTTCATGCTGACGCAGCATACTACGTGACCGTGACGTCACAGCCACGTGCTCTTGTTTGGTAAACATAGCCACGTGCTTTTTTGACAGCTGTCTCCTTGACGAACCCTAACCTCACTTTGAAGGACAATAGAGTGTCGCTAACCTCACTGCTGCCATCTTTACGGCGGTAAACCTCAAGGCTACCACCTTATGCATGTTATAGCGCGGAATTTAAAATCCAACAACGGAACATTGCTAACCTCACTCTTGTCATCTTTACGGCGGTCAACCTCAAGGCTGCCACCTTATGCATGTTGTAGCGCGGAATTTATAATCCAACAACAGAACATTGCTAAACTCTCTGCTATCATCTTGAAAAGTTCAGTGTTCCAAACACTAGTTGGAAAAACGTAACTCATCGCACCTCGGGGATTTTATTAGGTAAGACGTAACCCCTAGGTTCCATTCCTTGTTCTGAACATGAAACCATTTACCAATAAAGATTAATTTTCTACACTTAACAAAGTACAAGCGTTCTTGCTGATAGCGATCGATGAGGTTGTTGCTCCTTTAGCCCTTTAGCCCATTAGCCCTTTAGCCCTTTAGCCCATTAGCCCATTAGCCCTTCAGCCTATTAGCCCTACAAGGAATGTGCGGTAATCTAATCTTCTTAGAACAAAGGTATCCCCTGACATGTTCTAAACACAAGGTGTATCGAGTACAGTGTTCTATTATATTCTTGATCACTTATTTAGTGTTCTAAACACTTCAATCAATGTTCCGATCACATGATCACGGTATAGAGTGCAATGTTCGATTCTAGTCTTGTTATGTTTCTTTAGTGATTTGCAAGTCTAAACATGCATAAAAACGTCATCACTGCAGCACGTGCTTACTCTAGCTATCCCGATGCAGGTTTAAACTTGTTCGATAGAGCTATGCCTTGACATAAGAGGAGGCCTTAACAGCTTATGTATAGCCGCTATTGTTTAAAGATAGCTGCTGTTAAGAGAAAAGCACGTAGAAATTTTCAAATTACCCGCCACCACATTTCAAAGGTATGAGGTTTAGTGCTGTAAAGATACCTGCACGATGCAAAGCTAGCTTTCTTCATCAGAGCAGCCACTATCTTATGTGAGCACCTCTAGGCCGTATCATAAGGAGCTGTGTATAGTCACCGTCTTGTCGCTGCTACCTTGCGCAAGCACCCCTAGGGCGTCTCATAAGAGCAGCAGCCATCTTGTGCAAGCGCTCTTAAGCTGTCTCATAAGAAGCTATGTATAGCCGTCATCTTGTAGAATTAGATAGCTGGAAATGCCAAAGGGCCTAAGTAGGAATCGAACCGTCGATCTCATCATTAGACTATGTTTTTCTTATACTATCATGTTCCTGATACTGCAAAACCTAGGTATTAGGTAGAAAAATTTTGTCCGTTTTCGAGATATTTAACATTTTGCATTTAAGCCCCAAATGTAATGAATCGAACCTGCACGGCACGTTATACTATCTACCATAGCTAGACTTGATCATGTTGCGAAGACTTGCTTCAATACAAGCTAAAACAGAGCGAATGCCAAAGGGCCTAAGTAGGAACCGAACCGTTGATGTCATCAATATGCTATGTTTTGCTTGTTCCCCAGACTGTGATCCGAGGTATTGGGTAGAAAAATTTTGTCCGTTTTGCTCTACGATGCACCGTTTTCGACATATTTAACATTTTGCATTTAAGCCCCAAATTGAATGAATCGAACTAGCACGACACGTTAGCCTCTAAGCTAGCTTTCTTCATAAGAGCAGCAGCCATCTTGCGCAAGCACCCTTAAGGCGTCTCATAAGGAGTCGTGTATAGCCGCCATCTTGCGTCCGCCATCTTGCACAAGCATCCTTAGGGCGTCTCTAGCCATCTTGTGCAAGGTCCCTTAAGCCGCCTCATAAGAGCAGCCGCCATCTTGCGCAAGCATCTCTAGGGCGTCTCATAAGGAGCCTTGTAAAACCACCATCTTGCGCAAGCATCCCAAGGGAGTCTCATAAGAACCTATGTATAGTAGCCATCTTGCATGAGCACCTTTAAGGAGTCATGTATAGCCACCATCTTGTGCAATTAGCGTCGAGAGATGGCTGCTGTAGAATTTTTCTTTTTAAATTATCCGCCACCATATTTCAACTAAAGAGTGTAGCACTGAGGTTTGCGATGTAAGATGGCGGATGACAGCTGACAAAGAACGCGTGAGTTTGTTTAATAAACAAGAGCACGTGGAATTTGCCGCCACCACATTTCAAAGTTATCTAGCTAAAGATGGCAGCACGGTGCTCTCTTGATTAAAGATGGCGGATGACAGCTAACAGAACTTTTCAAATTGCCCGCTACTACAGAGGGCAGCACCGTGCTCTGTAGATTAAAGATGGCGGATGACAGCTGATGAAATTGCCCGCATGATTGCAGCACAGTGCTCTATTGATTAAAGATGGTGGATGACAGTTGTCAAAAAGCACATGGCTTTGTTTCCAAACAAGAGCAAGTGGAATTTGCGCCACCACATTTCAAAGGTATCTATTTAAAGAGGGCAGCACTGTGCCCTGTTGATTAAAGATGGCGGATGACGGCTGTCAAAAAAGCGCGTGAATTTGTTTCCAAACAAGAGCATGTAGCATTTTTCAAATTGCCGCCACCACATAGAGGGCAGCACGGTGCTCTCTTGATTTAAGATGGCTGCTGTCATGTGGAATTGCCTGCCACCACATTTCAAAGGTATCTAGCTAAAGAGGGCAGCACGGTGCTCTCTAGATTAAAGATGGCTGCTGTCAAAAAGCATTTTTAAAATTATCCGCCACCACATTTCAAAGGTAAATAGCTAAAGAGGGCAGCGCTGTGCTCTATGGATTAAAGATGGCGGGCTGTAGCTCTCAAGTAAGCATGTAGCATTGTTTCCAAACAAGAGCACGTGGAATTTTCAAATTGCCGCCACCACATTTCAACTAAAGAGTGCGGCACGGTGCTCCCTTGATTAAGGATGGCGGAAGTAGCTGTCAAAAAAGCACGTGGTTTGTTTCCAAACAGGGGCACTTAGAAGTTTTCAAATTGCCGCTACCACATAGTTGCAGCACGGTGCTCTCTTGATTAAAGATGGCTGCTATCAAAAAGCATTTTTCAAATTATCCGCCACCACATTTCAAGGATATAGAGGGGTAGCATGGTGTTCTGTTGATTAAAGATGGCGGATGACAGCTGTCAGAAAATCACGTGGATTTGTTTACCGATTCAAATCTCGCGCTAGTGAGGTTAAGTTGGTAGCACTAAGGTTTAGGCCCGCCAAGATGGCAGCACTGCGGATGACAGCTGATGAATTTACAGCTATTACGATAAAGAGGGCAGCACGGTGCTCTGTGGTTTTAAGATGGCGGATGACAGCTGTCAAAAAGCACGTGGATTTGTTTATCTCGCGCTAGTTAGGTTAAGTTGGTACTACTGAGGTTTAGGCCCGTCAAGATGGCAGTATTGAGGTTAGCGATGCGTTGTTGTCTGTCAAAAAGCACGTGGCTGTCAAAAAACACGTGGATTTGTTTACCTATTCAAATCTCGCGCTAGTTAGGTTAAGTTGGTACTACTGAGGTTTAGGCCCGTCAAGATGGTAGTACTGAGGTTAGCGATGCGTTGTTGTCGATGATAGCTGTCAAAAAGCACGTGGCTTTGTTTACAAATTCAAATTTCCCGCGGGTGGTGGAGGAGACCTCTGGGAGGCCTCTGGCTGTGGTGGTGGTGGAGGAGGCATCTGGGAGGCCTCTGGCTGTGGTGGCAGTGGAGGTGGCCTCTGGGAGCTCGCGTTGGCGGTGGCGGCAGAACTACTCTCCAATTATACTACTACTAATAATAATAATCGTATGGCCTCAGGTACCGTGTGCAGAAATTTCAATTTGACGCCATCTGGCTGTCTGCTCGTCAATTTCGGCGTTCCGTTTTACTCTAGGCCCAGTAGATGGCAGATCGAGTAAACTGAAACTCTCTTGGGCGTCTATGGCTGAGATTTAATGAATTTTGTCGTGTAAACACCAAGTGTGTCACCAGAGATCTTTTACTTGCCGACATCGCACGACATGGAGTGTCGAACGGACTTTTTTTCCGCCCTTCAAAAATCCGCCTACCTCTGCCGGGTTTGAACCCGCTATCGTGGGATCCGGAGGCCGACACTCTACCACTGATCCACAGAGGCAGCTAGGAAAGGCCAAAAAGTAGTGGTGAATGGTACAGATCCTTCAAGCCAATATACACAGGAGTTTAACTGCCAAGCAGCAGTAACTCCTATTGACTTGTAGGCTTTCGAAAGACAAGAAATTTGGCTCACACAAGGAGAGCTTATGAAGTAGACGGGCAAAAGCTTTGGCTCTTAGTCACAGAATGCAACGATGGCAAACGAGATGGGAAAACGATTTTATGGAAATGGAAATGGAAATCTTCTCTGGGTGTATGGGTTGGCCGAAATCATAATGAATCGAACTACTATCTTACAGAGTTCTTGACACGTCATGGATACATTCGGAAATTTCTCCATAGACTAGGGCTATCAACTAGCCCGGTGTGCATACACTGCGGTTATATCGATGGTGGATTACATACTTTCTTTGTGTGTGTTCATTGGCTGCCACAAAGAAGATGCTTAGACGTTATGCAGGGAGAATTGACACTAGAAGGCATCGTGTGAAGAGTCTTGGGATAAGATGTCAGTCTACGTAGAAAATAGTCTGCGTTAGAAGAAGAAGGATCTGGATGATTACGACAGTCAGTAAAGCAGAAGAAGGAAGAAGACGTACAAGATGCATGAAGCACGGCAACGCCCTGAAGTAATGCGAGAGCGATTTCGGGGTGGAGACGAACGTCGTGGGAAAAGGTTGTGTGGTTTCTATTGGGTAAGAATCTCCACACACTTGTCGAGTGCGGACCCTCACAAGCGTCTTATGAAAGATATTCCACACTCCCTCGCAAAAAAATATTATTTTAGTTCGCTTGGGACACCTTAGTACCACCGTGGTTGTGCTCCGGCTGTGTTGTTATCGATGGTTGCCGTTTCTGGTGTTCACAATGGTGGGTTTGGCTGATACTTCCTTCTTGGTACCTTGAGCTTTTCTGTTGGGTTAGTAATCCTTAATTTTCTGGCTGAACTATATTTTGCGTTCCTCGGACCATTTCCTGGTCTCATTGTGGTTTGCTTCTGAAAGGGATATTAGGAATTGTCTGGTTTTGATAGTTGAACGGTAGTTACTACTGTTAATTATTGTGGCTTGGTTAATGTGAACTTCTCCAAGATCCTTTCCTACCTGTTGGATTCACAGCGATCCAGTGGCTGCACCCTTACTGGCTACTTTGAAGTTCGTATAGGACAGCCTGTGGTAGTCCAATCTATACAGGTGTCCGTAGAAACCGAGCCGTCTTCTTTAATGGCATCTGTGAGGGTTTCGTGGTGTTGGTAGAGTTCACGGTTTGGTTTGTACCATCGCCTTCCATTTAGTAGGATCCGTGGCCCTAATATCGTTTTCAGGAATTTCCCTTCTTCTATTTCGAGGACTGTTAGAGATCGACACTCTGTGCGCAGAGGACTGACGGTCTGACTATTACATTATAATGTCTCAATTTGGCATTAATTGATAGGTTTTTTGAGGCGTACAGTTTTCTGCAGGCATCGTTTGTCTTGTCTACTTTGATTCTCCTCTGTTTGAGAGCAACCGATTCACTAAGGCCTTCTGAAATTCACGCTTCAAGGTATTTTAATAACTATGTTATTACTATTATTATTATTTATTCTGTCTTTCTCTCTTTTTTACTCTGTTTACTCTCCAGGGTCAGTGGGGGATCCCACCTCTACAGCCTCAAGGGCAGTGTCGTGGAGCGTGAGACTTTGGGTCGGGGGATATAACTTGGAAGGTGGACCAGTACCTCGCCAAGACGGCCTCAGCTGCTGTGCTGAACAAGCAAGGAAGGAAGGAAGGAAGGAAGGAAGTGGCCGATTAGGTACCAACCCGACATTTTCCTGGAGTAGAAGTGGGAAACCACGGAAAACGACTTCGAGGATGGCTGAGATGGGGATCGAACCCACCTCTGCTCAGTTAACCTCGAGAGGCTGAGTGGACCCCGTTGCAGGCCTCGTACTACTTTTCCAATTTCGTGGCATAGTCGGGAATCGAACCCGGGCCTCCGAGGGTGGCAGCTAATTAAACCAAATTATTATTTATTTATTATTACTAATCGGCAAACTAGGGACCATTATTCATTCTGGCGTTTACTCAATTTTCGATTGATCCGCTGTGTCGAACACGACCACTTTGCACTTCACGTCACGCAATGTTCGAAAAGTCATGATGCTTGTTTTTTTTTTAAAGTCTCGTTTGTGCGCGTCATATGATTGTAGACCCATTTCTTTGAGGTCTTGCTTGACATTAACGACCTAGGGAACTGTTGTTTTTGGTTTTAAATCAAAATTATTTAAAAAATGCCTTTTCTTCCATTGTGAGTCCTCCATCCGTCGTAGGTGACCGTAGAAACGAGCCCTGTGTTTGGGCGTTGTGTCCGAGATCTTCTCTGTCTTAGAGTAGATTTCTTGTCTGGATTTTCTTATGTCATACCATTTTTGTAATTTGGGCCAAGCATGTTGTGGAGAATCTTTCTCTCTTTCTGCTATAACTTAGAGAGCGCACATTTCTGAGAGAGGATAACGCATTTTGACACATAGAGAGAGACCGGTTTGACCATTAGAGTTAGTAAATAATACACTAGAGGTAGCATTGGCGCCACCGTCTACGAGAGAATCGCTGTAGCCAGCGGAGCAGCTGTTTGGCAAAAAGCTCACTCCGCCGTACTCATCAATGTAAATTGGGGACTTTTAAAACTGTGTGGATATAGATACGGTTTATATTTCTTACATGTCAACATTCTCAGGTACTACAGTATACTTGCGATGCTTCTCTCCAGTAAAAAGGAAAGCCCTAAAAGCAAAAATACAGGAGAAATGCGTGATAAAAGAGGACGGTGTTCAGTTGCAGTTAAGTAATACAAAATCAATTTGCTGTTCATATTAAGTCTTCTAACAACATGCGTTAAGAAGGAGGGCACGTATATTTCGCTATCTTTTGTGTAAATGGCTGGGAATTTGGTATAATTCTGCCCAATGACCGAAAATGTCCTCTCTCGTACGAAGCGGATGAGAGAGTTTTTAGGCCTAACAGCGTTGGTGAGATTTTGGGGTAAAGTAGACAAAATATTGTCATCGTCGGTTTAGACGCTGGCTCTCTGAGCCCAAGTTGGCAGGTTAGAGCCTGACACAGTACGGTTATACTTGAAGATGCTCAAATATGTCTGCCTCTTGTAGATAAATTTATCGGCACAGGAAAAAAATTCCCGTAGGAAAAAATTCCGACACCTCAGCGTCTCTGAAAACCGCGTAAGTAGTTAGTGGGACGTAAATCCATTATTATTATTATTATTATTATCATTATTATTATTATTATTATTATCGATGTTTTCTAAATGCGATAACAAGTGGAAATAAGACACTCGCTTATGGTTTCAGCCTATTATGGAGTTCTTATTTAGCTTTTCCTGAAATGTATGATTGTAAAATGATTTCTGTTAATGGAAAGGGAAAGTGGTAAATTGTATGATTGAAGAGTACTGAAAAAATACACCTTTTTTTGTTAGGGGCTTTACGTCGCACCGACACAGATAGGTCTTATGGCGACGATGGGATAGGAAAGGCCTAGGAGTTGGAAGGAAGCGTACAGCCCCAGCATTTGCCTGGTGTGAAAATGGGAAACCACGGAAAACCATTTTCAGGGCTGCCGATAGTGGGATTCGAACCTACTATCTCCCGGATGCAAGCTCACAGCCGCGCGCCTCTACACGCACGGCCAACTCGCCCGGTGAAAAAATACAATAATTTTTACAATTTACTTTACATCGCACCGACATCAATGGGCCTTATGGTGGCGATGGGATAGGAAAGTACCAGGAGTGGGAAGGAAGCGCACATGGGCTTAAATGAGGTACATCCCCAGCATTTGCCTGGGGTGAAAATAGGAAACTACGGAAAACCATCTTCAGTGCTACCGACAGCGGGGTTTTAACCCACTATTTCCCGAAAACAAGCTTACAGCTGCGTGGCCCTAACCGCATTGCCAACTCGCTCGGTCAATAATTTACATATTATGGTTGTATATAGTCCTATATGCCATTTAATTGCCAGCTGTCTTTTCTTGATGGATACAGTACTTTCGCATCCATCTCTTGGCACAGGCCAGAGTAAAGTGTAGCTTCCACCGAAGTCCCAGTCAACATCCATGGCTGTGACAATATGGAAGTTGCTTTGGTATGGGTAGTGCTGAGTAATGACATTCAGAGCATGACTAGTACATCTGAGTGTTATGAAAGGTGCTGCTCATAGGGTCAGTCGTGCTGCAATAGTACTTTCCGACCCAGTGAGGAAAGCGATGGCAAACTACCTCACTCCTCATCTTGCCTAGTATGCCTCATTTTGGTGCTGCCATTGGTTTTTGGGGTTTCCTTATAACCGCATAACCTTTGGTGGTGCTATTTGAGGATCCAACCAGCCTTTGGGCTTATGACCTAACAGACAGACAGACATGCCATTCAAGGGAATAATATTCACGAAAGTTAAGGACTCAGATGTTCACACGGTGTTGAACATTTAGGCTCTAAATTTTTAAGTCTGGTAAGGTATGAATGGGGACTGTACGAAGGGAAAGCAACAAACTGTATAATAAACAGAACATATATTCATTAGGTTTTAATACTATAAATACACACACTGAAGAACGGAGCACAGTTCCAGGCTACCATGCACAACTTTTCTGATTTTCTTTTTTGTTCCAATTTGCTTTACGTCGCCCCGATTCACATAGGTCTTTCGGCGACTATGGAACAGGAAAGGGTTAGGAGTGGGAAGGAAACGACTGTGACCTTAATTAAGGTGTAAAAATTGGAAACCATCTTCAGGGCTGCCGACAGTGGGGTTCAAGCTGACAGCTACGTGACCTAAAGCCTGCAGCCACTCGCTCGGTATCATGCACATGATTTTTCTGCATATTCGCTTTCAAAAGCATGGCCATTCAGTGAAAGGAAAATGTTATCCCTTATATTTCCTAAAACTTTAATTTCAATCTTCAAGGAAAGATCCAAAGAATCTCATTCACGCCGACAGGATAATCAGTCGCGAAGTCAGCCCAAGTAGGCCAATTCACATGACAATGAGTGTCACGCAAAGTACTGTTTTATACGCACGGAAATTAATTTCAAGCAAACATACCTGTGAAGTGATACGCCACTGCCCTTTATGAACCTCTCTATGCAGCAATAAGATGCACAGGAGACTGCATTTTCCTTCAGGGAAGTATATACTTCAATTTATCGGGAAGCTCCAGTAGTGACAGTGCCAAACAATCCAGCTTTTGCCAAACAGCGCGCTCGTTCAACTTCGCACGCGACTGCAGCGCCCATGCTACCTCTAGTGTATAATATACTAACTCTATGGGTTTGACGACAATGTTATAATGGTTAATTTTGGTATTTAGAGAAAAGCATCTTTTGTCATATATGTTCCGGGTGGCTTGGAAAGCTACCTCTATTTCCCTTGCTCTGGCCACTAGGGCTTCTGCATCTAGTCGTTCGATTATTATTATAATTGTTATTATTATTATACATACATACACTGTACATACATACATCATTATAGACCGTTATGCCATTCAGCGTTCAGCCTGCAAGCCCCTGTGAATTTACTAAACGTCGCCAAAATGTTCTATTTGTAACTAGTGCAGTGGCCTTATTTAGTTCTATACCTCTTATATTTAAATAGTTAGAAAAATTGAGTCTAACGATCGTGTCTTGGTCTCCCTCTACTCCTCTTAGCCTCCATAACAGAGTCTATTATTACCGAGCTCGATAGCTGCAGTCGCTTAAGAGCGGCCAGTATCCAGTATTCGGGAGATACAGTATTCGAACCCCACTGTCGGCAGCTCTGAAAATGGTTTTCCGTGGTTTCCCATTTTCACACCAGGCAAATGCTGGGGCTGTACCTTAATTAAGGCCACGGCCACTTCCTTCCCACTCCTAGTCCTTCCCTGTCCCATCGTCGCCATAAGATCTATCTGTGTCGGTGCGACGTAAAGCAATTAGCAAAAAAAAAAGTCTATTATTCTCCTAGGCAACCTATCTTCCTCTATTCGCGTCACATAAACCCAACACCGAAGCCGGTTTATGCGTACAGCTTCATCCATCAAGTTTATTGCTAACTTAGTCTTTATATCCTCATTCCGAGTACTCTCCTGCCATTCTTCCCACCTGTTTGTACCAGCAATCATTCTATCTTCTTTCATGTCTGTTACTTCTAACTTATGAATAAGCTTTTGGCCCCATAAAACAAGGTTGGTCTGAAAACAGATCGATGTAAAGATAGTTTCATCGGGGAGCTGATTTCCTTCTTACAGAATACTGATGATCGCAACTGCGAGCTCACTGCATTAGCTTTACTGCATCTTGATTCAATCTCACTTACTTTATTACCATCCTGGGGGAACACACGTCCTAAGTAGTATAATTGGACAGTTCGGCGGCCACCTCCACCTCAGGCTCCCAGTGGCCACCTCCACCTCCACCTCAGCCAGAGGCCTCCCAGAGGCCACCTCCACCTCCACCTCAGCCAGAGGCCTCCCAGATGCCTCCTCCACCTCCACCTCAGCCAGAGGCCTCCCAGAGGTCTCCTCCACCTCCCGCGGGAAATTTGAATTTGTAAACAAAGCCACGTGCTTTTTGACAGCTATCATCGACAACAACGCATCGCTAACCTCAGTACTGCCATCTTGACGGGCCTAAACCTCAGTAGTGCCAACTTAACCTAACTAGCGCGAGGTAAACAAAGCCACGTGCTTTTTGACAACCACGTGCTTTTTGACAGATTTGTAAACAAAGCCACGTGCTTTTTGACAGCTGTCATCGACAACAACGCATCGCAAACCTCAGTACTACCATCTTGACGGGCCTAAACCCCAGTAGTGCCAACTTAACCTAACTAGCATGAGGTAAACAAAGCCACGTGTTTTTTGACAGCCACGTGCTTTTTGACAGATTTGTAAACAAAGCCACGTGCTTTTTGACAGACAACAACGCATCGCTAATCTCAGTACTGCCATCTTGACAGGAATAAACCTCGGTGGTACCAACTTAACCTAACTAGCTCGAGATAAACAAAGCCACGTGCTTTTTTACAGCCACGTGCTTTTTGACAGCTGTCATCCGCCATCTTTAAACTACAGAGCGCTGTGCTGCCCTCTTTCGTCACCTGTCATCGGCAGTGCTGCCATCTTGGCGGGCCTAAACCTTAGTGCTACCAACTTAACCTCACTAGCTCGAGATAAACAAATCCACGTGCTTTTTGACAGCCACGTGCTTTTTTGACAGCTGTCATCCGCCATCTTTAATCCATAGAGCACAGTGCTGCCCTCTTTAGCTACTTACCTTTGAAATGTGGTGGCGGATAATTTGAAAAAATGCTTTTTTGACAGCAGCCATCTTTGAGCGCCGTGCTACACTCTTTAGCTAGTTACCTTTGAAATGTGGTGGCAGGCAATTCCACATGACAGCAGTCATCTTTAATCAAGAGAGCACCGTGCTGCCCTCTATGTGGTGGCGGCAAATTGAAAAATTCTTCATGCTCTTGTTTGGAAACAAACTCACGCGCTTTTTTGACAGCCGTCATCCGCCATCTTTAATCAACAGAGCACAGTGCTGTACTCTTTAGCTAGATACCTTTGAAATGTGGTGGCGGCAATTTGAAAAATTCTATGTGCTCTTGTTGGGAAACAAAGCCACGTGCTTTTTTGACAGCTGTCATCCGCCATCTTTAATCAATAGAGCACTGTGCTGCTATCATGCGGGCAATTTCGTTAGCTGTCATCCGCCATCTTTAATCCAGAGAGAACAGTGCTGCACTCTATGTGGTGGCGGTAAATTCCATGTGCTTTACAAACCTATGTGCTTTTCTGACAGCTGTCATCCGCCATCTTTAATCTAGAGAGAACAGTGCTGCACTCTATGTGGTGGCGGCAAATTCCACGTGCTTTACAAACCTATGCGCTTTTCTGTCATCCACCATCTTTAATCTAGAGAGAACAGTGCTGCACTCTATGCGGTGGCGGCAAATTCCACGTGCTTTACAAACCTATGCGCTTTTCTGTCATCCACCATCTTTAATCTAGAGAGAGAACAGTGCTGCACTCTATGTGGTGGCGGCAAATTCTACGTGCTCTTATTTGGAAACAAATTCTACTCGCTCTTCAGCTGTCATCCACCATCTTTAATCAAGAGAGCACCGTGCTGCCCTCTTTGTGGTGGCGGATAATTTGAAAAAAATTCTTTTCGACAAGCAGCCATCTTTAATCCAGAGAGAACAGTGCTGCCCTCTTTAGCTACTTACCTTTGAGGCGGTTAATTTGAAAAATTCTTTTCGACAAGCTGCCATCTTTAATCCAGAGAGAACAGTGCTGCCCTCTTTAGCTACTTACCTTTGAGGCGGTTAATTTGAAAAATTCTAGCTGCCATCTTTAATGAAAAGGGCATCGTGGTGCTATCTTGCGGGTAATATTTTACGTCACAGCTGTCATCCACCATCTTGCATTGCTAACCTTAGTGCTGCCCTCTTTAGCTACTTACCTTTGACAAGCTGTCACCCGCCATATTGCATCGCAAACCTCAGTGCTGCACTCTATGTGGTGGCGGATAACTTGAAAAAATCTTTTTGACAAGCAGCCATCTTTAATCAACAGAGCACCGTGCTGACATCTTTAGCTACCGCCATCTTACATCGCTTACCTCGCTGCTGCACTCTATGTGGTGGCGGTTAATTCGAACAAGTTTAATCACGCATCGGGTAAGCTAGAGTAAGCACGTGCTGTTGTGATGACATCATCATACATGTTTAGACTTGTCCGTTTTCTTAAGAGTAAGTCGATGTAAAGGAATGTGGTAGCGGTAAATTCGAACGAGTTTAAACATGCATCGGGAAAGCTAGAGTAAGCACGTGCTGTTGTGATGACGTCATTGTGCATGTTTAGACCTGATCGTTTTTCTTAAGAGTAAGTCGGAGTAAAGCAATGCAATAAGTACAACATTTTTGAATGCGATCAAATATTTATTTACAAATGTACTACAACAGTGTTCGTTTTTTTGCTGCTGACAAGGTTGGTGTGCTTCTTAAGAACGTATGCTTCCGAAATGCCTCCTGCAACATTCAAATTAAACAAAGCATTTAGAAATATATTATACTAAGTATGTTATGCTTTACAGAGAAGATCATGTACTTCTTACCTTGCTGTTATTCCTTTTCGGAATCATCATCATCATCATGAAGTACTAGGGAAAGTTCATTCATACACTGTGTACAGTGTTCAATCCTCGGATTTGGTCCATCCCAATCATCATCACAATTTTCTCCTCGATGCTTGTAATGTCGCTCACAAGTTCTGCATAAAGCTACTTCGATTGACATCTTACTGTGTAGAGGAAGGATGTTGCAAAAATTATGTACGTAAGAGGCAGCGTACGTATATAAAAATCCTGGTGGTAAGTATTGAATAAGATGTTTCGGCATCGACGATCTACGTTTATAGAACATCTTAATAGCCTCACTCACTCGTGAAACATAAATAAGATGTTGCGTATGAGCATGCAAACAGCATGCACATTTACAGTTTTGTTCTATAGCGTACGATGTCGAAGCACACACTAATGAAAATGATAAAGATCTATTCTTATTTATAGTCTCGTAACAATATTCGTTAGCGGATGGTAAGTAACATCACTCATATGAATAATAAGACAATAGGCTGCTGTGTTAGCAGGAATGTTTTCAGATGTTTCAAATTCTAAACGAATATCAACTGGAGATTCTTTTATAGATTCTTCATGATAAGAGCAGTCTATAACTACAATCGGTGCTTTATTTTTAAATTCTTGAGGTGTAAATAGCGGACGATCTTCTTTCTGATAATACGATGATTGAAATTTACAAAACATGTCATAGGGCATCCCAAACTTATTTTTCTCAAAGTTAATGTCGATGTTTTCGTAGGGATACGTAATTCCATTGAGATATAGTCTAACGTGTCTTAATTTGCAGTGATCAAACAGTGAGCTATCTTTTTCGTGATTGAATTTACGATTAGTTTGAAATCCAAAAATAATGTACAAGGGCTTCTCAGTAAAACGTGATGTTTTAACTGCCCAGCTATGCTTGTTTGTAGGTGGTAACACAGGATATTCATGCAGCTCCCAACTTCTAAAACGTATAGGTAATGGTGTATCATTTTCTACAATCTTGAGCAATCGAAGTTTTTCACGATCAGATAAGGTTACATGTGGGATCCGCCACAGTATACGATGCAGTGTTATTTTCGATTCTACAGGTGTTTCTACTGCTTTAAGAGAATTGTAATCACTTCGATCACGGATTAGAATAAGCTCTTGTTTTACGTTGATTATAATACGTGTAAAGTCTTCTGCGAATCCAAAAATATGTTTCAGTGATAACATACCCGTAAAAGTTCCATCCTCATTAATCATCCAGTTGTTAGTAGCTTTTGGACACCATCCAGCCATCCGCAAAAGATTACTTTCTTCATCACAGAAAGAAGGGTAGAGTTTCATTGCGCTTGTAATACCAACATCCTTCGTTCGATCTATTTCAACATTATTTACTTCATATCGCGCTTCAGAAAAGAGAAAAGCTAGAGCATGGTTGTTTAGTTGTGAAGTGCTTGGTCCACTTCCATCAGACTTTTCTAATCGTCCTTCAATATAGAGGTAGCTTTCGTGTGGTAAGGTGTAAACATCTTGTTGATTAATAATAAAATGAATTTCATCATTGTTATTTAATCCAAACGTAAAAGGTTGATAGGAATGAAGCTCACTTCGTACTAC
This sequence comes from Anabrus simplex, assembly GCF_040414725.1. NCBI lineage: Eukaryota > Metazoa > Arthropoda > Insecta > Orthoptera > Tettigoniidae > Anabrus > Anabrus simplex. Next base: position 7,893,157 of record NC_090278.1, on the reverse strand, counting down.
ACCTTCACGACTTTCTACTGTATTCGTAATGTCTAGCATTTCTTCCATTCTGTTGTAGTAGTGTATATCCTAAATCTTGGAGTATCTGCTTATGGGTATCTGTTAACTCGATGAGTCTCTGCACACATGTAGTATGCCTTCGGAATGTACACCGTGTTTTATAGATGGTTTTCATACTGGTTTAAGATGTAGTTTGTAAGCTACGTACGCGTGCTGATCTAAATGAATAAGCTGATTATGTTTATTTACAAGTCTAAGAGTAATGTTGCTAATGTGTTTTACAGACACAGGATGATAAAGAACTACTGCTGGTTTCTCAGAAATAGTATATCCACGTTCCTCTGTAACAATAAAGTCGTGCAGGACGTGCGAAGGTTGTAGATTACTATTCAAGTCTGTAATAATATTACAAGTAATGTTCACATTATAATCATCGAAGAGTTTTATAGGTTGATCAGACTCGTAACGTACGTTCGGTAGGAGCTCCCTCGATGAAAATCCAAGCAGTGGACCAATCGAATCAGGTTGTGATTTGAAGTCAATCTTAAATGATGATTCAATAACACATTTGTGCGTAATGTTGCTTATAGTGATTGAGAACTTGTAATTATGATTACTAAAACTATCTTCCCCAAACTGATCAATTAACGTACTTTCAATATAGTCGTGAATATCATCTACTGTATAACTACTTGAGGGTAGTGTTAGCACATACTCATCGTAATAGAACTTGTTTAAACCATCACGCACATTATAGATTTTATTGTAGCTTTCAAACGATACTAGTCCAAGACTATGCGGCTGATAACCAAGTTCGATTGGCGGATTAAAATAGATGGTTGTTTCAGGTCCTTCTCCACGTACAGCAAACTTTCTTTCACTGTTCGTCATCACGTAGACACTAATACACTTTCTCTACTGTCTGGGTTTGATATAAGAACATAAGACATAATCGTCCGCACATGCGTGTATTAAAGTTTTGCACACGGTTTTTATTGTAAACAATGTCTGCACTGCTTCCGAAATAACGTATGAGCTCAAAAGGAGGAGGTAAATCTCCATAGCTATCAAAATACCATACTTTAGATTTACGTTTTACATAAGCAACGTAATGAGTTCCAGGTCCACGACTGTCGTCCAAGTTAATTACGGCACTTTCACGTTCACGTGGACGTGCTGGTAGTTGATCACGCATATACACTCCTCGAAAATAATGAATTCCTAGTTGTTTAGCAAACGTAAAAACTTCATCATGCGTTAGAGCTCGATATGGCAGTGCATTCAGTAGACGTTTTTTGGAGAAATGTAGATACCAAGCCCTTTCTTGTATGGCGCTAGCTTCATGTTCACACCTTTGCCTCGTAACGCAATTGCCTCCATCGTCTTGTTATGACGTTCACTCTCTTTCAACTGTTGTTTCGCTTCTTCTACAGCTTTGACAGTTCTCGCTACAGCACTAGCACCACCTAGCAATGACCCTAAAGCTGCTAAGCCAGCAAACAGCGCAGGAAGAAATCCTCCTCGTTTTGGTACAGGAATAATTCGCGCACGTTTACTAAATATTGCTCTGCACTTTGGAGAAATTCTCGCTCTTGCTGCGCGTAACGCCTTAGTAATAGCTACACGAGGATTGTATTCCCCTCGAATAGCTTTTTGCGCAGCCTTTATAACATCTTTCCATCCAACAGTTTTTACTTTCTTCTTCTTCTTCATGTCGTTTGGATATCGTTGTTTCACCATGCTGGACACGACTTTACTAGTCAAGAGCAAATCATAAACTAACCGTTGCCTCTTGTTTCGTTTAATATATATATTACTATTACGTACTTTATGATTCAGTTATCATGAAGATTATAAAGCAGCAAGACACGCTACCTGTTACCGACATTGTACCACATCTCTTACCTAGTTCTAGTACAACTACAAGAAAACGTCATGGAACGTTGTTTCCTTTTACTGTTCGATGTATTATATCAGGTCCGTCGGGATGCGGTAAAACAAATCTTTTACTCACACTTATTACTTCTGTAAATGGTATACGCTTCGAGAATATTTACGTTTTCACTCTATCAGCCGCTATATACTATTCTACAAACTGTAATGCACGATCTAGTTAAAGATGGAATAAGATATTTTAAATTTAATTCACATGAGCAAGTACCATCACCAGACGATGTGCTTCCTAATTCTCTAATGATCTTTGATGATGTCGCAACAGAACAGCAAAACGTTATTCGTGCATTCTTTAGTATGGGTCGACATAAATATGTTGATTGCATCTATTTGTGCCAAACCTATTCTCGTGTGCCCAAGCAGTTGATACGCGACAACGCAAATGTTATTGTGCTTTTTCGGCAAGATGAGCGCAACATGCGACATCTGTATAACGATCATGTTAACACTGATATGACATTCGATGACTTTAAACGTATGTGTGCTAAATGTTGGTCATTACACCGTTACAGCTTTTTAGTTATTGATAAAGAAAGTGATGTACAGCATGGACGATATCGCATGGGTTTCGATCATTTTATATGCATTAACACAGAATTACAGTAACTACTTGATTAAAAACCACCATCATGTTAACATCTAGCAAGGAGATCACAAAACATATCATCCAAGCTCGAAACAATATTCGACGGAAATTTAAAGAGCTTAAACGTATTCAAGCAGACACGGATTTATTTTTAAAAACACAACTAAGTACACCACTCAAAGACATTTTTAATTCTACTTCATTACCGCAGTCTACTTCAAGTTTTGCTTCTATGCAAACATCATATCATAAAGAGAAGCATGAAGAAGAAAAGCATGAAGAAGATACGGAAGAGAAGAAGCAGGATGTAGATCAAGAAGAGGAAGATAAGGAAGAAGAAGAACTTAATGATGCATCACCATCTAAGCGTGTTGAGTTTTTAACTACAGATGTTATTGCAGAAACACCTACTACATCGACGCAAAATCTACCATCTTTGTCTGAGGTTATGATTACACCAGAGTATCGCAATCAGTTTAGAACTTTTATTCAAGATACCTATGGATCTCTCTTTGCACCTTATATAGAAAAACTTTTTACAGGACAAACTGGCACTACCTATGGTATTCGCTACGAAGATGACTGTTTCCGGATAGGAAATTCAAATGTTAAGATTAATAGCAACAAACTCATTGTAAAAGGTGTTACCTATAAACCTACGAAAGGACTCTTAGAACTTCTTTTCTCACGAATACCTGACAAGGATATAATTTTACAAGATGATCTTAAAAAGTATAAAGCAATACTTTTTGCTACCGATGCAACACGACGTAATTACAAGAGAACAGAAGCTGTAAATGCGAATAAGAGTTACAAGTATCGTGAGTTTATTTCTAAGCTGTTTCCGACTGCACGTAGTCTAGACGTTATCTACAAGCCTTTGTTGCCGTATGTGGATGTAAGATACTGGAATGACCCAAACTTACTCGTTGAACGATTACAACTTTTAAGAGCATCGCAAGAGGCTGGTCACACTGGTCACGGATCAGAAATTCTAGAAATAGAAAGAGAACTACGTTATGCCGGTATTATTTTGTAATGGCTCGTCAAGAGAAGATCTCACCTGTAAAGGTAAACATCGCACATGAGTTACATAAACCAGCACGTCGCACCTACTGTCGCAGACGCGTTATTACACGAGGAAAAGATGATCTCTGGCAAGCAGACTTAGTAGAAATGATTCCATATGCTTCTAGTAATAAGGGCTATAAGTATCTACTTACTGTTATCGATGTGTACTCAAAGTTTGCTTTTGCACAACCCGTGCGTTCTAAAACAGCAGCTCAAGTTAAAGAAGCATTTAAACATATTGTTGAAGAATCGAAACGCTGCCCAAGGCTTCTTCAAACTGATCAAGGTAAAGAGTTTTACAACAAGGATTTTTCTTCTTACCTCAAGTTACTTGGCATTCAACACTACTCTACGTTCAGTAATCTCAAGGCAAGTGTTGTAGAACGCTTTAATCGTACACTCAAAACAATGATGTGGCGAGAATTTACAGCGCAAGGTTCATATCGTTGGATTGATCTGCTACCTAGACTTTTATCTACCTACAACGATACGCCTCATCGCACTATCGGAACAAAGCCACGTCTTGTTACAAAGAATACACCTCGTCTAGATGCTATTCATCTTGTAATCAAAACAGCTGATCCACGTCGTCATCGCTTTAAAGAAGGTGATTTCGTTCGCATCAGCAAACACAAGTCTATCTTTGCAAAAGGATACACACCTAACTGGAGCACTGAAATTTTTCAAATCAGAAGTGTTAAGCTTACTAATCCAGTTACGTATTTACTTCACGATCTCAGAGGACAGCCTATTGAAGGAGGATTCTACATCGAAGAACTGCAGAAAACAAAATATCCTGATCACTATTTAGTTGAACGTGTTATTCGACGTCGTGGTAATAAACTGTATGTTAAATGGCTTGGTTTTAATAACAGCTTAAATTCATGGATTAATAAAGAGGATATACTTTAAATCTTATGTGTGTTTTCTTTTAATCCTCTACGTTTCCTTTCTTCTAAGTCACTAGGACATGCTGTAGGATTAAACAACACCTGTAATATGTTTTGACAATTCATATTTATTTTAGACTATATACATACATTTTTATCCTTTGTTTATTTTACGGTCTTTGTCACTCAGTTTTTCGTTTTATTGCACCAACAACGACAAGTGCTGCTATATTCTTCTGAGCAGCTAAAGCACTAGGTAATAACACACACACACACACACACACAGCATAACTTTACGAAGCAGATTTTAACAGCTACACTCTATGCAGGCAGCATGTAACTACGTATCAGGCGAATGTGTTCTAGGGCCGCAGGGGAGATGAAGCACGAAGAAAAGAAGATCAATCACTCTATTGATGAGTCCACGCCCAACATGCTTCCTCATCTTTCTCCCAGCACGTTTCTTCACCTTTTCCTTGTTTACTCTCTCCACAGCCATGATAAGTGTTTATAAGCGAAGACAACTCGTTAGTTTTAGGTCCGTGATACAGTTTAATTAGTTGACATGTACGGCACTGTCTCACAGAAGGTCTTCTAGCTAAACTCACGTGTTCATGATGTAAACTACACGTTTGAAGCTCTGACAAAACAGGATCTTGAGTCCAATCACGGGGCACCTTTTCCCAAATCTTCTTTACAGCATTCGCAGCTACATTAACCAAAAATGCCTTTGGTAATGCATTTAACTCTTCTTCAGTAAAAGTGTTTAGTTTCTTTTTGCATGCATAAAACTTTACGATCGCCTTTTCAACTGCGTTACACTTAGTATCTGTTAGAAATGACATGATGTCTTTACTCTACAAATGTTTCTTTTACACTAAGGTTATTTCGACACTGCAGTTTACTTCCCGGCATGCACTGCGACACAACCAATCAAAGAGCATGCATACATGTTGTAAAGACTGTTTAGTTGTTTCTCTACTATGCTCTTTCGGAAGAGTTTTAAATGATGGGCACCCCAATTCATGCATGTCGATAACTTCACATGATGATGGTAGAAAATCACGCAACCATTCTTTCTTTTCACAACCCTTTAAAAGAACAAGATCTGCTCTTGACAAATGTGCATTCATCATTAAAGGTAGAAAACGATAAGGTATTCCTTTTTCTTCCCACTTCAAACCTAAATTGTTTTCAATCCACTGAGTCTGCTTTTTATCTTCATCTGTTTGCAAACAGTAAGGGAACGGTGGACTAAATACTAAACTAACAAGTTTTGGTGCCCACAACACACAGCAATCTAACACAGCCACCTCTTTAAACACAAACTTGTTTCCGTTTACTTTAAAGCCTTGCACATCAACTATTAATGTTTTCGTCATGTTTGCACTCTACACTCTATCACTGTTTCCCGAAGACTAAAGCTTTTAGTCAACGAACGGGTTTAAACATGCATGATAACGTCATCACTGCAGCACGTGCTTACTCTAGCTTTCCCGATGCGTGATTAAACTTGTTCGAATTAACCGCCACCACATAGAGTGCAGCAGCGAGGTAAGCGATGTAAGATGGCGGTAGCTAAAGATGTCAGCACGGTGCTCTGTTGATTAAAGATGGCTGCTTGTCAAAAAGATTTTTTCAAGTTATCCGCCACCACATAGAGTGCAGCACTGAGGTTTGCGATGCAATATGGCGGGTGACAGCTTGTCAAAGGTAAGTAGCTAAAGAGGGCAGCACTAAGGTTAACAATGCAAGATGGTGGATGACAGCTGTGACGTAAAATATTACCCGCAAGATAGCACCACGATGCCCTTTTCATTAAAGATGGCAGCTAGAATTTTTCAAATTAACCGCCTCAAAGGTAAGTAGCTAAAGAGGGCAGCACTGTTCTCTCTGGATTAAAGATGGCAGCTTGTCGAAAAGAATTTTTCAAATTAACCGCCTCAAAGGTAAGTAGCTAAAGAGGGCAGCACTGTTCTCTCTGGATTAAAGATGGCTGCTTGTCGAAAAGAATTTTTTCAAATTATCCGCCACCACAAAGAGGGCAGCACGGTGCTCTCTTGATTAAAGATGGTGGATGACAGCTGAAGAGCGAGTAGAATTTGTTTCCAAATAAGAGCACGTAGAATTTGCCGCCACCACATAGAGTGCAGCACTGTTCTCTCTAGATTAAAGATGGTGGATGACAGAAAAGCGCATAGGTTTGTAAAGCACGTGGAATTTGCCGCCACCGCATAGAGTGCAGCACTGTTCTCTCTAGATTAAAGATGGTGGATGACAGAAAAGCGCATAGGTTTGTAAAGCACGTGGAATTTGCCGCCACCACATAGAGTGCAGCACTGTTCTCTCTAGATTAAAGATGGCGGATGACAGCTGTCAGAAAAGCACATAGGTTTGTAAAGCACATGGAATTTACCGCCACCACATAGAGTGCAGCACTGTTCTCTCTGGATTAAAGATGGCGGATGACAGCTAACGAAATTGCCCGCATGATAGCAGCACAGTGCTCTATTGATTAAAGATGGCGGATGACAGCTGTCAAAAAAGCACGTGGTTTTGTTTCCCAACAAGAGCACATAGAATTTTTCAAATTGCCGCCACCACATTTCAAAGGTATCTAGCTAAAGAGTACAGCACTGTGCTCTGTTGATTAAAGATGGCGGATGACGGCTGTCAAAAAAGCGCGTGAGTTTGTTTCCAAACAAGAGCATGTAGAATTTTTCAATTTGCCGCCACCACATAGAGGGCAGCACGGTGCTCTCTTGATTAAAGATGACTGCTGTCATGTGGAATTGCCTGCCACCACATTTCAAAGGTAACTAGCTAAAGAGTGTAGCACGGCGCTCAAAGATGGCTGCTGTCAAAAAAGCATTTTTTCAAATTATCCGCCAACACATTTCAAAGGTAAGTAGCTAAAGAGGGCAGCACTGTGCTCTATGGATTAAAGATGGCGGATGACAGCTGTCAAAAAAGCACGTGGCTGTCAAAAAGCACGTGGATTTGTTTATCTCGAGCTAGTGAGGTTAAGTTGGTAGCACTAAGGTTTAGGCCCGCCAAGATGGCAGCACTGCCGATGACAGGTGACGAAAGAGGGCAGCACAGCGCTCTGTAGTTTAAAGATGGCGGATGACAGCTGTCAAAAAGCACGTGGCTGTAAAAAAGCACGTGGCTTTGTTTATCTCGAGCTAGTTAGGTTAAGTTGGTACCACCGAGGTTTATTCCTGTCAAGATGGCAGTACTGAGGTTAGCGATGCGTTGTTGTCTGTCAAAAAGCACGTGGCTTTGTTTACAAATCTGTCAAAAAGCACGTGGCTGTCAAAAAACACGTGGCTTTGTTTACCTCATGCTAGTTAGGTTAAGTTGGCACTACTGGGGTTTAGGCCCGTCAAGATGGTAGTACTGAGGTTTGCGATGCGTTGTTGTCGATGACAGCTGTCAAAAAGCACGTGGCTTTGTTTACAAATCTGTCAAAAAGCACGTGGTTGTCAAAAAGCACGTGGCTTTGTTTACCTCGCGCTAGTTAGGTTAAGTTGGCACTACTGAGGTTTAGGCCCGTCAAGATGGCAGTACTGAGGTTAGCGATGCGTTGTTGTCTGTCAAAAAGCACGTGGCTTTGTTTACAAATTCAAATTTCCCGCGGGAGGTGGAGGAGACCTCTGGGAGGCCTCTGGCTGAGGTGGAGGTGGAGGAGGCATCTGGGAGGCCTCTGGCTGAGGTGGAGGTGGAGGTGGCCTCTGGGAGGCCTCTGGCTGAGGTGGAGGTGGAGGTGGCCACTGGGAGCCTGAGGTGGAGGTGGCCGCCGAACTGTCCAATTATACTACTGTCCTAAATACTTGAAATTATCTACCTGTTCTAGTTTTGTATCACCAATCTGACATTGAATTCTGTTGAATTTATTACCTACTGACATAAATTTAGGCTTCGAAAGGCTAATTTTCATACCATACTTATTGCAGCTATTTTCAAGTTCCAAGATATTAGACTGCAGGCTTTCGGCACAATCTGCCATTAAAACCAAGTCGTTAGCATAGGCTAGACTGCTTACTACGTTTCCACCTAACTGAATCTCCCCCTGCCACTTTATACCTTGCAGTAGATGATCCATGTAAACTACGAACAGCAAAGGTGAAATATTTCAGCCTTGTCTAACCCCTGTAAGTAACCTGAACCAAGAACTCATTCTACCATCGATTCTCTCTGCAGCCCAATTGTTAACATACATGCCTTTGATTATTATTATTATTATTATTATTATTATTATTATTATTATTATTATTATTATTATTAATCTTTTGTAGACACACTAATTTTTATTTCGATTTATCTTCCTCTCCCGTGTGAGTGGAGTCAAAGGGTGCATTTTCCGTACCTCGTCATGTCTTACAATTGGCTTAACCGACACAGATAGGTCTTATGGCGACGATGGGATAGGGAAGACCCAGGAGTAGGAAGAAAGAGGCCGTTCTTTTCATTAAGGTACATCCCCAGCATTTGCCTGGTGTGAAAATGGGAAACCACGGAAAATTCGCTCTCTCGTCTTGTAAGCCCAATGCCATATCCACCATTCTGTGCTTTTACATGTAGCGGGAAAAAATTACGAATGCAAAGTTTGCGCCAGTGTAATTTATGTTAAAAGGTGAGCACATTTTAGTATCTTGGAACAAATGGTTTCTTAGATACGAGCCTACATAACTGAGTTTTAGACATGCAGATTGGACCTTAATACACTAATATGGAGACTCGTTTACTGTAGGGCTCTCTAAAGACTAGGTATGCTCGCCCGCCATTATGGTTCATTCCTGCACTACGTTGGTAAGACAGTTGGCCGCCCCAGCCTTATACATCCTTCTTTTTTACTGTTTTCGGCACTAGAAAATAATGCTAAACTAACATACTGTAAAAATACTCATTCTCAGCATTACTCAAACGATTACTCAACATAAATATTAGTATATTTCGTACCTTAAGTGTAATTTTACTCGAGACGGTAATTGTAAAAGCAACGCCGTTGATAATTTTCCTTTTAATAAACAAACTAGGGATGTACTCTCACCCGATAAATATTAGAAGTAGTATAATAAGCGGGTTCTGCGGCACCTCCGCCGCCGCACGCCTCCTCCTCCGCCGCCTCCTCCGCCGCCGCCGCCAGCGGGAAATTTGAATTTTGGCGGGAAATTTGAATTTTGGCGCGAGATTTGAATTTGTAAACAAAGCCACGTGCTTTTTGACAGCTGTCATCGACAACAACGCATCGCTAACCTCACTGCTGCCATCTTGACGGGCCTAAACCTCACTAGTGCCAACTTAACCTAACTAGCATGAGGTAAACAAAGCCACGTGTTTTTTGACAGCCACGTGCTTTTTGACAGACAACAACGCATCGCTAACCTCAGTACTGCCATCTTGACGGGCCTAAACCTCAGTAGTGCCAACTTAACCTAACTAGTGCGAGATAAACAAATCCACGTGCTTTTTGACAGCCACGTGCTTTTTGACAGATTTGTAAACAAAGCCACGTGCTTTTTGACAGCTGTCATCGACAACAACGCATCGCTAACCTCAGTACTGCCATCTTGACGGGCCTAAACCTCAGTAGTACCAACTTAACCTAACTAGCGTGTGGTAAACAAAGCCACGTGCTTTTTGACAGCCACGTGCTTTTTTGACAGCTGTCATCCGCCATCTTTAAACTACAGAGAACCGTGCTGCCCTCTTTCATCACCTGTCATCGGCAGTGCTGCCATCTTGACAGACCTAAACCTTAGTGCTACCAACTTAACCTCACTAGCTCGAGATAAACAAATCCACGTGCTTTTTGACAGCCACATGCTTTTTTGATAGCTGTCATCCGCCATCTTTAATCTATAGAGCACAGTGCTGCCCTCTTTAGCTACGTACCTTTGAAATGTGGTGGCGGATAATTTGAAAAATGCTTTTCGACAAGCAGCCATCTTTAATCCAGAGAGAACAGTGCTGCCCTCTATGTGGTGGCGGCAAATTGAAAAATTCCACGTGCTCTTGTTTGGAAACAAACTCACGTGCTTTTTCGACAGCTACCATCCGCCATCTTTAATCTATAGAGCACAGTGCTGCCCTCTTTAGCTACTTACCTTTGAAATGTGGTGGCGACAAATTCCACGTGCTCTTGTTTAGTAAACAAACTCACGTGCTTTTTTGTCAGCTGTCATCCGCCATCTTTAATCTATAGAGCACAGTGCTGCCCTCTTTATCGTAGTAGATGTAAATTCGTCACAGCTGTCATCCGCAGTGCTGCCATCTTAACGGGCTTAAACCTTAGTGCTACCAATTTAACCTTACTAGCGCGAGATAAACAAATCTACGTGCTTTTTGACAGCTGTCATCCACCATCTTTAATCTATAGAGCACAGTGGTGCCCTCTTTAGCTACTTACCTTTGAAATGTGTTGGCGGATAATTTGAAAAAATGCTTTTTTGACAGCAGCCATCTTTGAGCACCGTGCTACCCTCTTTTGTGGTGGCAGGCAATTCCACGTGACAGCAGCCATCTTTAATCATGAGAGCACCGTGCTGCCCTCTATGTGGTGGCGGCAAATTCTACATGCTCTTGTTTGGAAACAAACTCACGTGCTTTTTTCTGACAGCTGTCATCCGCCATCTTGCATCACAAACCTCAGTGCTGCGCTCTTTAGCTAGATACCTTTGAAATGTGGTGGCGGCAATTTGAAAAAAATCTATGTGCTCTTGTTTAGTAAACAAAGCCACGTGCTTTTTATGACAGCTATCATCCACCATCTTTAATCAATAGAGCACGGTGCTGCTATCATGCGGGCAATTTCATCACCTGTCATCCGCCATCTTTTAATGAACAGAGCACCGTGCTGCTCTCTGTAGTAGCGGGCAATTTGAAAAGTTCTGTTAGCTGTCATCCGCCATCTTTAATCAAGAGAGCACCGTGCTGCCATCTATGTGGTGGCGGCAAATTCTACGTGCTACGCGCAGCTGTCATCCACCATCTTACATCGCAAACCTCAGTGCTACACTCTATGTGGTGGCGGATAATTTAAAAAGAAAAATTCTACATCAGTCCTCTCTCGACGCTAATTGCACAAGATGGTGACTATACATGACTCCTTAAAGGTGCTTATGCAAGATGATCGCTATACATGGACGCCCTTGGGATGCTTGCGCAAGATGGCGGTTATACAAGGCTCCTTATGAGGGATGCTTGCGCGAGATGGTGGTTGCTCTTATGAGGCGGCTTAAGGATCCATGACTAGAGACGCCCTAAGGATGCTTGCGCAAGATGGCGGATGCAAGATGGCGGCTATACATAGCTCCTTATGAGACAGCCAGTACTCGATACAACATGTGATCAGAACATTGATTGATGTGTTCAGAACACTGTACTCGATACAACATGTGATTAAAACATTGTGTGGTGTGTTCAGAACACTACATAAGTAGAATCGAACGCTGTATTAGGGGATACCTTTGTTTAGATTGAAACATAACAAGACTAGAATTGAACACTGCACATTGATTGATTGATGTGTTCAGAACACAAAATAAGTAGAATCGAACACTGTACTCGATGTCGTTAACTTCAACATGTGATTAAAACATTGTCTGGTGTGTTCAGAACACTACATAAGTAGAATCGAACGCTGTACAACATGTTAGGGGATACCTTTGTTTAGATTGAAACATAACAAGACTAGAATTGAACACTGCACTCGATGTCGTTACATGCGATCAGAACAATGATTGATGTGTTCAGATCACGAAACAAGTAGAACCGAACACTGTACAACATGTTAGGGGATACCTTTGTTCTAAGAAGATCAGCTTGAAACATAACAAGACTAGAATTGAACACTGCACTCGATACAACATGTAATCAGAACATTGATTGATGCGTTCAGATCACGAAACGAGTAGAACCGAACACTGTACAACATGTTAGGGGATACCTTTGTTTAGATTGAAACTAACAAGACTAACACTTCAAATGATTTGCTTAGTATGAAAATAAAAAAATATATACCGCGTAGCTAACTCGTTCATCACACTGCTAAGACGCTTAGTAATTGTGAATACACTCATACGAAAATCAAGAAAGCACACTGCGTAGCCAACTCGCTCGGCTCACTCGCTTAGTATTTGCAACACACACGGATAAGAATGTTCCGAGATACTTACATGTTTTTTAAGGGAGGGTGAAAGATCATAAATTATATGTACACATGTTGTCTCCTCCAAGTTGTAAGATGAAATAGACGCAGTACTGCGAGTTTCCGCTCTAGCTGGCGAACGGAAGTAGCATGATATCTCAGCAAAAAATAAAAATACGCGTGAGCTTGCAAGTCAGACACAATGATGGATACCGCGATTCAAATCCTGGTAACTTATGCCGTCGGGAAGGGTATCCGGCGAGCATCTAGCTGTAAATCCCCGATTCTCGACAGATTCTTAATCCCAGTTCTTTGACGTCAGGAAGGGCAACCGGTTGAAAACAATTATCGAACACGCATCGCGAAGGCAAGAGTGTGCAGCGATATGCTTGTTTAGACTTGCAGATTACGAAAGAAACATAACAAGACTTGAGTCTTAAAAAAAATTCTTGCGATTTAAAATCTTAGTCAGGAAGGGCATCCAGCAGTAAAACAATAGTTCGTGATACTGCGATTTAAAATCTAGCTGTATATCCCCCGATTCTCGACAGATTCTTAATCCGAGTTCTTTGACGTCAGGAAGGGCAACCGGTCGAAAACAATTATCGAACACGCATCGTGAAGGCAAGAGTGTACAGCGATATGCTTGTTTAGACTTGCAGATTACGAAAGAAACATAACAAGACTTGAGTCTTAAAACAAATTCTTGCGATTTAAAATCTTAGTCAGGAAGGGCATCCAGCAGTAAAACAATAGTTCGTGATACTGCGATTTAAAATCTAGCTGTAAAACCCCCGATTCTCGACAGATTCTTAATCCGAGTTCTTTGACGTCAGGAAGGGCAACCGGTTGAAAACAATTATCGAACACGCATCGCGAAGGCAAGAGTGTGCAGCGATATGCTTGTTTAGACTTGCTGATTACGAAAGAAACATAACAAGACTTGAGTCTTAAAACAAATTCTTGCGATTTAAAATCTTAGTCAGGAAGGGCATCCGGTAGTAAAACAATAGTTCGTGATACTGCGATTTAAAATCTAGCAGTAAAACCCCCGATTCTCGACAGATTCTTAATCCGAGTTCTTTGACGTCAGGAAGGGCAACCGGTTGAAAACAATTATCGAACACGCATCGTGAAGGCAAGAGTGTACAGCGATATGCTTGTTTAGACTTGCAGATTACGAAAGAAACATAACAAGACTTGAGTCTTAAAACAAATTCTTGCGATTTAAAATCTTAGTCAGGAAGGGCATCCAACAGTAAAACAATAGTTCGTGATACTGCGATTTAAAATCTAGCTGTAAAACCCCCGATTCTCGACAGATTCTTAATCCGAGTTCTTTGACGTCAGGAAGGGCAACCGGTTGAAAACAATTATCGAACACGCATCGTGAAGGCAAGAGTGTACAGCGATATGCTTGTTTAGACTTGCAGATTACGAAAGAAACATAACAAGACTTGAGTCTTAAAACAAATTCTTGCGATTTAAAATCTTAGTCAGGAAGGGCATCCAACAGTAAAACAATAGTTCGTGATACTGCGATTTAAAATCTAGCTGTAAAACCCCCGATTCTCGACAGATTCTTAATCCGAGTTCTTTGACGTCAGGAAGGGCAACCGGTTGAAAACAATTATCGAACACGCATCGCGAAGGCAAGAGTGTGCAGCGATATGCTTGTTTAGACTTGCAGATTACGAAAGAAACATAACAAGACTTGAGTCTTAAAACAAATTCTTGCGATTTAAAATCTTAGTCAGGAAGGGCATCCAGCAGTAAAACAATAGTTCGTGATTTAAAATCTAAGAAGTGCATCTAGCTGTATATCCCCCGATTCTCGACAGATTCTTAATCCGAGTTCTTTGACGTCAGGAAGGGCAACTAGTTAAAAACAATTATCGAACACGCATCGTGAAGGCAAGAGTGTGCAGCGATATGCTTGTTTAGACTTGCAGATTACCAAAGAAACATAACAAGACTTGAGTCTTAAAACAAATTCTTGCGATTTAAAATCTTAGTCAGGAAGGGCATCCAGCAGTAAAACAATAGTTCGTGATACTGCGATTTAAAATCTAGCAGTAAAACCCCCGATTCTCGACAGATTCTTAATCCGAGTTCTTTGACGCCAGGAAGGGCAACCGGTTGAAAACAATTATCGAATACGCATCGTGAAGGCAAGAGTGTACAGCGATATGCTTGTTTAGACTTGCAGATTACGAAAGAAACATAACAAGACTTGAGTCTTAAAACAAATTCTTGCGATTTAAAATCTTAGTCAGGAAGGGCATCCAGCAGTAAAACAATAGTTCGTGATACTGCGATTTAAAATCTAGCTGTAAAACCCCCGATTCTCGACAGATTCTTAATCCGAGTTCTTTGACGTCAGGAAGGGCAACCGGTTGAAAACAATTATCGAACACGCATCGCGAAGGCAAGAGTGTGCAGCGATATGCTTGTTTAGACTTGCAGATTACGAAAGAAACATAACAAGACTTGAGTCTTAAAACAAATTCTTGCGATTTAAAATCTTAGTCAGGAAGGGCATCCAGCAGTAAAACAATAGTTCGTGATTTAAAATCTAAGAAGTGCATCTAGCTGTATATCCCCCCCCCGATTCTCGACAGATTCTTAATCCGAGTTCTTTGACGTCAGGAAGGGCAACTAGTTGAAAACAATTATCGAACACGCATCGTGAAGGCAAGAGTGTGCAGCGATATGCTTGTTTAGACTTGCAGATTACAAAAGAAACATAACAAGACTTGAGTCTTAAAACAAATTCTTGCGATTTAAAATCTTAGTCAGGAAGGGCATCTAGCAGTAAAACAATAGTTCGTGATACTGCGATTTAAAATCTAGCTGTAAAACCACCGATTCTCGACAGATTCTAAATCCGAGTTGTCAGGAAGGGCAACCGGTCGAAAACAATAGCGTATGATGTAAGAGCTTAGATACTGCCAATTTTGCATCAGGAAGGACAACTAGTCTTAAAACAAAACAGGTTCTTAATCCGAGTTGTCAGGAAGGGCAACCGGTTGAAAACTATAGTGTATGAGGTTAGATACTGCTAGTTTTGTGTCAGGAAGGACAACTCAACAAATTCTTGCGATTTAAACACATTTTTATTCCCAAGAGAATCGAACCCGAGACTACCGGGTGAGAGGCATGCATACTGTAGGCTATAGGTTTGTTCTACTGTCCATGAAGTCGTATCAGCGCAGAGCGAGCAGCGGAATGCGTGTGTTAGCTGAAATTGTACACGTATCTTCCGGCTCGGCCTTGAACGAGGACACTGCATGCTGATAAGCGGCTTGTAACTCGCGAACGTCTTCTTAGCTGAGTAGCATGTAAGCTCTTAAAACACAGTACCAATTAAGGTTGTAAAATATTCTGAAATAGTCCTCCTCTGTAGTGCAGTAGTTAGTGTGATTAGCTGCTACCCTCGGAGGTCCGAGTTCGATTCCCGGCTCTGCCACGGAATGTGCAGCATTTAGCCTATGCAAGTTCCTAACGTAAAATATCATGATTGTACGGAGAGGTTAAAACACACACAGTGCCTACTCCTATCGAAAGAACCTGCACGGTACCGGCATGTAGGCTTCTCCTGGTGAAGGAGCATGCACATGGTTTAACGCCTCCTATCAACAGCCCTTACTTAATGCTGGCTTTCTTGCACACCCCGCCTCACACCATAGTTTTACGACCGGCTGCCCTTCCTGACTAGGATTTTAAATCGCAAGAATTTGTTGAGTTGCCCTTCCTGACGCAAAACTGGCAGTATCTAACCTCTTACATCATACACTATAGTTTTCGATCGGTTGCCCTTCCTGACGTCAAAGAACTCGGATTAAGAATCTGTTTTGTTTTAAGACTAGTTGCCCTTCCTGACGCAAAACTGGTAGTATCTAACCTCTTACATCATACACTATTGTTTTCGACCGGTTGCCCTTCCTGACGTCAAAGAACTCGGATTAAGAATCTGTCGAGAATCGGGGGTTTTACAGCTAGATTGTAAATCGCTGTATCACTACAGCCGGATGCCCTTCCTGACCAAGATTTTAAATCGCAAGAATTAGTTGAGTTGCCCTTCCTGACGCATAACTGGCAGTATCTAGCCTCTTACATCATACACTATAGTTTTCGACCGGTTGCCCTTCCTGACGTCAAAGAACTCGGATTAAGAATCTGTTTTGTTTTAAGACTAGTTGTCCTTCCTGACACAAAACTGGTAGTATCTAACCTCTTACATCATACACTATTGTTTTCGACCGGTTGCCCTTCCTGACGTCAAAGAACTGGGATTAAGAATCTGTCGAGAATCGGGGATTTACAGCTAGATGCTCGCCGGATACCCTTCCCGACGGCATAAGTTACCAGGATTTGAATCGCGGTATCCATCATTGTGTCTGACTTGCAAGCTCACGCGTATTTTTATTTTTTGCTGAGATATCATGCTACTTCCGTTCGCCAGCTAGAGCGGAAACTCGCAGTACTGCGTCTATTTCATCTTACAACTTGGAGGAGACAACATGTGTACATATAATTTATGATCTTTCACCCTCCCTTAAAAAACATGTAAGTATCTCGGAACATTCTTATCCGTGTGTGTTGCAAATACTAAGCGAGTGAGCCGAGCGAGTTGGCTACGCAGTGTGCTTTCTTGATTTTCGTATGAGTGTATTCACAATTACTAAGCGTCTTAGCAGTGTGATGAACGAGTTAGCTACGCGGTATATATTTTTTATTTTCATACTAAGCAAATCATTTGAAGTGTTAGTCTTGTTAGTTTCAATCTAAACAAAGGTATCCCCTAACATGTTGTACAGTGTTCGGTTCTACTTGTTTCGTGATCTGAACGCATCAATCAATGTTCTGATTACATGTTGTATCGAGTGCAGTGTTCAATTCTAGTCTTGTTATGTTTCAAGCTGATCTTCTTAGAACAAAGGTATCCCCTAACATGTTGTACAGTGTTCGGTTCTACTTGTTTCGTGATCTGAACACATCAATCATTGTTCTGATCGCATGTAACGACATCGAGTGCAGTGTTCAATTCTAGTCTTGTTATGTTTCAATCTAAACAAAGGTATCCCCTAACATGTTGTACAGCGTTCGATTCTACTTATGTAGTGTTCTGAACACACCAGACAATGTTTTAATCACATGTTGAAGTTAACGACATCGAGTACAGTGTTCGATTCTACTTATTTTGTGTTCTGAACACATCAATCAATCAATGTGCAGTGTTCAATTCTAGTCTTGTTATGTTTCAATCTAAACAAAGGTATCCCCTAATACAGCGTTCGATTCTACTTATGTAGTGTTCTGAACACACCACACAATGTTTTAATCACATGTTGTATCGAGTACAGTGTTCTGAACACATCAATCAATGTTCTGATCACATGTTGTATCGAGTACTGGCTGTCTCATAAGGAGCTATGTATAGCCGCCATCTTGCATCCGCCATCTTGCGCAAGCATCCTTAGGGAGTCTCTAGTCATGGATCCTTAAGCCGCCTCATAAGAGCAACCACCATCTCGCGCAAGCATCCCTCATAAGGAGCCTTGTATAACCGCCATCTTGCGCAAGCATCCCAAGGGCGTCCATATATAGCGATCATCTTGCATAAGCACCTTTAAGGAGTCATGTATAGTCACCATCTTGTGCAATTAGCGTCGAGAGAGGACTGATGTAGAATTTTTCTTTTTAAATTATCCGCCACCACATAGAGTGTAGCACTGAGGTTTGCGATGTAAGATGGTGGATGACAGCTGCGCGTAGCACGTAGAATTTGCCGCCACCACATAGATGGCAGCACGGTGCTCTCTTGATTAAAGATGGCGGATGACAGCTAACAGAACTTTTCAAATTGCCCGCTACTACAGAGAGCAGCACGGTGCTCTGTTCATTAAAAGATGGCGGATGACAGGTGATGAAATTGCCCGCATGATAGCAGCACCGTGCTCTATTGATTAAAGATGGTGGATGATAGCTGTCATAAAAAGCACGTGGCTTTGTTTACTAAACAAGAGCACATAGACTTTTTTCAAATTGCCGCCACCACATTTCAAAGGTATCTAGCTAAAGAGCGCAGCACTGAGGTTTGTGATGCAAGATGGCGGATGACAGCTGTCAGAAAAAAGCACGTGAGTTTGTTTCCAAACAAGAGCATGTAGAATTTGCCGCCACCACATAGAGGGCAGCACGGTGCTCTCATGATTAAAGATGGCTGCTGTCACGTGGAATTGCCTGCCACCACAAAAGAGGGTAGCACGGTGCTCAAAGATGGCTGCTATCAAAAAGCATTTTTCAAATTATCCGCCACCACATTTCAAAGGTAAGTAGCTAAAGAGGGCACCACTGTGCTCTATAGATTAAAGATGGTGGATGACAGCTGTCAAAAAGCACGTAGATTTGTTTATCTCGCGCTAGTAAGGTTAAGTTGGTAGCACTAAGGTTTAAGCCCGTTAAGATGGCAGCACTGCGGATGACAGCTGTGACGAATTTACATCTACTACGATAAAGAGGGCAGCACTGTGCTCTATAGATTAAAGATGGCGGATGACAGCTGACAAAAAAGCACGTGAGTTTGTTTACTAAACAAGAGCACGTGGAATTTGTCGCCACCACATTTCAAAGGTAAGTAGCTAAAGAGGGCAGCACTGTGCTCTATAGATTAAAGATGGCGGATGGTAGCTGTCGAAAAAGCACGTGAGTTTGTTTCCAAACAAGAGCACGTGGAATTTTTCAATTTGCCGCCACCACATAGAGGGCAGCACTGTTCTCTCTGGATTAAAGATGGCTGCTTGTCGAAAAGCATTTTTCAAATTATCCGCCACCACATTTCAAAGGTAAGTAGCTAAAGAGGGCAGCACTGTGCTCTATAGATTAAAGATGGCGGATGACAGCTATCAAAAAAGCACGTGGCTGTCAAAAAGCACGTGGATTTGTTTATCTCGAGCTAGTGAGGTTAAGTTGGTAGCACTAAGGTTTAGGTCTGTCAAGATGGCAGCACTGCCGATGACAGGTGATGAAAGAGGGCAGCACGGTGCTCTGTAGTTTAAAGATGGCGGATGACAGCTGTCAAAAAAGCACGTGGCTGTCAAAGAGCACGTGGCTTTGTTTACCACACGCTAGTAAGGTTAAGTTGGTACTACTGAGGTTTAGGCCCGTCAAGATGGCAGTACTGAGGTTAGCGATGCGTTGTTGTCTGTCAAAAAGCACGTGGCTGTCAAAAAACACGTGGCTTTGTTTACCTCATGCTAGTTAGGTTAAGTTGGCACTAGTGAGGTTTAGGCCCGTCAAGATGGCAGCAGTGAGGTTAGCGATGCGTTGTTGTCGATGACAGCTGTCAAAAAGCACGTGGCTTTGTTTACAAATCTGTCAAAAAGCACGTGGCTGTCAAAAAGCACGTGGATTTGTTTATCTCGCACTAGTTAGGTTAAATTGGCACTACTGAGGTTTAGGCCCGTCAAGATGGCAGTACTGAGGTTAGCGATGCGTTGTTGTCTGTCAAAAAGCACGTGGCTGTCAAAAAACACGTGGCTTTGTTTACCTCATGCTAGTTAGGTTAAGTTGGCACTAGTGAGGTTTAGGCCCGTCAAGATGGCAGCAGTGAGGTTAGCGATGCGTTGTTGTCGATGACAGCTGTCAAAAAGCACGTGGCTTTGTTTACAAATTCAAATCTCGCGCCAAAATTCAAATTTCCTGCCAAAATTCAAATTTCCCGCGGGCGGCGGCGGCGGCGGCGGAGGAGGAGGCGTGCGGCGGCGGAGGTGCCGCAGAACCCGCTTATTATACTACTATTAGAAAAAATAGCTTAACAATAAATCGGTTTTTTATTATTATATTATTGATAAATAGATAGGTTGTTCGTAAGCTATGCCCCGCGGTACCATCTAATCAAATGAGGGACATCGTGGTATTGATATAGGCTACTGTCATTCTTAAATCGTGGAATTTGACGTGGTAATCGGTCAGTGTTGAAGATATATAAATTGTGATAGAAGATTTGGTACCACATGATCTCAGTCGGTATTTCATACTTGCGTAAAATTGATTCAGCGTTATTTTCAATGTTGTCGAAATAATAAGAAAAATATTCTTCGAACAAAAACAACGCTGAAATGTGATGTACGAAGACGAACACACCCAAGTACCTGGGATTCTTTAAGTTTATTTCTTTCTTCTAAAATTCAGTCCCTTTTCTTATTTACCAGTATTTAAAAGACATTCTGTGCAAAATAAACTTTATTTTTGGTGAGTGTATTTTTTTACAGGTTGCTTTACGTCGCACTGACACAGATAGGTCTTATGGCGACGATGGGACAGGGGAGGGCTAGGAGTGGGAAGGAAGCAGCCGTGGCCTTAATTAAAGTACAGTCCCAGCATTTGCCTGGTGTGAAGATGGGGTACCACGGATGAATATCTTCGGGGCTGCAGATAGCGGGGTTCGAACTCACTATCTCCCGAATCCCGGATACTGGCCGCACTTAAGCGACTGCAACAATCGAGCTCGGTTTAGGTGAGTGTTATTAATCTCATCAGCTTATGCAGTTGTAATGAACAGAGGATTTTAGTTTGTTTAACCGAACATTCATGAAACAAAATAATTACATTCTGGATAACTACTTCTATATCTGAATCTTCTCCCCCAACCTGAAGTATTGCACTGATAATCAGTTACCAGTGACTTGTAAGGGGAGTGACCTACGAGCTGTGGAGAATATTGACATTTTTTGACTTTGGCAAAGTTAACAGTACTTCTTTTTCACAGAGATTCCTCTGCTTTGAGGAGTAGTAGTATGATTTCTCAACACGATTCACCTTATTAAATTTCAAAGGGTTGTAACAGTCCGCCTCTGTGGTGCAGTGATTAGTGTGATTTGCTGCTGCGACCGGAGGCCCGGGTTCGATTCCCGGCTCTGCCATGAAATTTGAAAAGTGGTTCGAGGGCTGGAACGGGGTCCACTCAGCCTCGGTAGAGGTGGGTTCGATTCCTACCTCAGCCACCCGTGGTTTTCCACTTCTCCTCCAGGCAAATGCCGGGATGGTACCTAACTTAAGACCACGGCCTCTTCCTTCCCTCTTCCTTGTCTATCCCTTCCAATCTTCCCATCCCCCACCCAGGCCCCTGTTCAGCACAGCAGGTGAGGCCGCCTTGCGAGGTTCTGGTCATCCTCCCCAGTAGTATCCCCCGACCCAATGTCTCACGCTCCAGGACATTGCCCTTCAGACGGTAGAGGTGGGATCCCTCGCTGAGTCCGAGGGAAAAACCAACCCTGGAGGGTAAGCAGATTAGAAAAGAAAGAAAGAAAGAAAGAAAGAAAGAAAGAAAGAAAGAAAGAAAGAAAGAAAGGGTTGCAACATTGGTTAACTTGCTCGGGCAGCACATAAGAAAAGATATTTGAGTAATATTTTACAAATTTACTGTCTTCTTTTTATTACAGTATTTACAAAACAATAACATTCCATTCCTTGCTTACATTTTTCTCTTCTTTTCCGAAGCAGTTCCATAGATTTTACCTCGTTTCTATATATTTTTTTAAAGTCTACAACAATATAGGATAGAATTTTGAAGAAGTGTCTAACATTTTTTCTTTTAAATTACAGCATGTTGGAGAATATGTACTGCTACATTTATCACTCAAATTTTTCTCCGTTACAAGATTTGCACCATTTTGCATTATATAATGCTTATAGTCCCTATAGTAGACCTCACAGTTACAAATTAATTTCATAAATTCACAATTTGGTTTCTTTAGATCACCCCAGTGTTAAAAAATACGTATATTTCAGAGCTTGAGTCAGTAAGCTTATAGTTTAGGCCTACCACAGATCTTGGTTTACAAAAATCCATTTATTGTATTACCACCAATGTTAAACAAATAATTTCTTCCGTATGAAGTTAGTTTTGACAAATATTGTAACTGTGGTGTTTTGATGTTGAACTCCTGTTGCCGGACTTTAGGGGCAGAACTGAATATTGAATGATCAATGTGTCTGAATTAAGGGATGCAGTAACGTCAGCGGGAGCTGGAAGCAGGTTTAAGTCTGCAGTTGAAGTAGGAGGTGTAGAAGAGGCAGTGGAGGCATAATGCAGACCAGAAGAGAATCTAAACAACCTGTATACCTCAGTAGAGACATTACTACAATTAGCTGCAGAACAACCCACCATTATGTAGTAAACATCCACACAAATATAGCACTATTCTGTCCCTGTACGCGGTGATTAAAGCAATACGTTCAACGTGACGAAGCGAGCGCTCGTAGGAGAAACTAGAGTTTGATCACATGGCCAATTGCTCATGTATGAACCAAAATGGCGGCTAAGCATACCCATCTTATAGAGCCTTATGTTATTCCGCAGTGCAGTCTCGCGGGATTGTATACGATGCCCCTGCGGTAGCAGCAGGTGGATTAATCCGTCGTTGTGGACATGGGCTGAGAGAATTACTGCTCAGCGTGACGTACTACAGCAAACTAAGGCTCTATAAGATGGGTATGCTTAGCCGCCATTTTGGTTCATACATGCGCAATGGGCTGTGTGATCAAACTCTAGTTTCTCCTACGAGCGCTCGCTTCGTCACTTCGAATATATTGTTTTAATCACCGCTTGCATGGACAGAATAGCGCTATATTTTTGTGTGGATATTTATTACATAATGGCGGGTTGTTCTGCACCTAATTGTAGTAAGGTCTCTACTTCAGGATACAGGTTGTTTAGGTTCCCTTCTGATCTGCATTATGCCTCCACTCTCTCTGCTACACCTTCTACTTCAACTACTGACTTAATCCAGCATCCAGCTCCAACTGACATTACTACACCCCTTAACTCAGTAACATCGATCATTCACTAGTCAGTTCTGCCCCCAAAGTCCGGCAACAGGAGTTCAACATCCAAACACTACAGTTACAATATTTGTCAAAACTAACTTAATATGACAGAAATAATTTTGTTTAACACTGGTAGTACCTAGTACAACGTCCGGCTCCACGGCTAAATGGTTAGCGTGCTGGCCTTTGGTCACAGGGGTCCCGGGTTCGATTCCCGCTAGGATCGGGAATTTTAACCATCATTGGTTAATTCCGCTGGCATGGGGACTGGGTGTGTGTGTGCCGTCCATCATAATTTCATCCCCATCATGACGCACAGGTCGCCTACGAGCGTCAAATCAAAAGACCTGCACCTGGCGAGCCGAACATGTCCTCGGATACTCCCGGCACTAAAAGCCATACGCCATTTCATTTTACCTAGTACAACAATAATGGAATTATTGAAAACCAAGATATGTTACGCCCATATGCAGACAGGTTTTAAACTATGAGCTTTCTGACTCAAGTTCTGAAACACTCGCATTTTTAAAAAAATGTGGTGGTCTAAAGAAACAAAATTGTGAAGTTATGAAATTAATTTGTAACTGTGAGGTCTTCTATAGGGACTTGTAATGGAGAAAATTTTAAGTGATAAATATACCAGTAAATGTTCTCCGACTTTCAGGAATTTAAATGAAGAAAATTGTTAGTACTTTCCCTATTCCTATTTTCTTCCTGAATGTAATTTATAATAACATAACATTTGTTTCATGAATGTTCAGTTGAATAAACTAAAATCCTCTGTTCATCATAACTGCATAAGATGATGAGATTCATAACACTTACCAAAAATTAAGTTTCTTTTGCACATATAATGTATTTTTTTTAATACTGGTAAATAAGGAAAGGGTCTAAATTTTAGAAGAAAGAAATAAAGACTCCCAGTTACTTGGGTGTGTTCGTCTTCGTACATTACATTTCAGCGTTATTTTTGTTCGAAGAATATTTTTCTTATTATTTCGACAACATTGAAAATAGCGCTGAATCAGTTTCACGCAAGTATGAAATACCGACTGAGATCACATGGTACTAAAATATTCTATCACAATTTATATATATTCGACACTGACCGATTACCACGCCAAATTCCACGATTTAAGAAAGACAGTAGCCTATATCAATACCACGGTGTCCCTCATTTCATTTGACGGTACTGCGGCGCATAGCTTACGAATAACCTATTCAACTTAATAATAATAATAATAATAATAATAATAATAATAATAATAATAATAATAATAATAATAATAAACAGATTTATTAGTAAGCTATTTTTTCTAATATTTCTCCAGTGAGAGTACATGCCGAGTTTGTTTGTTGAAAGGCAAATTATCAACGACCTTGCTTTTACAATCACAATCTCGAGTAAAAATTTCGCAATAATATAAGAAATATACTAATATTTATGTTGAGTAACTGTTTGAGTAATACTGAGAATGAGTATTTTTATAGTATGCTAGTTTACCACTATTTTCTAGCGCGGAGAACAGTAAGAAAGAGAGATATACAAGGCTGGGGCGGTCAACTGCCTTACCAACGTACTGCAGGAATGAACCATAATGGCGGGCGAGCATACCTAGTCTTTAGAGAGCCCTAGAATAACAGGCGCCGTCACAGCACAGTGTGGCGGGGCAGCATACCGCCAAGGAGGTTTCTTTCTTGTGCTTGCTACTTCATGAAAGGAAAATTAAACATCTTGACCATGAGGCACTTTTTACAGTTTTGTGAGTTAACCTAAGTCAATCCATACACTGCTCTGTATCTGAAAATACCCCCCTCCCCATTTTGAATATTGTTTTGCAATAATTTTCGAATTCCGCCTCTGTGGATAGTGTAATTAGCTGCCACCCGCGGAGGTACGGGTTCGACTCCCAACTCTGCCACGAAGGTAGATAATTGGTAGGAGGACTGGAAACGCGACCACTCAGCCTCAGGAGGTGAACTGAGTAGAGGTCCATAGCCTTCCTCGAAGTATTCGTAATTTTCCGTGGACGAGTTGGCCGTATGGTTGAGAGCGCGCAGCTGTGAGCATACATCCGGGAGATAGTGGGTTCGAGCCTCACTGTCGACAGCCCTGAAGATTGTTTTCCGTGTTTTCCCATTTTCACACAAGGCAAATGCTGGGGCTGTACCTTAATGAATGCCACGGCCGCTTCCTTCACACTCTTGGGTCTTTCCTATGCCATCATCACCATAAGACCTATCTGTGTCGGTGCGACGTTAAGCCAATTGTAGAAAGATATTCCATGGTTTCCCACTTCTTCTCCAGGCAAATTCCGGGATGGTACCTAATTTAAGGACACGCTCACTTCCTTCTCTCTTCCTTCCAATCTTCTTATCCCCCCTGTTCAGTATAGCTGGTGAGGCCGCCTGGGCGAGGCACTGCTCCTTCTCCTCAGTTGTATCCTCGACCCAAAGTCAAACGATCCAGGAAACTGCCTTTCAGGCTGTAGAGGTGGGATCCCTCGCTTGGTCCGAGGAAAAAAACAACCCTGGAGGATAAACATTAAGAAAGGAAGACAGAATAATTTAGGGGCACTGAGAGGGAATATGTTATCA
Organism: Anabrus simplex; assembly: GCF_040414725.1. NCBI lineage: Eukaryota > Metazoa > Arthropoda > Insecta > Orthoptera > Tettigoniidae > Anabrus > Anabrus simplex. The sequence goes on along the minus strand of NC_090278.1, from coordinate 7,867,074 downwards.
ATTTCTTTGCTTCGACATTACATTTTCTTGCAAATGGAATAAATTAAAATCCGAAAATCGGCTTCCAATCATTATACCGGGTCGTAAATGGAATGAATGAAGCCCCCACCCATCTAGTGGCGAGGATAGGAAATGTGCTGGCCGCCGAAGCCTGTCGCACTCCTCTGGGACAATGATTAATGACTGACGGATGAAATTAAATGATATTGGAGAGTGTTGCTGGAATAAAAGATGACAGGAAAAGCAGGAATACGTGGAGAAAAACCTGTCCCGCCTCCGCTTTGTAAATTATCCCTAATTCCTCTTCCTATATCTCCCTCTGGATGGGGGCGTAGAATAGCATCCACGGTATCCGCTGCCTATCATAAGAGACGACCAAAAGGGAACCCATGTGTTCTTACTTTGAGAGCGTGGTTTGACGACCACGTGGTCTTTAACTGAGTCCTGCCATTGTTTCCATTTAATTGTGTCCGACCTCGCTTGGTCAACTCTTGTTCTGTTGCAACCCCAATATTATGAGGTTTGCTAGGCCTAGGGAGTGTTTCATCTCCACGCCCTCCGCTTTGTAAATTATGCCTAATTCCTCTCCTTTCTTTCCTTTCCTTTCTTTCACCGACACCTTGATATTTCGATGTGTCCGACCCCTTCCATATTATCTCTCTGATTAGTGTTAATAGAGGATAGTTGCCCGGTTGTAGTTCCTCTCAAAACAATGACCACCACCACCACCAACCCTCTTCCTATTTACGAATATTAGACCAGCTTGCCCTCTTAAGTTAACAAAACTATTTTCTTCCCAATTTAAAAAAAACACTCGAGCTTATTTGTCTACTAATGTCATTCCACTCCATCTCTCCACTGACAGCTCGTAACATATCGCTTAGTTGAGCAGCTCCTCTCCTTACTTCCAAGTCCCCCCAGCAGAACAAATCGTTGCTGTTTTCCTTTGGAACTTTTCAAATTCTCGTATTAAGTAATCGTAACGAGAGTCTCATACACTGGAACCATATTTTAGTTGGGGTCTTACAAATGACTTATACGTCCTCTCTTACTACAACCCCTAAACAACCTCATAACCAGGGCTAGCATTTTGATGACTAGAGCTCGGATTTTTATGCATTAATAGGTTAGAGTGCAAAATTAAGGAAGCAAGTAGCAAGTATAGTCTACCTTCACAACGACTATGTTATGGGGTTTGCATAAATATTAGGGGTACGGCCCATCAGAACCCCTATAATTTAAATTACTCTTGCTACATTATGGAAAAGCGGGTGGCCGACACTTCTTACTAAGCAAATTAGTTTGCAGTCTAACCTGTTTGGGCTTTCTTATTGATGACATGTCATCTTTTAATTGGTTCACAACAGACATTGATAACTTGTACAGAAATTGTTCCAACATTGTAGAAATGCTCATTTATTATTAGGTCGCTTTTTGTCACGTCCGCCTCTGTGATGTAGTGGTTAGCGTGATTAGCTACCACCCCTGGAGGTCTAAGTTCGATTCCCGGCTCTGCTACAAAATTTAAAGAGTGGTACGATGGCTGGAACGGGTCTACTCAGCCTCGGTAGGTCAACTGAGTAGAGGTGGGTTCGATTCCCATCTCAGTCATCCTCGAAGTTTTTTTCCGCTCCTTCTCTAGGGCAAATCCCGGGAAGATACCTAACTTAAGGCCACGGCCACTTCCCAACCTCTTCCTTGACTATCCCTTCCATTCTTCCTATTCCTCCACAAGGTCCCTATTCAGCATAGAAGGTGAGGCCGCCTGGGCGAGGTACTGGTCATCCTTCCCAGTTCCATCCCCGACCCAAAGTCTCACGCTCCAGGATCCTGATCTTGAGGCGGTAGAGGTGGGATCGCTTGCTGAGTCCGAGGGAAAAACCAACCCTGGAGAGTAAACGAATTAAGAAAGAAGAAAAGAAAGTTTTTGTCATTTTCATGTCGAAAACATTTCTCAGCAGACAAATTTGGCTTCTCATACAATGAAAAAAAGTAAAATTAAGCAATTCACTCAACTGTGCCGAAACTTGAAAAGCTAAAGGGTGCGGAATGGTTTCAAATTGTGAGTCTTGGACAGCCCTATCAAACTAAAAGGCACACATTTCGAAAAATCACTTCCGGCCTAAATGCAATTCCAGAATAACAGCCTAAATTCGCTCGTTTCTTTACTCGTTTTCTTCTTGATTCATATCCTAGCCAAATTAACTTATTTACATAATTCTTTCTGAACGTGTTCCTTGGTTCAATATCCTCAAGTGCGTTTTTGGTTTTTGAAAAATGTCCACACCGAATGTACAGTAGTTATAAGGGCTTAAAGTGAAACTCTGCATTGACTCGCATTAGCGCTCTTAGTGGTGCTTAAGTGAAACTCTGCATTGACTCGCATTAGCGCTCTTAGTGGTGCTTAAGTGAAACTCTGCATTGACTCGCATTAATGCTCTTAGTGGTGCTTAAGTGAAACTCCGCATTGACTCATATTAGCGCTCGTAGTGGTGCTTAAGTGAAACTCTGCATTGACTCACATTAGCGCTCGTAGTGGTGCTTAAGTGAAACTCTGCATTGACTCACATTAGCACTCGTAGTGGTGCTTAAGTGAAACAATGCATTGACTCGCATTAGCGCTCGTTGTGGGTGCTTAATTGAAACTCTGCATTAACTCGCATTTGCGCTCGTAGTGGTGCTTAAGTGAAACTCTGCATTGATTCGCATTAGCGCTCATAGTGGTGCTTAAGTGAAACTCTGTATTGACTTACATTAGCGCTCTTAGTGGTGCTGAAGTGAAACTCTGCATTGACTTACATTAGCGCTCATAGTGGTGCTTAAGTGAAACTCTGCATTGACTCACATTACCGCTCGTAGTGGTGCTTAAGTGAAACTCTGCATTGACTCACATTAGCACTCGTCGTGGTGCTTAAGTGAAACAATGCTTTGACTCGCATTAGCGCTCGTAGTGGTGCTTAAGTGAAACTCTGCATTGACTCGCATTAGTGCTCGTAGTGGTGCTTAAGTGAAACTCTTCATTGACTCGTATTAGCGCTCGTAGTGGTGCTTAAGTGAAACTCTGCATTGACTTACATTAGCGCTCTTAGTGGTGCTTAACTGAAACTCTGCATTGACTCGCACTTAGCCTACAAGGAATACAAAGCCTGCCCAATAGCAAAGCCTACTAGATACTACAAGGCCTGGACAGAAAGCCAATTTCTTGCATTAAAAGCGGGGTAACAGTTTTTCTCTTTTCCACCGCTAGGTTCGCGTTTATGTTCTGTTGTTTGGCGTGAATTCTATGATGACGTGTGTTACTGCAACATGTTTTATGAGAAAAAATTATATATTAAACTTTATTTATAAGGTAAGGCCTTATCTAACATAAAATATGAAGAGTTTTGTCGTTTTTTTAAATGTATTTGGTCTCACGATTTGCAATATATGGATGGTTGCTGAGATGCATTTAACATTTGTTTAGTTATGTGCTTCCAAATTACCGTCAAGGTGGTGGTGGTGATTATTGTTTTAAGAGGAAGTACAACTAGGCAACCATCCTCTATATAACACTAATCAGAGAGAAAAACTGGAAGGGGTCCGACACTTCGAAAAATGCAAGTATCGGCCAAAGGAAGACAAGGGCCAGGAAGGGCGTGAAAATAAGACTCCCTAGCCCTCGGAAACCTAATAGCGTCGGGGTCGGCGAAGAACTAGAGTTGACCAAGGAAGGTCGGATAGGATAGATGAAAATGAGGAGCCTGGCAAAGTAAGTGGAAGAAATGCCAGGACTCAGCTAAGGGCCCCGTGGCTGCCAACCCACGCTCAAAATTTCAGAGCCCCTGGGGCCAATTACCATCAAGTTTCTCTTTCCATTCTGTAGGTTAAGATGGTTTATTGACGGGCTGAGTGGCTCAGACGATTGAGGCGCTGGCCTTCCGACCCCAACGTGGCAGGTTCGATCCTGGCTCAGTCCGGTGGTTTTGAAGGTGCTCAAATACGTCAGCCTCGTGTCGGTAGATTTACTTGCACGTAAAAGAACTCCTGCGGGACAAAATTCCGGCACCTCGGCGTCTCCGAAAACCGAAAAAGTAGTTAGTGGAACTTAAAGCCAATAACATTATTTTTATTCATATTAAGATGGTTTATTGTTGCGTGCCTAACTGCACATCTGACACAGCGAAGAAATATACACAAATATTAATTTTCATCTTTTTCTAAAAATCCGAGTTTACGGGAGAAATGCAGGCTTGCTATTTCTGGATGAGGCAGCAGAAAAGTATCTCTTCCGGCTCCTAATGATAACTCCAGAATATGTAGCTTGCACTTTTTTAATCAGATTACGGTGTACGCATTGTGAGGGGAATTCTGCCTCCCCGACAAAGTGCCGATGCAAATTCTTCTTCTTAAAAATGTATTAATATTTACAAAGCGGGCGTTAGGATATCTCGAAAAATGTAAACTTGTCCGAAAGCTGAAATTCCTTACAGCTCCAAAGTTTATGGAGACGTTTCAGTGCCACGACTGTGATCAAGCATACATCACATACGTTATACTTACAACATTTTTCAGGCTTGTTCTTGTTAATAATGCAAGGAAAGTGACTAATGACTATGATTTATTAAACAAATTCAAGAGCAAGCCTCTGAGCAGAAAAGTGTTGAAATTATAGAAATAGCGAAAAATCGGGTCAGTACTTCTAATTAGGCCTATTTCCCTATACTCTTTTGTGATAAATAAGTGCAAAATGAAAGAACTCTATGAACTGTAGTGTGTTCTAAGTTGTTTTATATATTTATATCTCATTCACACCGCACACAATGATAATAAAAATGTATTATTTCGCGTTATTGTATGAATCTTCAATATAAGGATATAGACAGAACATGAGAACAACAGAACATAAACGCGATCCAAGCGGCCATTGCCTGAACTACTTTGTTCACCCAGAAATTTGTCGGCTTGTCCAGGCCTTCTATTATAGCGCAGGCAACGCCAATAGCCATTCATAGCTGTCCGCCCTGTGGATGCTATATTTGGCGCTAGAGGCGCTGCAATTCAACCTCACATGAACACCTCGATTGGCGGTGTTTCTACACGTTGCGTGCTTACTGGTTACGTTCACTACGAAAGATGAATGTTAATATTGATAGAAATAATGAAACTCAATAATGATTTTGTTTTGTCCGAATTCTTGGCTGAATGATTAGCGTTGAGGCCTTCGGTTCAGAAGGTCCCGGATTCGATTGCCGGCCGGATGGGTGATTATAATCACGTCTACTTAATTCTTCCGGATTGGGGACTGGTGTTTGTGTTTGTTCCAACACTTTTCCTTTCATATTCAGACAACTCACTACACTTCCAACCACCACATGAATTTGATATAGTGATTACTAGACCTCGGATTTTTAGATGTTAAAATGTTATTTTGGCTGCCTAAAACAGACTCTCAAATAGGCTCTACAACATTTTTAGGCAGCTGCAGTTTTACTTATCTTAATATGCATTATTTAAAACACCGTGTTGATTTTGCTAAATTGATTATAATTCGTTATGGGGAAATATAAAACAAGTTTCCCTCACCTCTTTGCTGCAAACGCCGCAGAATATGTTTTTACCATCCGATGTGAGTAGTATAATAGGACAGTTCGGCGGCCTCCTCCTCCTCCCGCGGGAAATTTGAATTTTGGCGGGAAATTTGTATTTTGGCGGGATATTTGAATTTTGGCGCAAGATTTGAAGATGTAAACAAAGCCACGTGCTTTTTGACAGCTGTCATCGACAACAACGCATCTCTGACCTCACTGCTGCCATCTTGACGGGCCTAAACCTCAGTAGTACCAACTTAACCTAACTAGCGCGAGATTTGAATTTGTAAACAAAGCCACGTGCTTTTTGACAGCTGTTATCGACAACAACGCATCGCTAACCTCACTGCTGCCATCTTGACGGGCCTAAACCTTCATGCTACCAACTTAACCTCACTAGCGCGAGATTTGAATCGGGAAACAAATCCACGTGCTTTTTGACAGCTGTCATCCGCCATCTTTAAACTACAGAGCGCCGTGCTGCCCTCTTTATCGCAGTAGCTGCAAATTCGTCACCTGTCATCGGCAGTGCTGCCATCTTGGCGGGTCTAAACCTTAGTGCTACCAACTTAACCTCACTAGCGCGAGATTTGAATCGGTAAACAAATCCACGTGCTTTTCTGACAGCTGTCATCCGCCATCTTCAATCTATAGAGCACAGTGCTGCCCTCTTTAGCTACTTACCTTTGAAATGTGGTGGCGGATAATTTGAAAAATGCTTTTTGACAGCAGCCACCTTTGAGCACCGTGCTGCACACTTTAGCTAGATACCTGTGGTGGCAGACAATTCTACGTGACAGCAGCCATCTTTGAGCACAGTGCTGCCCTCTTTGTGGTGTCGGGAAATTCCACGTGCTCCACAAACTCACGTGCTTTTTCTGACAGCTGTCATCCGCCATCTTGCATCACCAACCTCAGTGCTGCACTCTTTAGCTAGATGCCTTTGAAATGTGGTGGCGGCAATTTGAAAATTCTACATTCTCTTGTTTGGAAACAAACCTATGCGCTTTTTTTGACAGCTATCATCCGCCATCTTTAATCTAGAGAGCACCGTGCTGCCCTCTTTAACTACTTACCTTTGAAATGTGGTGGCGGCAAATTTTACGCGCTCTTGTTTGCAAACAAACCCATGTGCTTTTCTGACAGCTTTCAACCGCCATCTTTAATCAAGAGAGCACCGTGCTGCCATCTTTAGCTAGATACCTTTGAAATGTGGTGGCGCCAGTAGAGGATCTAGAAGAAAGCTGGACCAGAGTTTCGATAGAAGAATTCTGGACCAGCGGCAGCCACTGCGCATGCCCCCGTGCGCTTCACTCCCTGAAGGGGCCTCTCACTTGGCAAGGCGTGTGTGGAAATGTTAACTACACATACTGCAAGGTCTTAATGTGAGAGGTAATTAATTCTTGAAAGGTGTAGGGGGGCAAGGTGCTGTGACTGGATTTTGCTGGAGTAGCTTTCACTGCCTAAGGGGGTCAACCACATGTAGAATGAGGACAACACACTCAGAGGTCTTTATGTAAGAGGTAATTAATTTTCTTGAAAGGTTACTCTTGTGTCCAAGGTACAGTAACTATGTGGCAACTGGATTTGCTTTAATAGGTCACTTGCTGGTGAAAGCTGAACAGGATGTTAGTTTATGTTAAAAAAAATGATCCCTCACTCCTCTCTTACTAGAGGGGTGAGGGGGAAACACTAAGGAGTGCTACAGTGCAGCTGTTACTAGGCAAGATCCGCTTTCTAACTTGTTGAAGGTTATCTCTGTCATGAACAGGATGTTTTTTGTAGGTTGTAATTTTGAGTGAAGGTGAACTAGTGACAAGTCCAGCCTACTGGTGAGGAGTGAAGGTGGTGGCAGGGAGTATTTAAGGAGCAGAGCACAACATGAAAACTATCATCTAGTTGGAAGAGTTCTCTACTACTACTACTTTTCTTTCCTCTTCAGTAAGTGTAAGTTTATTTAGTTTGTTAATTTTAAAAAAGATATAGCAGTTTCAACAAAATGGATATGTTAATGAAATTAAACAAAATTGCCAAGGCACCACAATTTCATAATAGAAAGTTAAGTGAGTTGCAACTTAACCATCCATTTAAGGTTAAAGCGCTGAGAGCGGTAGAAACAAGATTTGGGAGGAAAATAATCGTTGATATAGAAGGGGAAGATGAGGAGACTGTGAGTGTTTTCCTGCCGGCGCAATTCTCAAAACTTACAGCAGAAGAAATAGAAGAAATAAATTCTTTAAAAAACAACTTGAAAATGATGTACAGAGGCATGGAGAGGGGCTACCATCAAGTGTGCTTCCTACAGTAGAATGTCATCAGTTACGACATCTATTTTAACTAAGTAAGTATGCAGAGAGTATTTTCGTTCTTAATGTAAATTTTTTTTTTCGCCGTATTCGCATAATTGTTTTGTTAATTGAAAATAGTATGTGGTGTTTCTTTTCAGGTCCGAGGTGGTAATATGATGAAGTGGAAGAAAGTTGAGATTAAACCAGGAACTGAACATCAAGCATATCCAAGCATACAGAGTCGTCGTCTTCAAGTACATCGAGAGGAGGATGTGGTCGCTACTTCACAGCCTGTTGAAGATGAAGCGGGACAACTGAGCGCACAACAAGAACAAGAAGTGAGTGCTAATTGTATTGAACTATGGAACAGAGGGGGTTCTCTTTTCAGTTATACAGTATATGTGACGAACCTGAGTAAAGCTTACGAAAGCCAGCAGGAAGTGACAGCTGCTGTAGTGCGATTTCTTTTGAGTGAACTTTCAAGTAATGAACATTTTCTTTTATTTCTTGGCTATAATACATTCGAAGAAATTTATAAAATTGAATTTTCCTTTTCGTCACAAAATTCAAATAACATTTCCTATTACCGTAATACATTGCTAGGGAAGCTTCAGGAGGAGTTTCCTAGCGAAGCTGTACACTGTTCACGCGATGCAGAAGGTAGTGACCTAGCTCGATGGTTATACTGTGTAATGACGGATTGTACATTCTTGATAAGTCGTTGCTACAGCAACTGCTGGACTTGTCTTGAGATTGCTGAAAAATTTAGCACCAAATCGTAATTTTTTTTTGTAGTCATGGAGTATCCTTCGAGCAGCAAACGTAGGAAACTAGACATTAATTTACAGACAGATGAAGATGCGGGTAGAATGCAAACTCATTTCGATAGAGCGTTTGAACGCATTCGCGCGTTTATGAGGGAGGTAAATGGATCAATACTAATTTCATATCGGTTCGAACCTAGCGACGAGCGAGAAGAAGCTCAGTTCAAGCTGATTGAAAATCTTAACGAGCTAGAGGAAATGCGTAATCAGATGTTAGAAATTTATTTTCACGCTCGCGCTGTTAATGGACTAACTTTTCAGATAGAAGATTTGTCTGCTTTCCAGTGTAAACAAATCGAGGAAGCTTTTCGGCGCAGAGTGTACACACTAGCGGTGGTAAACGTTAACAATGATTTCTTACTCCCCGAAGAGTTCCTAGATAAATCTTACGTGTGGTTTAATAAATACGTGAAGGAAGCACTCAAGACACAAGCATTAAAAGTAAATACCGTTCTCTGCACACAACATGTCCTTCACGATAAAATCGATAACAATTATTTTCATACAAGGAACGCTGAAATTACTGACGGTACTAATTTAAGAGAATGGTACAACGAACATGTAACGAGACCGATTCTGAAAAAATTATCAGAGTTCGAGGCTCGTGATTCGGGATGGTCTCTGCTACGAATTCGCGAATTGCGGATAAACATTAATAAAAATGTAGGTTTTCACGTGGGCAAGTCGCCAACTAGTCTAACGTTGCCTACAGCAATTCGAAACAAGAAAGCAGTTATTAATCTGCGGAACACACGAGATGCTTGCTTTGCGTGGAGTGTAGTTGCTGGCTTAGTTCCAGCTAAACATCATGTAGATCGCATTTCTTCTTATCCACATTATAATGCAATTTTAAATTTAAAAGACATACCAATCCCGATGGAAATGAGATACATGAGAAAATTTGAAGATCAAAACGAAATCTCCGTGAATGTATTCGGAGCGCAGTATGACGAGAACAACTGGGTGTGCATAGGACGGAATGATGACAAAAAAGAGTTTACTCTTGTACCTTTGTACATTTCACATAAAACGTGTGAAAAGATCGTAGATCTTCTAATGCTTCAGATTGGCGACAGTGAGAAGTATCACTTTTGTTTGATTAAGAATCTTCCACGTCTTGTGCGCTCATCTCTTACGAAGAACCATAATAGAATTTATATTTGCAGACGGTGTTTGTCTTACTTTTCTAATAAGGAAAAATTAGCTTTGCATACTAATAACTGTATACAATTTCCGGTGTGCAAAAGTATAATGCCTTCGGATAGCGAACGGCTAGTGTACTTTACCGAGTATAAGGTTAAAGAGCCAGTGCCTTTTATTGTGTATGCTGACACAGAATGCATACTGAAACCTGTGTCTACTTGTTTTCCAAGTGATGTCACCTCACATTCAACTCCAATTCACGAACATGTGCCATACAGCGTAGCATATTATTTACACTGTAGTTTTGACAGAGATTTGTGCTCTTTCAAACTCTATCGAGGTAGTGATTGTGTAAAATGGTTCGTAGATGAGATGTATAACTTGGTGGACACGCTTGCGCCCTATTATTTTGATACGAAACCAATGTTAGCATTAACTGTTGAGCAAGAAAATGAATTTCTTTCGTCTACATTATGTCACATATGTGAGAAGGAAATTGCAGATAATGAAATTAAAGTTCGCGATCATTGTCATTTAACGGGTGTTTACAGGGGATCAGCACATCAATTGTGTAACTTACAGTATCGTAAAATTTCTATCTTGCCGGTAGCATTCCATAATTTGACAGCCTATGATGGTCATTTCATAATTAGAGGACTGCATAGGAAGGGAGGGGATGTTGTGACAAATCTCAGAACGAACATTAAACTATTAGCAGTGAACATGGAACGATACAAAGGATTTTCAAACTTTATACGTTATAACCAAAGACAGTGTGTTGAACTAAGATTTATAGACACTTACAACTTTATTCCTTTTTCGCTGGACAAAATGTCGCTATTACTTAGTGACGAGTCAAAGCTTGTAACGAGACGGTATTTCACCGATGATTTACAGTTTAAACTCGCTTCTCGGAAAGGGATATTTCCATACGAATATGTTACTAGTATGGAGGTGTTAGACGACACTAGTTTACCGTCAAGGAGTTCATTCTTTAGCTCTTTAAAGGGTGAAACTGTTTCGGAAGAAAACTACGCGTTTGCTCAGCTTATTTGGAATAAGTTTAACTGTAAATCGTTGGGTGAATATTCTGATCTTTACTTGAAAATCGATACTTTACTCTTGGCCGATGTATTTGAAAACTTTAGATTGAGTGGAAAAGAGACATATGGTATTGATGCCGCTCATTTCTACACGGTACCGTCTATGGCATGGAGTGCTATGAAGAAAATAACAGCTGTCCAGCTAGAATTACTTCAGGATATCGACATGCTGCAGTTTTTCGAACGCTCCATACGCGGTGGTAATGTGCAATGCGTTACGCGGCATGCAGTAGCAAATAACAAGTACATGTTAACATACGATGAGTCCAAACCAGAATCATACATAATGTACTTTGACGTGAACAATTTGTATGGATTCGCTATGCAACAGTTTCTTCCAACGGGCGGCTTTCAATGGGTCGAAAACGTTGAGAATTTAGACATTATGAATGTAGGAGATGAAGCAGATGTTGGGTTTATGGTAGAAGTTGATTTAATCTACCCGCTAGAACTTCATGATAAACATGCCGATTATCCATTGTGTCCTGAAAAATCTACGAAACTAATGAGCACTCTTTACAACAAGGAACGGTATGTTCTTCATTATAGGCTATTAAAACAGTGTGTAGAGTTAGGTATGAAAGTAGCTCACATTTACAGAGCGATTCAGTTTAATCAGAGCGCATGGTTAAAATGCTACATTGATTTGAACACAGAGAAACGAAAGTTAGCAAAAAATGAGTTTGAGAAAAGTTTCTATAAATTAATGAATAACGCAATTTTTGGTCGTTCATTAATGAACGTAAGGAAGCTGCGCGACGTCAGATGGGTCACACAGTGGAAGGGACGTTATGGTGCTGGTACGTTGATCTCAAGAGCAAACTTCAAACGTCGTATTATAGTAGACGAACAGTGTATGGTTATCGAAATGAAGAAACTTCAAATTCATCACAATCAACCGGTTTACCTCGGTGCTACAATTTTAGATTTGTCAAAAATGAAAATGAACGATTTTCACTACAACGTTATTTTGAGAAACACAGAATCAAACTCACAACTACTCTACACTGACACCGACAGTTTAATATACAATTTTTCATTTGATATCTATGAGTTTATGAAGGAAAATTCAGTTTTGTTTGATACAGGAAATTATGATGAAAATAATCCTTTCCAAATTGAAAGAAAAAATTCAGGTGAAATAGGTTTGATGAAGGATGAAAACGGTGGAAGTATTGTTGAAGAATTTGTAGGTTTGAGACCAAAGATGTATGCTATTAAGTTGTGTGAAAAAGAGAAACCTACATGTAAAGCTAAGGGTGTCAAAAAAAATGTTGTCGATCACCTTACAATTGATCAGTATAGACGTTGTCTGTATGAAGGTGAACAAGTGACCAAACTACAAGTGTGCATTACTTCCAATTCTCATTCTGTGTTCACGGTTCGTCAATACAAACTAGCACTCACAGCTAATGATGACAAAAGGTACATCACAGATAACAAAATTAATACATTACCATTTGGACATTACAGTCTTGCAGAGAAAAGAAGTATAACTAATGTATAGCTATCTTGCAAAGTAGGTTTGCTTTTTTGTGAACACCTCCTCTACTTTGTCATCAGTTTACCCCCCTGTATGTAAAATATTGTGAACACCTCCTCTACTTTGTCATCAGTTTACCCCCCCTGTATGTAAAATAATGTAATTTTCTCTGAAGGTGAATATTAAGTAATAAGAGGAGAAGCTCCTATGATTACTTTAATCATTTTTATTTTAGAGAAACTTTTGTTTCATTCTGTAATTAATTAAAGAAAAAAAATGTAATCTTATAGAATTTCAAACTAGATAAACATTTCACTCGCTGTTTCTTTTATTCAATGTATTGTACTGTATTTATACTTTTAAAGTACATTGCATACTATTATTATAATTATTTAATTATGAAAAAAAAGGAATCTTATAGAATTACACTCGCTGTTTAAGTACATTGTATACTATTGTACTAACTAGTATTGAACTGTAAGTTAATTTTCTATCATTTATATATTAAAGTGCATTGTAAACCTTTATTTAATCTTTTTTCTTTTTCGAAAAAAATAAAAAACTCTACACTAGATGATCAAAAAGTTGATTTTCTTTCAAACTATCCTGCGCAGCCTCTCCTTTTATTCCTTAACTAAAGTAGGAGTAGGAGAATGAAAAAAAAGAGAACATATTTCTTTTTTACAATCAAGTTTATTGAATAGGAAACTACAGAGGTTTTTCAAAATATAAACTTCTGATTGAATTTGTAACTGCAACCACGAGGAGAGATCTGCAGAGACTGAATCTTCGACCGCTACCGGAGGAGAGTCCTGCAGAGGGGAAAAAAAAGAAAGAAAAATTAGTTGATAGCAGCATAAAACAGAAAAAGCAAGCAAGAAAGAAAAAAAAGGAAACTATTTTTTTTTCTTTACCTTAATAATTGATGAAATAGTATCTAATATCAAGCTCAGACGTTGTTGTTGTTGTTGTTGTTGTTGTTGATCCCACTATGAGGAGACACCTGCAGAGGAGAAAAAATAAATAAATTAGTTAGAAGCAGAATAAAACCGAAAAAACAAGCAAGGAAAAAGGATGGTATTATATCTTTTTTTTTCACCTTAATAATTGATGTATTAGTAGCCGATATCAAGCTCGCACGATGTCGTCGTTGTTAGCTCCTGAATCCTGACAAGCCTGGTGTAAGTTCGCCTTCAGATGATCTGGTAGATACTGCCAGAGCGCACTTAACTGATGTTGTTCGTAAATAGATAATATGTTTTCAGGGAAGAAAGTCCACTCAAATTTATTGAATCTGCTCACACCTTCTTTCTTAAATTTGTTTATCACTGAACACACTATTCTCATCACACCATCTGACGATTTTAGCCAACTATGAACTGCGTGAACGTTGAACATAGCACAGCTGCCTGAATGTCTTGCAACATGTGGTAAATGGCGCGGACACTCAACAGGGAAACACTCGTTACGCATTGTTCTTAAATCAGGTACACCTTCTATAGTGTTCAAGTCAATTATGCATGTACGAGGATACTCTTGCAGTGCTAATAGACGTAACTCATTAACACAGTTGCACACAACCAGATATTGGTATTGTTGTTCACTGAGAAGATTGAAAAACGACGTAAGCGTGAAATCTAAATTAGGTACACTCATACCTAATAGAGCAGTAGATAACACATTTGTAGACGAATCTATATTACAACAGGCTATCTCGTAACCTCCAGTAGGTAACCTCTGAATGTCAACTATCACTCCTCTGGGTTTTGCACTCATGGTGTGCTTGATATCGAAGAACTGAAGCAGAGAATCTTCACTCTCTCGTTTATATACACTATTAGAAAGAAAAAAAAAGGAAGAAAAACTCGCGCAAGATTATTGGAAGAAAAATACTTCATTCGTTAGTGGTTTATAATTTATTATGCGATCGTGAATAATAATGCAATGCAGAGTAGTGTTGGCTGGAATAGGTTCGTTTGTTTCAATTTCAACGCGAACATCTACAGAGGAAGATTTTATCGATTCAACCTGTTCCATGCAATTAACAACAACAATAGGACAATGCGAGTGAAATTCACTTCGTGATATGTTCGGTTCGGAACGATTATCATCAAGCTGATAGTACGCATTACGAAACTTGATGAACATATCATACAATTCACTGTAGTCGCCATTGTTAAAATTAGCTACAGCCTTTTCATAGGGATAAAAGTTTGAATTTAAGAATACACCAACGGATCGAATATTACAGTGATCGAACAGAGAAGAAGAAATATTAATTTTCTTACGATCGGTTTGGAAAGCAAGCATAAAAACTCTCGGTTTTTCTATTTGTGACGTAGTCATAACAGTCCAATTAATTTTCGTTGAATTTGGAATAGTAGGTAACTCGTGATAACTCCACGATCGAAATGCTACAGGAATAGAAGGATTTTTTTGGATTAACTTTATGCGTTTAACTTCTTCCTCGTCGGACAGTATTAGAGTTGGTAGCTTTATATACATTTTTCGTACTTTGACTTTAGCTGTATCTTCCGCGTTGGCTGAAAACAGTGCACATTTGTCATCTCTAGAACGAATAAAGATAAATTCAAGTTTACAGTTTATGAATGGTTTCCTGTAGTCTTCAAATAATCCGCAAAGAAGACTCAGTGGGATAATTGCATGGAACAGCTTTGTAGTCGCGTGGATAATATTAGCTTCGTTTGGTGGTGTAGAAATTGATAGAAAATAGCCAGCATTTTGCAGCGCTAACATTTCATTTTTAGAATAAGAGGCGAAAGTTTTTATAGCACTAGTCGTGCCTACACGTCGTGTTCTTTCAATCTCTTTCCCATTCAATTCAATACGCATTTCATCGAAGAGATTTGCTGCAAAGTTTTGATCGGGAACGGCTGTAGCTGAAGGTGTATTATCTGCGCTTGATCTAACTATTTCACCTTCGATGTGAACATCAGCTTCAGAGGGTAAAAATATATGTTCTTGGTTGTGTACAGGAACTCGAATTTCATCGTTGTTTTCATATTTCGTGCCAGCATATGGATGATAGCTCCTTACTTCCCGCCTAGCAACTCTGTTGTCAAATATAACTTTGTCCGTTACGTTGAACATATTTCTCCTTGATGTTAGCGTGATTGTACACAAAAAGAGACTAAAGTAGTTTTTCGTAGAGAATTAGAATTTATATGCTTTATCCTAGGGGGGCAGTCGGTAGCATTGTAAAGTGATTTCACACAAAAAGAGAGTAATGTTACCTTGATTACGCACACGAAAAGAGAGTAAAGTAGTTTCTGTAGGAGAAATAGAACTTATAGTAGTCGGTAGCCTAGCGATTGTAAAAAGTCTTTATTGTTTGAGGTTAATTTTTTCTTGTCGCGTACACGATGAGATTGTTTTTTTAGCTTTACTCTATATTTTACTACTCTAGCTGCTGCCTCTTTTAATCCTCGGTTTTTTGACTGGTTGTTGTAAATTACTACCATGATGTTGATGATCAACTGTTCCTTACTTGAATGATAGTACATAAGTGTACGCTTTATGTTATATATGATTACTGTATTTTTACTGGACGAATAATTAACTCTACTGTTACATCCTCATTTTGTAAGTCGATTGGGTTTTCGAACTGATCCTCGAGTACGACAGATATATGTTGAATAACACTAGTGTTTACCGGTAAGAAGCTTATAGTTGACGGTTGAACTACGATAGGATAGCCTGCTGGAACAAGCGGTTTAAATTTGTATAACGAATGTGTTTGTTTACCGTTGAGGTAGGAACCGGAACCTAACACGAGATTACAACATACACGAATCGAGTTCACGTTATTAATTTTAATAATCTCTCCTGAAATATGTAATTTATTAGCATCATATTTTCGGCGTGAAAATCCTAACAAATCAGCAATTGAATCGGAAACATCAAAGTCTACGTCTAGGTTGGAGGACATTTTACAGCGAAGATAGGTCTTTTCGTAAGTAATAGTAATAAGTTTACTATCTCCATCTAGAGGGTCATTCTCCTCTTCGAGAATAGGAAAGTTGTTAATTATTGCTTCTTGAACTAGAGCTCCTATTTCCGAAAAAGTGTAACTACCTTCCGGTAATGTGAGTACAGTTGTTTTGTCTCCCTTCATTTTAATACCAATCTGGTTATTTGTGCTATTAACGATTACGTTACCTATTTCATTCAGCTGTGATTCATGGTTAGCATATTTCTCATATACATTTAACAGATAACCTAAGCTAGTGCCAACACTGTTCGGTACATTGAAATCAATGTCAAACGGAGAATGCATAGTAGGTTTGTTGTTAATAGTCGAGATAAAAAAACTAAGTTTTGGAGTGTACTCCCGCAGAAATAGTTTCACATTTTTAATAGTTAGCAAACTTTCTATTTTTGCAACAAGATCTTCGAATTCATAAATGCCTTCTGCTACACTCAAAAGAATTTTTTTACCATTCAAATATATAGCAAACTTATTATTTTTACTAGTGACATTAAGAATACTATTAGATGTAAATAGTGCGGCAAGACCTATTTCATAGAAAGAGGCTCTATTCAAATAAATCGGAGTTTCTAATACTACATCAATCTTCGAGCCTCTACCCTCGAGTGTAATCCGTCTTTCATACGGCATCGTGCACACTGAACACAAATACTAAGGTCTTGCTTTATTTATACAATATAAAAATAGTAAACACAGATGACCACAAATTGATGAATTAAAAGTTTGATAAGAATGAAAATTATATCGAATGTAACAGTTTCTTAAATATTCTAATACCTCTTTTGGGGGACGTAAATTACCAAAACTATCGAAGTAGTAGACATACGCACCTCGTTTACTGAACGCAACCCAGTGCGAACCAGATTTACTTATCGGATCTAAATTCAAAATACAACTCTCATTTTTACGAGAAATTTTCGGTAACGTATCTCGCATAAACACACCTCTGAAGTAGGGAATTTTTAAACGATATGCGTAACGATACAGATCTATGTTAGTTAATGCTCTATTCGGCAGACCTTCCATTATCTTTTGTATGCTGGAGGATTTAAGTAAATGCCCTTTCCTTTGTTTCGAGTAGAAAGCCCTTTCCCACGCATCGCTTCTAGCATTCGATTGTGGCGCTTCATTTCTTTTAATTCTTCCTGTGCGGCTTTCGCCTTGTTTACAGCCGATGCTATGCCCGCAGCTCCACTTGCTAGACCGCCCAAGCCCGACAAGGCTGCAAATATCGGAAGGAGTGGAAGAAAACCACCTTTCTTTTTTTTTACAGCATGTTGTCTTTTTTTTGGTTTTACTCGTTCTCTTCGATGTTTTGATTTTCTTCTTCGTCTACCACCACCTACTTTAGTTTTCGCTTTCATAATTCCCGTAACTGCTAGTGCAGCTGCTCTTTCTCCTAATGATGCGTCCTGAGAGTTTACACGAGACCAAGCCTTAGAGGCTAAGATTTCATCTGCTTCTTTCCTTCTGTTCTGGTCTTTGTATGTAGCGTAAGCGATATCGTGTTCTTTACATGCCTTATCTAATGGATTTATTCCTTGATCACCACGCTTAAGTCGTTTTTCTAACTTTGTCCCAGGTCCACAGAATTCATAACCTGGTATGTGCAATTCTACTGGTAAATTATCTATAGCTTTATTAAGAACTTTGCCTATTATTCCTCCTTTCCCTACTCGTTTACATGGAGCTGCTACAACGTTGCGTCTTCGACGCAGCATACTCAAATAAGAGCTCCTGCTATCAAGTGTGATGTTATATACGAATTACATTTTTACACGATGTGCAACTGTTGAGTACTAAAAATGTATGTAAGTTTATTTTTTTTCTTTTTTTCTGAAAGGTAGAAAGATATATATATAAGAGAGATATTTTTCTGCTCTCCTCATTTTACAGCGACATGGCGTACATTCCTCGCCCGTTAAATTTAAAATCTGAGGTAGATCGGATAAGGACTTTCGCTAGATGGCGTGTACCGTGGATAGACCCCTTAAGTTTAGCTAAAGCTGGATTTTACTTCACGGGATACCTAGACGCAGTTAAATGTATTTTTTGCGGAATCGAATTATTTTCGTGGGATAAAGATGATGACCCGTTAACAGAACATAGAAAATGGTCGCCTTCTTGTCGGTATATGAGAGGTTGTGAAGTTGGCAACATAGTATTAGATCACTATAACAGGACAGCTCTTCCAGCACTTCTTAATACTACGTGTAGTGTGATGCACGAACCATTTTGGAACTAGATAAGTAAAAAGAGAAGGTAAAAAAAAGTTCGTGTTTATTTAGTAATCAACAATAACTTTGAGAAAAAAGAAATCCACTGTGCACTCGATCGTTGAAAATTATCAACATCAAAAGAAAGTGATGGTGAAGACAATAAAACAATCGATATCTTTACCTGTTGCAAATCTGAACGACACAAAACGTTCAGTAGGAAAGAAAAATAAACATAGTAAACTGTTGCCGGACACAATACGCTGTCTCATATGCGGACCATCGAATGCAGGGAAGACTAATGTAATGATTAATTTGTTATTGCAACCGAACGGGTTACGTTTTGAGAATGTGTATGTTTACTCAAAATCATTGTCGCAGAAGAAATATATTGAGCTAGAGAAGCTTTTAAAATCTATTAAAGAAATAAAATGCGAGTTTTACTCTGATCGTGAGCAAGTAATACCGCCAGAAAAAGCTCAAAGAAATTCCGTGTTTATTTTTGACGATGTAGCAAGCGACAAACAGCAGCACATGAAAGACTACTTTAGTAGAGGCCGGCACCATATCGTGGATGTTTTTTACTTATGTCAGACCTATTCCTGCATTCCCAAACAACTTATTAGAGACAACGCTAATTTCATTATTCTGTTTAAACAAGATGCAAGAAATCTTCGACATGTCTACGACGATCACGTGAACACCGATATGAGTTACAACCAGTTCACTGATTTATGTTATCGTTGTTGGTCACAGTCGAAATTCAGCTTTCTCGTTATCGATAAGGATAGCGAAATAAGCAAAGGTCGATATCGAAATGGATTCGATATATTTTATGTGATATAAATACGAGAGTGTATACATTAACGAACTCATTTTCGAATTGTTGAGTAGAGAAAGAACATCACGATGGCATCAAACAACAGAACCAGTAACGTGTATGTAACGCGACCATCATCACGTCATGATATCGCTACTAAATCATATGTAGATGAAAAAATGATGGTTAATACAAATTACGTAACATCAACATCTGACGGAAACTTAAGTATTCATGGTAAACGTTTAAAGAACGTCGGCAATCCTATAAACATGGAGGATGCTTGTAATAAAAATTATGTGTTAAAAACCGTTAAGGACAGTATTAATAAAGAAGAAATACAACGTGACATTTTAGATCTTAAAAATGAAATACATGACATATGTGAACTAGAAGAGGATGCAGTTGATTTTAAGAACAAAAGGCTGAAAGGAATAGCTCCTGCGATGAATGGAAACGAAGCAGTTTCGCTTGACACAATGCGTACGCACACTAACCATGTGCAGAGAAATTTAGAGAAACGAGTTAACGACGTTTCTGCACGCATAGAATATGTTGATTCTCTTTTACGTGATATTGTGGATGATCACCTTCCTGTAACTGACAATAACCTCAACATGAACAACAAGAGAATATCGGGTGTGGCAGATCCTGAAGAGGAACAAGATGCAATTTCGCTTTTATTTTTAGAAAAGCATACAAAAGGTAGACTACTACAAGTGAATGACGATGGATCGATAGATATGCAAAATAAACGAGTAACAAACATCGGTAAACCTATTCATTCGACGGATGCGATTAATAAAGCATACCTAGAAAAACATTCAGCAGCGCGTGAAGAACTCGAAAAACTGAAGAATGAAATAAGCAATCAACAGAAACTAAACGTTGATGTAGGTGGTACTTTGAGTATGGAAAATAAGCGAATTACTAACGTACATAATCCGTTAAATGAGAAAGATGTTGCAAATAAAGTCTTTGTAGAACAGTATGCAGCTGCGCGGAGAGAAGTTGACGAGTTAAAACTTGTCATATCTAAACTTCAGAAAAATTCTCTACCAGTAGAATCTAACGGAGAATTAAATATGAAGAACAAACGAATTACAAATGTTGATTCACCTATCCACGAGCAAGATGTTGTTAACAAACAGTATTTAGAAACGTTTGCTACTGCAAAAGAAGAGTTTGAAGTGATGAAAAAGGAACTGCACAAAAAACCAAGAAAAGCTCTTTTTCAAATTAACAGTCTACCGTCAAATCAGTCACCAATATATATGCTACAAAACTCTCGTCTTATGTATAAGCTTCCCTACACAGGTACACTTACACCGTTAACAAGTACACGTGGTTCTCTGGTATATGCGATGATTAATCACGTGAACAATCCAATCGAATTAGAAGTAGGTACACCAATTGCTGTAAAGGAAGGTGATGAAATTCAATTCCGCCTAAAAGACCCAGAACAATGGAATACTAACGATCTTCCGCTCCATATACTCTTTGAATATACTATATATGAGTAAAACAATAGACGTTACGCTTCAGTTTAAAAAATGCAGGCGAACATAGTGGAAAAAAGTCGTGTAAAGGACAAACTAGCAAAATTAAGAAAAGATGTAAAAAAAAATATAACTCTCTTAAAGCAGATATGGCTTTAAACCAACTAAAGTTAGAAGAAACATTTAAACCAATAACTGCACCATTAAATAAACTACAGCAGCTTACAGTTAACTCGAATGGATTAATTGCAAAGAAAAATCGAAAATTAAATAGTTATATAAGTGATGAGGAAGAAGAAGAATCAGAAGAAGAAGAAACTCTGGACAGAAAGGTTACAACTCTCCTGCAAAATTATCTTAACCCACAATTGAGACACAAAGTTGATAGAATATTCGGGGTTCGAGTAGTTCATGGAGAACACTATTTAGGGAGTAAAAAAGTACTGTTTCGCGATAACAATCTTATAATTGACAATTTTAACTATCCTTTAACTGAAGGTCTCCTTGAATTAATATTTCAGAAAGATCCGGACGCACAGTTGTATGATGATAAGGATCTGTCAGCTTACAGTCATATATTAAATTACACTAACGTGCACAGGAAACAGTATGACGCAGGCAAGCCAATGAGAGGCACGAAATCGCTCAAATTTCAAAAAATTATCAAGCCATTAGTAGAAGATGCAAAAGTGAAAAAAGGAAGGAGCACACCAAAATTTGTAAGTGTACACAAATACAAACGTACAGGAAGAGGATCAAAAGTAGCCAAGTGGAAAAATGAACAAAGAAAGAAGATCGAATTAGTTCACTGGAATGATCCAAACAGTCTAGTGGAAAGACTGAAAAAGTTAATAGCATCTAGAAGTGCTGGTCATTCGTCACACGAAAACGAAATCTTGTCAATCGAAGAAGAACTTCGAAAGTCGAGGTACATCGAATAAATGAACACTGCGCGGTGGGACGAACTTCCGTTCGCAAATATATTTAAAGCGGTTAGATTCTCAAAGGATATTTCAGTAATCTATGAAATTGGATGTGAAGACAGAAGAAGCAACTGGCAACAACTGGCTATAGATCGACTGCGATTCAAGAAACGAATAGACGACACAGAACGAATTCTTTTACCTATACTTTATGAACAATATCAGAGAAGAAATAGCGAAAGAACTCCACGCTCCAGTGCGAAAGAATTTTGAAAGACGGAGCGTTATTAGCCGGGGGAGAGATGATTTACATCAAGCGGATCTTGTTGATATGTCTCTGTTTTCGAAAGTTAATAGTGGATATAAATACATGTTAACTGTTATTGATGTTTATTCAAAGTATGCCTGGGCAGTTCCACTTAAAACAAAAACAGGAAACGAAGTAGTGGAGAATATGGAACGCATCTATTCAAAATGTAAACGCTATCCAAAACATCTGCAAACTGACAGGGGAAAAGAATTTTATAATAAGATTTTTCAACAGTGGATTACAATAAGAAAAATTAAGCACTATTCGACAGGGAGCAGCTTGAAGGCAAGCGTAGTTGAACGCTTCAATCGAACACTGAAGCAGTGGATGTGGAGGAAATTCTCGGCGTGCGGATCATACCACTGGCTTCGCATGCTACCAAAACTATTAGATGAATATAATAATCGAAAACATCGTACGATTGGTATGAAACCTATAGACGTCACAAACAATCTACAACAACTTGCTACTGTGTACAAATTACGGGAAATGAAGAAAAAGAAGTCACCTTATCCACCAAAATTTAAAGTAGGTGACACAGTACGAATAAGTAAAATTAAGCGATATTTTACAAAGGGCTATACTCCTAATTGGAGTAATGAATTATTTACTGTAAGAAAAGTAAAAGAAACATCACCGAGAACTTACTTGCTTCACGACTATCAAAATAAACCAATATTTGGTGCGTTCTATGAACAAGAACTGCAGAAGACAAAACATCCTAAAATATACCTCATTGATAAAATTTTAAAAAGAAAGAACGACAAAGTTTTCGTATCGTGGCTAGGATTCGACGCCACGCATAATTCATGGATTCCGAAGGAATATGTATTCTAAAAAAAAATTCAATAGTAAGTACGCTAGTATAATATATTTTTAATTTTTTACTCTAATGTCTGATAGATTTACCATCTTATAGTGTCCTCTCTCTATTGTTGCAGACTTCCCTTGCTCAAGAAACTGTGCTGTTTGTTTTGTTGATGACAACGTTGGACATTACCTCAAGCAAGAAGATATTTCTACCTCAACTCTGCATAATTAATTCGAAACATTTTGTGTAAATCATGTATCTTAATAAATTATAATAAACAAAATTTAACTAAAGATTAACCTCTTGTAATTTTTTAAATATTAAATTCCATCCTTTTTCCTACTCCTTTACGTATCTGTGTTAGTGCGACGTAAAAAAAAATTATATTTAATTAGTTTATCTTCCTAAGAGCAGAAAAGAAAGCAAGATAAATAAAATATATTTTTGCACTCACCTATAACAGTTCAAATAAATTAAATTCTCCTCCTCTAGGCTCACTTCTTAATCTTCTCCTATATAGAAAGAAAAAGTTAATGTAAGATTAAAATCTTTCGCAATCCGACAATAGACGAAGTCTTGAAATTTAGAAAAAAGTTAAAACTCACCAAAAATATCGCCATCACTTCCGTGATCATCCATTAGCTCTCTTAGTTCTGCTAACATCGCGTTGCACGAAAAAAAACTAAATTTGTGGATAAATAATATATTGAAGTTCGGGCTTTCGCGCCGTAACAAAATACGTGTATGCAGCCTAACGAGAAGCCGAAACTCTTCGTTAGTCATATGCCGAATTCTGTTAACAATCGCTCTTTCAAATGAGCCCTGAACTTCTACTATATTATTTATCTCACTCATTTCCATTAGTCTAACTATTTCCCTCAACGCTAGAAGCTTTTCAAAGAGAGTTTCTTGGACGGACGGCATTTCGAAGGCAGTTTGAAACTGTAACGTACCTACAGCAAGCGATCGCAGTATATATACCTGTTCTAACGGTGATATGTAATTTGAAAAAAAAAACCAACTAGTTTCAAAAAACCTGCCAGGGTACAACATCTGCTAGTAAGCTGCGTAGCGAACCGGACTTGAGATCACGCATCCTCTTTTTTTGTAGCCTTGATGAAACCGCGGTCAAAGCACGACCATGACCAGCAATGACCGCGAAAGAAGTAAGGCGTTAACCGGTTTATGCGAAAGCTGCTTGCAGAAAACATCCGGGATAGATATACACTACAAAGGAATGTTCAAACATATGTCTACAAAATAATAATTTTACACACAATAAAGTTGCGTCTGGTAATATAATGTGAGATTATCTTACACCTAGCATTAAATTTTTTATATAAAGCAAGTGAATTCGCTCACATCTAGATGAGTACAAGTTCGATCCTCCTCGTTGGCAATCATAAAATTATTCTCTCTAGTTCGCTATTTTCACACTAGGCAACTGCTAAGAGAAGTGTACTTTAAAGCTAACTGGAGTATACGCCATGTCAGCGTGACGTAACGTAAACTGTAGCACACTATTTAAAAAAGTGTGTGAATAAATATTAAGGTAATGTCTTTGTTGACAACAGTGTGTGCGTGTCATCAGTCATGGAGCGACAAGTAAAGAATGAGTTTGGTGAGAAGAGAAACCGTAACATCCAGTGTAAATGTGAACTTTGTACACCAAGTATTAAACCTGATCCTTTACGTACAATATATTTCTCACTAGTAAGTGAGGCTATTACATCATACTATACACATGGCAGTTTACTTCGAATGCCACAACATCTAATTCGCTATTTACCATCTGGGTTTCTCTCAACATATGCCGCTAAAGATTTAGATGAAGCATGGGAGAAACTACCCTACTATGTAAAAGCAAAACTGGAAATAGCAGTCTGCAGCCCGTGTGTCAGACATTATTGCTACAGAGGACAAGACGAGGTTGATGGTTTTGACGGAGCGAATCCAATGATTAAAGACTGTGAAGCATGTAAGAAAGAATTTAATCATGTATTTTGAACTAACAGGTAAATAAAACAGTGTGATGTTCCACTTATTATTCGAGTTGCTTGAATAATTCATCCTAACCTATATATGCATACACGTATTTTTTTTTTACACCAACCAAATGCTATAACCTTGAATCCTTTACCAGATTTTATTTTTTCTATCCTCAAATCACCAACCTGTGTAGGTGTGACAAATTATAGCTTTCACTCACACACTGTCTCAATTCAGAGGTTGATTAAGAAATAATTCGAAATATTTTATTTAAAAAGAAACCATGCTTTACAGTTTGTCAACCAATATTTCAGCTACGTGGCAGCACGTTCTTTTGTTTTGTTAAAACACTGTCGTGTTTGATGTCTTTGTTCACTGAAGTTCTTTTGCTGTTGTTCTTTGCGGTGAATTCACGCGCCCCTAACTGATTCATTAGACGATTTATTATTTCATCTTCCCTGCTAAACATATATATTCGATATAATTTTTGATGAGATGACACATCATGTGTTTGCCTAACTAATTTATTAGTTCAGAGATCATAATGCATTTTTTTTTGTGTTAGCCATCTTGGACAAAGATAATAAGAAATCACAGACATGACACTCTCATGTATGAGCTGTTTGACCTCGATGAGTATACACAGTTGCCGACGTATCCAACAAAAATGGCGAGATGTTTTTGTTTATTCCGTATGTAAAAAATTCATACTATCGCGTTCGTAACAACGGAATGGCTTAATCATCCTCTGATTTCAGACTTTATCCGAGTTTTTTTTTTAAATTTGTTTTTTACCTAGTACAATGATATTTCATAGATGACATTTATTGATGTAAGGTTAGTAAACAATGCGTGTATCTATCGTCAAGAAATACAGCTAGATGTGCATCCTGTTGAAAAAATAATTAAAGGTAAGTAGTCAAGAAAAATATTTTTATTATTTAATTAAACTAAGCACTTTTGTGTTGCGCTTTCACTCATCACCAACCAGTTGGTTAGAGTTGTTACTCGCTAACCTTCAACAGACCAAAAAAAAATCTCATATCCTGTTCACCTTTCGCCCGCAAGTAACCTTGTGAAGCAAATCCAGTTGCTGCAATTATTTAACATGTAGCTGTCTCACCTTGAGCAGTGAGAGGAACTCCAGCAAATAACTTTTAGAAGCAAATCTACTCACAGAACCTTGCCTTTCAAGAAATATTTACCTCTTACATAAAGACCTCTGGGTAAGTGTAGTTAACATATCCTACATGCACCCTAACAAGTAAAAAGAACTCTGCAAAAAAAAAATATATAAATTTAGTACCATATCTAACATGATGATTTTTGTCAATATGTCTTTCCTGTCACCAACATAAACAATTCAAGAGGTAATCACATAGGCAAGTAGGGTAGAATATTTTTTTTTTTTTGATAATTGAGCTAAGCAGTTTTATTACACTCAATAGATGATCTTTTTTTTTAAATCTCTACTAGAAGAGTGAGGTTAATAGTGAACTTGTTTTGCCCTTACAATACCTTTCAGTAAAACGATACTCAATTACGCACCAAAACAAGTGATGTCACCTATCACGCCCACCCACCCTAAGCATAGCAGTAGTAAGCCACCGCAAGGAGCGACATTCCACACTTGTGTGTAGCCTTGACAGCGAGAGGCGACCCCGCACGTGCCTTGCCAAGTGAGAGGCCCCTTCAGGGAGTGAAGCGCACGGGGGCATGCGCAGTGGCTGCCGCTGGTCCAGAATTCTTCTATCGAAACTCTGGTCCAGCTTTCTTCTAGATCCTCTACTGGCGCCAAATTGAAAAATTCTACGTGCTCTTGTTTAGTGAACAAACTCTCGCGCTTTTTGTCAGCTGTCATCCGCCATCTTACATCGCAAACCTCAGTGCTACACTCTTTAGGTACATACCTTTGAAATATGGTGGCGGATAATTTGAAAAGTAAAAATCTACAGCAGCTCAAGGCTCCTTATGAGACACCCAAGGGATGCTTGCGCAAGATGGCGGTTGCTCTTATGAGGCGGCTTAAGGGTCCTTGCACAAGATGGCTAGAGACGCCCTAAGGATGCTTGCGCAAGATGGCGGACGCAAGATGGCGGCTATACACGACTCCTTATGAGACGCTTTAAGGGTGATTGCGCAAGATGGCTGCCGCTCTTATGAAGAAAGCTAGCTTAGAGGCTAACGTGTCGTACTAGTTCGATTCATTAAATTTAGGGCTTAAATGCAAAATGTTAAATATCTCGAAAACGGTGCACCGTAGAGCAAAACGGACAAAATTGTTCTGCCTAAAACGTAGGTTCGCAGTATGAGGAACAAGAAAAACATAGTCTAATGATGGGATCAACGGTTCGGTTCCTACTTAGGCCCATTGGCATTTGCTCTGTTTTAGCTTGTATTGAAGCGAGTCTTCGTAACATGATCAGGTCTAGCTATGGTAGAAAGTATAACGTACCATGCTGGTTCAATTCATTAAATTTGGGGCTTAAATGCAAAATGTTAAATATCTCGAAAACGGTGCATCGTAGAGCAAAACGGACAAATTTTTCCGCCCAATACGTAGGTTCGCAGTATCAGGAACAAGAAAAACATAGTCTAATGATGAGATCAATGGTTCGATTCCTACTTAAGCCCTTTGGCATTGGCAGCTATCTAATTCTACAAGATGGTGGCTGCTCTTATGAGACACAAGATGGCTTGAGACGTCCTAGGGATGCTTACGCAAGATGGCGATGACAAAATGGTGACTATACATAGCTCCTTATGAGACAGCCTAGAGGTGCTCGCACAAGACGACGGCTACTCTTATGAAGAAAGCTAGCTTAGAGGCTACTGCGCAAGATAACGGTTGCTGTTATGCATGCGGTGGAGAGCAATTTGAAATTCTATGTGCTTAATCAACAGAGCACCCTGCTGCCCTCTTTAGCTGAAATGTGGTGGCGGATAATTTGAAAAATTATTTTGACAGGTGTCATCTTTAAATAATGGCGACTATACATAGGCTGTTAAGACCTTATCATTCTCCTCCTCCTCCTCCGCCTCTTATGTCAAGGCATAGCTTTATATCGAACAAGTTTAAACCTGCATCGCGAAGGCAAGCGTGTGCAGCGATAACATGACGTGTAATTACATGATCTAGCCGGATGCCCTTCCTGACGGCATAAGTTGCCAGGATTTGAATCGCGGTATCCATCATTGTGTCTGACTTGCGTGTATGCAAGCTCACGCGTATTTTTTGCTGAGATATCATGCTACTTCCGTTCGCCAGCTATAGCGGAAACTCGCAGTACTGCGTCTATTTCGTCTTACAACTTGGAGGAGACAACATGTGTAGAAATAATAGTAGTATAATTGGATGGTTCTGGCGCCTCCTCCTCCTCCGGCTCCCAGTGGCCACCTCCTCCTCCACCTCAGCCAGTGGCCTCCCAGTGGCCACCTCCACCTCCACCTCAGCCAGTGGCCTCCCAGTGGCCTCCTCCACCTCACCCAGAGGCCTCTTCGAGTGCTGCCAACTTAACCTAACTAGCGCGAGATAAACAAAGCCACGTGCTTTTTGACAGACAACAACGCACCGCTAACCTCAGTACTGCCATCTTGACGGGCCTAAACCTCAGTAGTGCCAACTTAACCTCACAAGCGCGAGGTAAACAAAGCCACGTGCTTTTTGACAGCCACGTGCTTTTTGACAGATTTGTAAACAAAGCCACGTGCTTTTTGACAGCTGTCATCGACAACAACGCATCGCAAACCTCAGTACTACCATCTTGACGGGCCTAAACCCCAGTAGTGCCAACTTAACCTAACTAGCATGAGGTAAACAAAGCCACGTGTTTTTTGACAGCCACGTGCTTTTTGACAGATTTGTAAACAAAGCCACGTGCTTTTTGACAGACAACAACGCATCGCTAACCTCAGTACTACCACCTTGACGGGCCTAAACCTCAGTAGTACCAACTTAACCTAACTAGCGCGAGATAAACAAAGCCACGTGCTTTTTGACAGCTACGTGCTTTTTTGACAGCTGTCATCCGCCATCTTTGAGCACCGTGCTGCCCTCTTTCGTCACCTGTCATCGGCAGTGCTGCCATCTTGACGGGCCTAAACCTTAGTGCTACCAACTTAACCTCACTAGCTCGAGATAAACAAATCCACGTGCTTTTTGACAGCCACGTGCTTTTTTGATAGCTGTCATCCGCCATCTTTAATCTATAGAGCACAGTGCTGCCCTCTTTAGCTACTTACCTTTGAAATGTGGTGGCGGATAATTTGAAAAATGCTTTTCGACAAGCAGCCATCTTTAATCCAGAGAGAACAGTGCTACCCTCTATGTGGTGGCGGCAAATTGAAAAATTCTACGTGCTCTTGTTTGAAAACAAACTCACGTGCTTTTTTGACAGCTGTCATCTGCCATCTTTGAGCACAGTGCTGCCCTCTTTAGTTTGAAATGTGGTAGCGGTAAATTCCACGTGCTCTTGTTTGGAAACAAAGCCATGTGCTTTTTTGACAGCTGTCATCCGCCATCTTTAATCAACAGAGCACCGTGCTGCTATCATGCGGGCAATTTCATCACCTATCACCCGCCATCTTTAATCTACAGAACACCGTGCTGCCCTCTTTATGGCTACTACCTTAAGCATGTAGTAGCGGGCAATTTGAAAAGTTCTGTTAGCTATCATCCACCATCTTTAATCAAGAGAGCACCGTGCTGCCATCTTTAGTTGAAATGTGGTGGTGGTAAATTCCACGTGCTCTTGTTTGGAAACAAAGCCATGTGCTTTTTTGACAGCTGTCATCCGCCATCTTTAATCAACAGAGCACTGTGCTACTATCATGCGGGCAATTTCATCACCTGTCATCCGCCATCTTTAATCCACAGAACACCATGCTGCCCTCTTTGTGGCTACTACATTAAGCACGTAGTAGCGGGCAATTTGAAAAGTTCTGTTAGCTATCATCCGCCATCTTTAATCAAGAGAGCACTGTGCTGCCATCTTTAGCTAGATACCTTTGAAATGTGGTGGCGGCAAATTGAAAAATTCCACGTGCTCTTGTTTGGAAACAAACTCACGGGCTTTTTCGACAGCTACCATCCGCCGTCTTTAATCAACAGAGCATAGTGCTACCCTCTTTAGTTTGAAATGTGATGGCGGCAAATTCCACGTGCTCTTGTTTGGTAAACATAGCCATGTGCTTTTTTGACAGCTGTCATCCACCATCTTTAATATAGAGAGCACCGTGCTGCCCTCTTTATCGTAGTAGATGTAAATTCGTCACCTGTCATCCGCAGTGCTGCCATCTTTAGCTAGATACCTTTGAAAAGTGGTGGCGGATAATTTAAAAAGAAAAATTCTACAGCAGCCCTCTCTCGACGCTAATTGCATAAGATGGCGGCTATACATGACTCCTTAAGGGTGCTTACGCAAGATGGCTGCTATACACATGTTCTTATGAGACGCCCTTGGGATGCTTGCGCAAGATGGCAGTTATACACGGCTCCTTATGAGATTCCCTAGGGATGCTTGCGCAAGATAGCGGCTGCTCTTATGGGACGGCTTAACGGTCCTTGCACAAGATAGCTTGAGACGCCCTAAGGATGCTTGCGCAAGATGGCGGACACAAGATGGCGGCTATACACAACTCCTTATGAGACGCTTTAAGGGTGCTTGCGCAAGATGGTTGCTACTCTTAGCTTAGAGGCTAACGTGTCGTGATAGTTCGATTCATTAAATTTAGGGCTTAAATGCAAAATGTTAAATATATCGAAAACGGTGCACCGTAGAGCAAAACGGACAAAATTTTTCTGCCTAATACCTAGGTTCGCAGTATGAGGAACAAGAAAATCATAGTCTAATGATGGGATCAACGGTTCGGTTCCTACTTAGGCCCTTTGGCATTTGCTCTGTTTTAGCTTGTATTGAAGCGAGTCTTCGTAACATGATCAGGTCTAGCTATGGTAGAGAGTATAACGTACCGTGCAGGTTCGATTCATTAAATTTGGAGGCTTAAATGCAAAATGATAAATATCTCGAAAACGGACAAAATTTTTCCGCCTAATACGTAGGTTCGTAGTATCAGGAACAAGAAAAAAACATAGTCTAATGATGAGATCAACGGTTCGATTCCTACTTAAGCCCTTTGCCATTCGCAGCTATCTATTTCTACAAGATGGTGGCTGCTCTTATGAGAAACAAGATGCCTTGAGACGTCCTAGGGATGCTTACGCAAGATGGCAGACACAAAATGGTGACTATACATAGCTCCTTATGAGACGGTCTAGGGGTGCTCGCACAAGATGGCGGCTACTCTTATGAAGAAAGCTAGCTTAGAGGCTACTGCGCAAGATAACAGCTGCTGTTATGCATGTGGTGGAGGGCAATTTGAAATTCTGTGTGCTTAATCAACAGAGCACCCTGCTGCCCTCTTTAGCTGAAATGTGGTGGTGGATAATTTGAAAAATTCTTTTGACAGCTATCATCTTTAAACAAAGGCGACTATACATAGGCTGTTAAGGCCTTATCATTCTCCTCCTCCTCCTCCTCCTCCTCCTCCTCCCCTCCTCCTCCTCCTCCTTCTCTACCTCCTCCTCCGCCTCTTATGTCAAGGCATAGCTTTATATCGAACAAGTTTAAACCTGCATCGCGAAGGCAAGCGTGTGCAGCGATAACATTATTGTGCATGTTTAGACTTTCGAAACATAAGAAGAGTAGAATCAAACGCTGTACTCGATACGACATGTGATCAGAACATTGATTGATGCGTTCAGAAAACAAAATAAGTGATCAAGACTAGAATCGAACAATGTACTCAATACATCATGTGTTTAGAATATGTCAGGGGATACGCTTGTTCTAAGAAGATCAGATTGAAACATAACAAGACTAGAATAGAACACTGTAATCGATGTTGTTAACTTCAACATGTGATCAGAACATTGATTGATGTGTTCAGAACACAAAATAAGTGATCATGACTAGAATCGAACACTGTACTCGATACAACATGTGATCAGAACATTGATCGATGTGTTCAGAACACGAAATAAGTGATCAAGACTAGAATCGAACACTGTACTCAATACAACATGTGTTTAGAACATGTTAGGGGGTACCCTTGTTCTAAGAAGATCAGAATGAAACATAACAAGACTAGAATCGAACACTGTAATCGATGTTGTTAACCTCAACATATGATCAGAACATTGTTTGATGTGTTCAGAGCAAAAGTACAATTTTGATGATTTGCGCAGCTAACTCGCTCGGTAAACGATATAGCCAAAGTATATCTTCAAATTATTTACCTTCCATCATTCGTCTTGTGTGTAAAAATCAGTCGAACAAGTTATCGCATAAACATGGCTGAAAAAAAAATCGTGATAGGGTATGGAACCCAGGGGTTACATCTTATCAGAAGGGCAAAACGGATGAAAGGACTCTTCCTCCTCCTTACCGCACATTCCTTGGCTAAAGGGCTAATGGGCTAAAGGGCTAATGGGCTAAAGGGCTAAAGGGCTAATGGGCTAAAGGGCTAAAGGTGCAACAACCTCATCGATCGCTATCAGCAAGAACGCTTGTACTTTGTTAAGTGTAGAAAATTAATCTTTATTGGTAAATGGTTTTATGTTCAGAACAAGGAATGGAACCTAGGGGTTACGTCTTACCTAATAAAATCCCCGAGGTGCGATGAGTTACGTTTTTCGAACTAGTGTTTGGAACACTGAACTTTTCAAGAGGGCAAGAGTGAGGTTAGCAATGTTCTGTTGTTGGATTTTAAATTCCACGCTACAACATGCATAAGGTGGCAGCCCTTGAGGTTTACTCCCGTAAAGATGGCAAGAGTGAGGTTAGCAATGTTCCGTTGTTGGATTTTTAAAATTCCCCGCTATAACATGCAAAAGGTGGCAGCCTTGAGGTTTACCGCCGTAAAGATGGCAGCAGTGAGGTTAGCGACGCTCCATTGTCCTTCAAAGTGAGGTTAGGGTTCGTCAAGAAGACAGCTGTCAAAAAAGCACGTGGCTATGTTTACCAAACAAGAGCACGTGATCGTGACGTCACGGACACGTAATCAATCCTTAGCTCGACGTCGCTAAGAGCAGCATTAGGATTAGCTATTCTTAAAAGTCTTGGGAACAGAGCAGCAGTATGAATTGCTATGTTTCAAAGCGTGTACACATCACCTATCGATTTTACATACATCGACCATCGAACTAAACTTCATCCGCTAGATCGTGCTGCTATCTTAGCATGACTTTAAAGTACAATGAATAGCCATGTTTCAAAGCGTGTACACATTACCTATCGATTTTGCACGCATCGACTCTCGTACTAAACTTCTTCCGCTAGATTGTGCTGCTATCTTAGCATGACTAAGATGCATGAACTGAAAGTACGAAGAATAACCATGTTTTAAAGCGTGTACACATTGCCTATCGACTTTGCATGTATCGACTCTCGTACTAAACTTCTGCAGGTAGATTGTGCTGCTATCTTAGCATAACTTATACGCATGAACTTAAAGTACAGAGAATAGCTATGTCTCAAAGCGTGTACACATTACTTATTGATTTTGCATGCAACAAATATCGTACTAAACTTCTTCCTCTAGATTGTACTGCTATCTTAGCATAACTTATACACATGAACTTAAAAGTAGAAAGAGTAGCCATGTTTCAAAGCGTGTACACATTACTTATTGATTTTGCATGCATCAAATATCGTACTAAACTCCTTCCGCTAGATTGTGCTGCTATCTTAACACAACCTATACGCATGACCTTAAAGTAAAAAGGTGTGTACACATCACCTATCGATTTTGCATCCATCGAATCTCGTACTGAACTTCGTCCGCTAGATTGTGCTGGTATCTTAGCATAACTTATACACATGAACTTAAAAGTACAAAGAATAGCCATGTTTCAAAGCGTGTACACATCAACTATCGAATTTGCATGTATTGACTCTCATACTAAACTCCTTCCGCTAGATCGTGCTGCTATCTTAGTATAACCAATACGCATGACCTTAAAGTAAAAAGAATAGCCATGTTTCAAAGTGTGTACACATTACCTATCGACTTTGCATGCAACAAATATTGTACTAAACTTCTTCCGCTAGGTTGTGCTGCTATCTTAGCATAACCTGTACGCATGAACTTAAAGTACAAAGAATAGCCATGTTTCAAAGCGTGTACACATTACTTATTGATTTTGCATGCATCAAATATCGTACTAAATTTATTCCGCTAGATTGTGCTGCTATCTTAGCATAACCTATACGCATGACCTTAAAGTAAAAAGGTGTGTACACATCACCTATCGATTTTGCATGCATCGAATCTCGTACTGAAATTCGTCCGCTAGATTGTGCTGGTATCTTAGCATAACTTATACACATGAACTTAAAAGTACAAAGAATAGCCATGTTTCAAAGCGTGTACACATCAACTATCGAATTTGCATGTATTGACTCTCATACTAAACTCCTTCCGCTAGATCGTGCTGCTATCTTAGCATAACCAATACGCATGACCTTAAAGTAAAAAGAATAGCCATGTTTCAAAGTGTGTACACATTACCTATCGACTTTGCATGCAACAAATATTGTACTAAACTTCTTCCGCTAGGTTGTGCTGCTATCTTAGCATAACCTGTACGCATGAACTTAAAGTACAAAGAATAGCCATGTTTCAAAGCGTGTACACATTACTTATTGATTTTGCATGCATCAAATCTCGTACTAAATTTATTCCGCTAGATTGTGCTGCTATCTTAGCATAACCTATACCAATGAACTTAAAGTACAATGATTAGTCATGTTTCAAAGCGTGTACACATCAACTATCGAATTTGCATGTATTGACTCTCGTACTAAACTCCTTCCGCTAGATCGTGCTGCTATCTTAGCATAACCAATACGCATGACCTTAAAGTAAAAAGAATAGTCATGTTTGAAAGTGTGTACACATCACCTATCGATTTTACAAGCATCGACTCTCGTACTAAACTTCTTCCGCTAGATTGTGCTGGTATCTTAGCATAACCTATACGCATGGCCTTAAGGTACAAAGAATAGCCATGTTTCAAAGCGTGTACACATTACCTATCGATTTTGCATGCATTGACTCTCGTACTAAACTTCTTCCGCTAGATTGTGCTGGCATCTTAGCATAACTTATACACATGAACTTAAAAGTACAAAGAATAGCCGTGTTTCAAAGCATGTACACATTACCTATGGATTTTGCATGCATTGACTCTCGTACTAATCTCCTCCCGCTAGATTGTGCTGCTATCCTAGCATAACCTGTACGCATGAACTTAAAGTACAAAGAATAGCCATGTTTCAAAGCGTGTACACATTACTTATTGATTTTGCATGCATCAAATCTCGTACTAAATTTATTCCGCTAGATTGTGCTGCTATCTTAGCATAACCTATACCAATGAACTTAAAGTACAATGATTAGTCATGTTTCAAAGCGTGTACACATCAACTATCGAATTTCGTTCTTGCTGATAGCGATCGATGAGGTTGTTGCACCTTTAGCCCTTTAGCCCATTAGCCCTTTAGCCCTTTAGCCCATTAGCCCTTTAGCCCATTAGCCCTTTAGCCAAGGAATGTGCGGTAAGGAGGAGGAAGAGTCCTTTCATCCTTTTTGCCCTTCTGATAAGATGTAACCCCTGGGTTCCATACCCTATCACGATTTTTTTTTCAGCCATGTTTATGCGATAACTTGTTCGACTGATTTTTACACACAAGACGAATGATGGAAGGTAAATAATTTGAAGATATACTTTGGCTATATCGTTTACCGAGCGAGTTAGCTGCGCAAATCATCAAAATTGTACTTTTGCTCTGAACACATCAAACAATGTTCTGATCATATGTTGAGGTTAACAACATCGATTACAGTGTTCGATTCTAGTCTTGTTATGTTTCATTCTGATCTTCTTAGAACAAGGGTACCCCCTAACATGTTCTAAACACATGTTGTATTGAGTACAGTGTTCGATTCTAGTCTTGATCACTTATTTCGTGTTCTGAACACATCGATCAATGTTCTGATCACATGTTGTATCGAGTACAGTGTTCGATTCTAGTCATGATCACTTATTTTGTGTTCTGAACACATCAATCAATGTTCTGATCACATGTTGAAGTTAACAACATCGATTACAGTGTTCTATTCTAGTCTTGTTATGTTTCAATCTGATCTTCTTAGAACAAGCGTATCCCCTGACATATTCTAAACACATGATGTATTGAGTACATTGTTCGATTCTAGTCTTGATCACTTATTTTGTTTTCTGAACGCATCAATCAATGTTCTGATCACATGTCGTATCGAGTACAGCGTTTGATTCTACTCTTCTTATGTTTCGAAAGTCTAAACATGCACAATAATGTTATCGCTGCACACGCTTGCCTTCGCGATGCAGGTTTAAACTTGTTCGTTATAAAGCTATGCCTTGACATAAGAGGCGGAGGAGGAGGTAGAGAAGGAGGAGGAGGAGGGGAGGAGGAGGAGGAGGAGGAGGAGGAGGAGGAGGAGAATGATAAGGCCTTAACAGCCTATGTATAGTCGCCTTTGTTTAAAGATGATAGCTGTCAAAAGAATTTTTCAAATTATCCACCACCACATTTCAGCTAAAGAGGGCAGCAGGGTGCTCTGTTGATTAAGCACACAGAATTTCAAATTGCCCTCCACCACATGCATAACAGCAGCTGTTATCTTGCGCAGTAGCCTCTAAGCTAGCTTTCTTCATAAGAGTAGCCGCCATCTTGTGCGAGCACCCCTAGACCGTCTCATAAGGAGCTATGTATAGTCACCATTTTGTGTCTGCCATCTTGCGTAAGCATCCCTAGGACGTCTCAAGGCATCTTGTTTCTCATAAGAGCAGCCACCATCTTGTAGAAATAGATAGCTGCGAATGGCAAAGGGCTTAAGTAGGAATCGAACCGTTGATCTCATCATTAGACTATGTTTTTTTCTTGTTCCTGATACTACGAACCTACGTATTAGGCGGAAAAATTTTGTCCGTTTTCGAGATATTTATCATTTTGCATTTAAGCCTCCAAATTTAATGAATCGAACCTGCACGGTACGTTATACTCTCTACCATAGCTAGACCTGATCATGTTACGAAGACTCGCTTCAATACAAGCTAAAACAGAGCAAATGCCAAAGGGCCTAAGTAGGAACCGAACCGTTGATCCCATCATTAGACTATGATTTTCTTGTTCCTCATACTGCGAACCTAGGTATTAGGCAGAAAAATTTTGTCCGTTTTGCTCTACGGTGCACCGTTTTCGATATATTTAACATTTTGCATTTAAGCCCTAAATTTAATGAATCGAACTATCACGACACGTTAGCCTCTAAGCTAAGAGTAGCAACCATCTTGTGCAAGCACCCTTAAAGCGTCTCATAAGGAGTTGTGTATAGCCGCCATCTTGTGTCCGCCATCTTGCGCAAGCATCCTTAGGGCGTCTCAAGCTATCTTGTGCAAGGACCGTTAAGCCGTCCCATAAGAGCAGCCGCTATCTTGCGCAAGCATCCCTAGGGAATCTCATAAGGAGCCGTGTATAACTGCCATCTTGCGCAAGCATCCTGTTGTATGTCCGGCGCTCCCTTCTCGCTCCGCCAGCCAGCTGCACGCGCGCCTGTGTATCATTCTGCTAGCTTCGACGCGCAGCCCTCAGTGCGCGTGCCTGACCATCGAGTGTACTATAAATAGGAGCTCCCTGCCTGCTCACTTCCCCACTTGCCCCGGTGTCCAGCTCCAGAATACACCCTACGTCGAGCACGGAGGCTACTCCTCTTGAAAATGTGCTTCGACCAGGTGGACTGAATTTCTGGCAGTACGAGGTCTCACCTCTGGTCACCGCTCCCTTACCTGTTTCCGCTGCCTATGTCCCGTAATTCTTTTACAAGCCATTTTCATTCCCTAATTTATGCAAGCTCCCTTAGTTTCGCTAGGTGGAATTTCTTCAATCAATTGAACTTGCTTTTTAGGAATTCAGGCACTTCAACAAACAAGGACTCTCATAGACATTTATGTTAGTGTGCCAGATAGTTCTCGACTATCAACGTGTCAATTCACAAAGACTATCTTTTCGAGATAGAAGTGTATATAAAGACTGCAAACCTGTACATATTGTATAAAGACAGACTTTTCTCAAGATTCAATATTCCTTTTTGCTTCAAAATAAATTTCAGTTATTTGTGTAAATATCATAAAGTGAAGCAAATAAAGTTGTGTTTTGTAAATTTCAACCTTGGTTACAACACAACTCTATGGCGACGAGGTAAAAAAGCAACAAACTACAATTCTTCGGCCCCAGTTGCCAACTCTATAGAGACGAGGTACACACGGAACCAACACTACAATTCAACGGGCCCAGTTGTCAACTCTACGGCGACGTGCTAAACAACAACGACACTCCAACCAGTTCTGACACACAGCTTACCTTACTCTTTCTTGCACGCATCTCGCAATGGCTACTGCGGAACAACTCGCTACGGTTTTCCAAGCCTTACAGCAGCAACAACAACAGTTTATGCAACAACAACAGGCAGCATTAATTCAGGCTATTCAAGCTATTTCTGTCTCTACACAGCCATCAGCTATTCCTCCGTTCTCTGCTTTTGATCCGGCTAAGGAAGAATGGTCAGTTTATTTAGCCCGCTTGCAACAGCATTTCATCTGCCATTCTGTCACAGATGATCAACGCCGCCGCGCACTATTTCTTAGTTCGGTGGGCAATGCTACGTGTGAATTACTACGTAAATTAAGTCCAGAAGAACACTTATCTGAGGTACCCTTCACGCAGCTCTTGGCCCGTCTCACGGAACACTATGCCAAAGCTCCTCACTTAGTGGCTGCTCGCTATAAATTTTTTCAGAGCAGAAAGCAACCCCATCAGACACATACTGACTGGATAACTGAATTGCGTGGTCTAGCTAAACCCTGCCAGTTCATCTGCTCCAAGGACGGTTGTGGTTCATCCTACACTGATTCTCTCATTCGGGACATGATAATTTTACATACTCCTGAAGACAAAATACGTTTTGACGCTGTCAAGCACAGTAACCCTTCTTTAGAAGACGTCCAGCGTATTGCTACGGTTTATGAGCTTACTACCAAGACTGCCGCAGCCATAGCTTCTCCACACGAAGTTGCACAAGTCTCGCCTCAGGCCCGCAAGTCCTCTGCTACAGTGAACCGTACGGATAAGGCGCTCTCCACCAAGCATTCTCGCCAGGTTCCCTCTCGTAATGCTACACGGAAGCCCAATTCTAAAAGCACCTCGAAACTCCTGCCTTCCTGCCGAGGCTGTTTCAAGCATCATGAACGTCGTGACTGTCGTTTTTTCAAAGCTACTTGTGAACGATGTAATAAACTGGGACACATTCAGACTGTCTGTCAAAGTACGCTCCGCCCTGCTAAGACTACTGCAGCGCGCCGGAAGCATATACAGCCCCGCCAAGACATGGAAGTTGATCAGATCAATCTTATTCTTCCCACAAAGGATTCTCACAAAATCATCATTCCTCTCTCATTCTCTGATCGATCTGTCGATTTTCAATTAGACACTGGATCACCTGTCTCTATTATTAACCTGACTACCTACCACGACTTAGGTTCACCTTCATGCTCTCCAGCTGACATCCAGCTCGTGACATTTAACAAGAAGAAAATTGACATCAAAGGTCAAATTAAGCTTCAGGCTAGTTATAAAGGAATTCAGAAGGCCATTCCTCTTCTCGTGGTTAACAACTACACTGCATCAAACATTATGGGCATGGATCTATTTAACTTATTTGGTTTCCAGATACATGACAACATTAACGTCGTATCTACATTGCATCCTACTTCTGACGTTACCGCTCTCCTAGCGCAGTTTCCTGAAGTCTTCGACTCTCAGCTCGGAACAGCAAAAGACTATACAGCTCACATACAGCTGAAATCCGGAGCTAAGCCTCGCTTCCTCAAAGCACGTCCAGTACCCCTAGCACTTCAAGACCAGGTCACGAAAGAATTAGAAAGATGGATACAAACTGGAATTGTTGTACCAGTTACTTCTAGTCAATGGGCTACTCCACTCGTGGTAATCAAGAAACCTGATGGTAATGTTCGACTTTGTGGCGATTTTCGATCTACAGTCAACGCACAACTCGACACCGATATCTTTCCTATTCCACGTCCAGAAGACTTATTCCGTCGTCTCTCTGGTGGACAATTCTTCTCTCGAGTTGATCTTAAAGAAGCATATCTCCAGCTACTTTTAGACGAAGAATCTAAGAAATTTCTCACACTCAACACTCCTCTCGGACTGCTCCAGCTCCAGCGGCTCCCATTCGGTGTTTCATCCTCAGCGGCTATTTTTCAGCGCTATTTGGCTCAACTCACCGCCTCAATTCCCGGTTGTGCTAACTACCTGGATGATATTATTGTTACTGGAAAAGATCATCAGGAACATCTAACCAATCTCCGCCTTCTTCTCCAGAAATTGAAAGACAATGGCCTACGAGCGAATCTCGCTAAATGTACCTTCTTTCAGCCTCAAGTTCACTACCTCGGACATATACTTGATAAGAATGGAATTCGTCCTAGTACACAGAATGTCTCAGCGATAGTAAACATGCCAGCACCTCAGAACCTCAAGCAGCTTCAGTCCTTCATAGGCAAAGCGAACTATTATAATAAGTTCATTCCACGCTTCGCTACAGTGGCAGCTCCATTAAACGCTCTACGTAAAAAAGGTGTTAAGTTTCAGTGGACTCCGCAATGCCAACAGGCATGGAAAACAATCAACAACGCCTTAATTCAAGCTATACAACTCACTCATTTTCAGCCCGACAAGATCATCACGCTAGCTACTGACGCTTCAGACTACGGTGTCGGTGCCGTTCTCTCCCAGAAGGATCGTCATGGACAAGAACGCCCCATCGCCTTCGCTTCGAAAACACTTAATGACCATCAACGTCGATACTCACAGATAGAGAAAGAAGCTTTAGCCATCATCTTTGGTATTCGCCGTTTCAATGAATATCTTTATGGCAACCATTTCCTGATCATTACCGATCATAAGCCTCTCGTACACTTATTCCATCCTGGTAATAAGATCCCAGAGAATTCCCTCAGAAAGCTTCAAAGATGGTCCATGTTCCTTTCTGATTATTCCTATCAGATTGTATATCGAGCCACATCCCAGCATTGTAATGCTGATGCCCTCTCCCGCTTACCCGTTGGTCCTGATACTGCCTTCGATTCTCAAGAATCTGAATGTCTTCAGTTGGACATAGAACTTGAAGATACTGTATCCAGTTTTCCTATTGATGCTACCTGCATAGCTAAAGCTACGGATAAGGACAGTACACTTGCTACTGTACGTACTTACATCCGCAACGGTTGGCCTCTTCAGAGCACACTTCCTGCCCACCTGGCACCTTATCATCGGATGCAGCATCGTCTCACGACTCGTGCCGGAGTTGTACTACTAGAAGCAGGCACCATCTTCCGAGTGGTTATCCCACTTAGCCTACAGAAACAAGTTCTCGAATTATTACACCAAAGCCATTGGGGTATCTCCAGAACAAAGCAACTCGCCCGTCAACACTGCTACTGGCCCGGTATTGATGCCGCCATTGAAAAGCTAATACGTCATTGTGAACAATGTCAAACGAATCAGAACGCCCCGTCTTCTGATCTTGCTTCATGGCCTCCTGCTACTACTCCATGGGAACGAGTTCACATCGATTTCGCAGGTCCTTTCCTCAATTCCATGTGGTTAATAGTCATCGATTCACTGTCAAACTTTCCATATGTCGTGGATATGCATTCGACTACTACAACCGAAGCTACCATTCGTGCTCTCCAGAAAATCTTTACTACAGAAGGTTTACCGCAAGTACTCATTTCGGACAACGGACCTCAATTTACAGCTACTGCTTTTCAGAACTTTTGTACCCATAATGGCATTCGTCATATCCTAGCACCACCTTTTCACCCTCAATCTAATGGTGAAACTGAACGCTTCGTACAAACATTTAAAAGAAGTATGAAGAAAGCTGTCTCTTCAGGTTTAACTAAAGACCAAGCCTTGCTCCAACTCTTAAACAACTACAGAACTCTACCCGGCGCTGATAATATCACTCCTGCACAGAAGCTCCATGGACGACCTCACAGAACTTTACTTTCTCTGTTACAGCCTCTTCCGGCCCAGCATAAGACATCACCAACGAAGTTCTCCCTCAACGACAAGGTCTACACCAGGACATTCAAATCCAACCCACTCTGGATTCCTGGAGTCATCTGCAGATCTTTGGGTCATCGTCTCTACGAGATACAGACTACGGAGAAACGTATCTGCCGCCATCAAGATCAGATACGTCTGCGCTACCGCCCCTGTCCAGCTATTGATGCTATTGCTAAACCAGATAAATCTATTGCTGAAAGAGCTTTAGATCATTTAATAACAATGGGTTCCTTTCAGGACGAGACAGCGCCACTCCGCCCAGTTCCAGCTCCGGACAATACAACAGAGAAATCAGCAGCTCCGCCCCAGCATCGCAGTCGCCGCCAGCGCCGCCGCCGTTTCACGCCGTACCGGCGTATTTAGGAGGGGAGGGTGTTGTATGTCCGGCGCTCCCTTCTCGCTCCGCCAGCCAGCTGCACGCGCGCCTGTGTATCATTCTGCTAGCTTCGACGCGCAGCCCTCAGTGCGCGTGCCTGACCATCGAGTGTACTATAAATAGGAGCTCCCTGCCTGCTCACTTCCCCACTTGCCCCGGTGTCCAGCTCCAGAATACACCCTACGTCGAGCACGGAGGCTACTCCTCTTGAAAATGTGCTTCGACCAGGTGGACTGAATTTCTGGCAGTACGAGGTCTCACCTCTGGTCACCGCTCCCTTACCTGTTTCCGCTGCCTATGTCCCGTAATTCTTTTACAAGCCATTTTCATTCCCTAATTTATGCAAGCTCCCTTAGTTTCGCTAGGTGGAATTTCTTCAATCAATTGAACTTGCTTTTTAGGAATTCAGGCACTTCAACAAACAAGGACTCTCATAGACATTTATGTTAGTGTGCCAGATAGTTCTCGACTATCAACGTGTCAATTCACAAAGACTATCTTTTCGAGATAGAAGTGTATATAAAGACTGCAAACCTGTACATATTGTATAAAGACAGACTTTTCTCAAGATTCAATATTCCTTTTTGCTTCAAAATAAATTTCAGTTATTTGTGTAAATATCATAAAGTGAAGCAAATAAAGTTGTGTTTTGTAAATTTCAACCTTGGTTACAACACATCCCAAGGGCGTCTCATAAGAACCTGTGTATAGCAGCCATCTTGCGTAAGCACCCTTAAGGAGTCATGTATAGCCGCCATGTTATGCAATTAGCGTCGAGAGAGGGCTGCTGTAGAATTTTTCTTTTTAAATTATCCGCCACCACTTGTCAAAGGTATCTAGCTAAAGATGGCAGCACTGCGGATGACAGGTGACGAATTTACATCTACTACGATAAAGAGGGCAGCACGGTGCTCTCTATATTAAAGATGGTGGATGACAGCTGTCAAAAAAGCACATGGCTATGTTTACCAAACAAGAGCACGTGGAATTTGCCGCCATCACATTTCAAACTAAAGAGGGTAGCACTATGCTCTGTTGATTAAAGACGGCGGATGGTAGCTGTCGAAAAAGCACGTGAGTTTGTTTCCAAACAAGAGCACGTGGAATTTTTCAATTTGCCGCCACCACATTTCAAAGGTATCTAGCTAAAGATGGCAGCACAGTGCTCTCTTGATTAAAGATGGCGGATGATAGCTAACAGAACTTTTCAAATTGCCCGCTACTACGTGCTTAATGTAGTAGCCACAAAGAGGGCAGTATGGTGTTCTGTGGATTAAAGATGGCGGATGACAGGTGATGAAATTGCCCGCATGATAGTAGCACAG
Source organism: Anabrus simplex (assembly GCF_040414725.1). Classification (NCBI taxonomy): domain Eukaryota; kingdom Metazoa; phylum Arthropoda; class Insecta; order Orthoptera; family Tettigoniidae; genus Anabrus; species Anabrus simplex. The sequence continues at coordinate 7,823,130 of NC_090278.1, read as the reverse complement.
TGCTCTGTTGATTAAAGATGGCGGATGACAGCTGTCAAAAAAGTACATGGCTTTGTTTCCAAACAAGAGCACGTGGAATTTACCACCACCACATTTCAACTAAAGATGGCAGCACGGTGCTCTCTTGATTAAAGATGGTGGATGATAGCTAACAGAACTTTTCAAATTGCCCGCTACTACATGCTTAAGGTAGTAGCCATAAAGAGGGCAGCACGGTGTTCTGTAGATTAAAGATGGCGGGTGATAGGTGATGAAATTGCCCGCATGATAGCAGCACGGTGCTCTGTTGATTAAAGATGGCGGATGTCAGCTGTCAATAAAGCACATGGCTTTGTTTCCAAACAAGAGCACGTGGAATTTACCGCTACCACATTTCAAACTAAAGAGGGCAGCACTGTGCTCAAAGATGGCAGATGACAGCTGTCAAAAAAGCACGTGAGTTTGTTTTCAAACAAGAGCACGTAGAATTTTTCAATTTGCCGCCACCACATAGAGGGTAGCACTGTTCTCTCTGGATTAAAGATGGCTGCTTGTCGAAAAGCATTTTTCAAATTATCCGCCACCACATTTCAAAGGTAAGTAGCTAAAGAGGGCAGCACTGTGCTCTATAGATTAAAGATGGCGGATGACAGCTATCAAAAAAGCACGTGGCTGTCAAAAAGCACGTGGATTTGTTTATCTCGAGCTAGTGAGGTTAAGTTGGTAGCACTAAGGTTTAGGCCCGTCAAGATGGCAGCACTGCCGATGACAGGTGACGAAAGAGGGCAGCACGGTGCTCAAAGATGGCGGATGACAGCTGTCAAAAAAGCACGTAGCTGTCAAAAAGCACGTGGCTTTGTTTATCTCGCGCTAGTTAGGTTAAGTTGGTACTACTGAGGTTTAGGCCCGTCAAGGTGGTAGTACTGAGGTTAGCGATGCGTTGTTGTCTGTCAAAAAGCACGTGGCTTTGTTTACAAATCTGTCTAAAAGCACGTGGCTGTCAAAAAACACGTGGCTTTGTTTACCTCATGCTAGTTAGGTTAAGTTGGCACTACTGGGGTTTAGGCCCGTCAAGATGGTAGTACTGAGGTTTGCGATGCGTTGTTGTCGATGACAGCTGTCAAAAAGCACGTGGCTTTGTTTACAAATCTGTCAAAAAGCACGTGGCTGTCAAAAAGCACGTGGCTTTGTTTACCTCGCGCTTGTGAGGTTAAGTTGGCACTACTGAGGTTTAGGCCCGTCAAGATGGCAGTACTGAGGTTAGCGGTGCGTTGTTGTCTGTCAAAAAGCACGTGGCTTTGTTTATCTCGCGCTAGTTAGGTTAAGTTGGCAGCACTGGAAGAGGCCTCTGGCTGAGGTGGAGGAGGCCACTGGGAGGCCACTGGCTGAGGTGGAGGTGGAGGTGGCCACTGGGAGGCCACTGGCTGAGGTGGAGGAGGGGGTGGCCACTGGGAGCCGGAGGAGGAGGAGGCGCCAGAACCATCCAATTATACTACTAATAATTTATGATCTTTCATCCCCCTATTTTTTTAAGAACATATAAGTATGTAGTATCTCGCAACATTCTTATCCGTGTGTGTGTGTTTCGAGAAAAAAGAGTAACGTATCGTAATGTATTTGCAGTGTGACCGAGCGAGTTGGCTACGCAGTGTGCTTTCTTGATTTTCGCATGACATATATCAGTGTATTTGCAATTACTAAGCGTCTTAGCGGTGAACGAGTTAGCTACACGGTATATATTTTTTATTTTCGCACTAAGCAAATCATTTGAAGTGTTGCCGAGTTAGCTATGCGATATGTGCACGGTGTGTTTTTGATTTTCGTACTAGGCGAGTCATTAAAGTTGTGTCGTTTACTAACCGAGATAGCTATGCGATATGTGCAGAATGTGTTTTTGAATTTTACACTAGGTAAATCATTGAAGTTGTACTTTTGCTCTGAGCACATCAAACAATGTTTTAATCACATGTTGTATCGAGTACAGTGTTCAATTCTAGTCTTGCTATGTTTCAATCTAATGTTCTCAGAACAAAGGTATCCCCTAACATGTTGTATCGAGTACAGTGTTCGATTCTAGTCTTAATCACTTACTGTATGTAGTGTTCTGATCACATGTTAAGGTTAACGACATCGAGTGTAGTGTTCGATTCAAGTCTTGTTATGTTTCAATCTAATTTTCTTAGAACAAAGGTATCCCCTGACATGTTGTATCGAGTACAGTGTTCGGTTCTACTTGTTTAGTGATCTGAACACATCAATCGATGTTTTGAATCACATGTTAAGGTTAACGACATCGAGTGCAGTGTTCGATTCTAGTCTTGTTATGTTTCAATTTGATCTTCTTAGAACAAAGTTATCCCCTGACGTGTTGTATTGAGTACAGTGTTCAATTCTAGTCTTGATCACTTGTTTAGTGATCAGAACACATCAGACAATGTTCTAATCACATGGTGAAGTTAACAACATCGAGAACAGTGTTCGATTCTAGTTGTTTAGTGATCTGAACACATCAATCAATGTTCTGAATCACATGTTAAGGTTAACGACATCGAGTGCAGTGTTCGATTCTGGACTTGTTATGTTTCAATTAGATCTTCTTAGAACAAAATTATCCCCTGACGTGTTGTATTGAGTACAGTGTTCAATTCTAGTCTTGTTATGTTTCAATCTGATCTTCTTAGAACAAAGGTATCCCCTAATATGTTGTATTAAGTACAGCGTTCGATTCTAGTCTTGATCACTTATGTACTGTTCTGAACACACCAAACAATGTTTTAATCACATGTTGAAGTTAACGACATCGAGTACAGTGTTCGATTCTAGTCTTGTTATGTTTCATTCTGATCTTCTTAGAACAAGGGTATCCCCTGACATGTTCTAAACACATGATGTATTGAGTACAGTGTTCGATTCTAGTCTTGATCACTTATTTTGTGTTCTGAACACATCAATCAATGTTCTGATCACATGTTGTATCGAGTACAGCGTTTGATTCTACTCTTCTTATGTTTCGCAAGTCTAAACATGTACAATAATGTTATCGCTGCACACGCTTGCCTTCGCGATGCAGGTTTAAACTTGTTCGATATAAAGCTATGCCTTGACATAAGAGGCGGAGGAGGAGGAGGTAGAGAAGGAGGAGGAGGAGAATGATAAGGTCTTAACAGCCTATGTATAGTCGCCATTGTTTAAAGATGACACCTGTCAAAATAATTTTTCAAATTATCCGCCACCACATTTCAGCTAAAGAGGGCAGCAGGGTGCTCTGTTGATTAAGCACATAGAATTTCAAATTGCTCTCCACCGCATGCATAACAGCAACCGTTATCTTGCGCAGTAGCCTCTAAGCTAGCTTTCTTCATAAGAGTAGCCGTCATCTTGTGCGAGCACCTCTAGGCTGTCTCATAAGGAGCTTTGTATAGTCACCATTTTGTGTCCGCCATCTTGCGTAAGCATCCCTAGGACGTCTCAAGCCATCTTGTGTCTCATAAGAGCAGCCACCATCTTGTAGAATTAGATAGCTGCCAATGCCACAGGGCTTAAGTAGGAATCGAACCGTTGATCTCATCATAAGACTATGTTTTTCTTGTTCCTGATACTGCGAACCTACGTATTAGGCGGAAAAAGTTTGTCCGTTTTGCTCTACGATGCACCGTTTTCGAGATATTTAACATTTTGCATTTAAGCCCCAAATTTAATGAATTGAACCAGCATGGTACGTTATACTTTCTACCATAGCTAGTCCTGATCATGTTACGAAGACTCGCTTCAATACAAGCTAAAACAGAGCAAATGCCAATGGGCCTAAGTAGGAACCGAACCGTTGATCCCATCATTAGACTATGTTTTTCTTGTTCCTCATACTGCGAACCTACGTTTTAGGCAGAACAATTTTGTCCGTTTTGCTCTACGGTGCACCGTTTTCGAGATATTTAACATTTTGCATTTAAGCCCTGAATTTAATGAATCAAACTAGCACGACACGTTAGCCTCTAAGTTAGCTTTCTTCATAAGAGCGGCAGCCATCTTGCGCAATCACCCTTAAAGCGTCTCATAAGGAGTCGTGTATAGCCGCCATCTTGCGTCCGCCATCTTGCGCAAGCATCCTTAGGGCGTCTCTAGCCATCTTGTGCAAGGACGCATAAGCCGCCTCATAAGAGCAACCGCCATCTTGCGCAAGCATCCCTTGGGTGTCTCATAAGGAGCCTTGAGCTGCTGTAGATTTTTACTTTTCAAATTATCCGCCACCATATTTCAAAGGTATGTACCTAAAGAGTGTAGCACTGAGGTTTGCGATGTAAGATGGCGGATGACAGCTGACAAAAAGCGCGAGAGTTTGTTCACTAAACAAGAGCACGTAGAATTTTTCAATTTGGCGCCACCACATTTCAAAGGTATCTAGCTAAAGATGGCAGCACGGTGCTCTCTTGATTAAAGATGGCGGTTGACAGCTGTCAGAAAAGCACATGGGTTTGTTTCCGAACAAGAGCGCGTAGAATTTGCCGCCACCACATTTCAAAGGTAAGTAGTTAAAGAGGGCAGCACGGTGCTCTCTAGATTAAAGATGGCGGATGATAGCTGTCAAAAAAGCGCATAGGTTTGTTTCCAAACAAGAGAATGTAGAATTTTTCAAATTGCCGCCACCACATTTCAAAGGCATCTAGCTAAAGAGTGCAGCACTGAGGTTTGTGATGCAAGATGGCGGATGACAGCTGTCAGAAAAAGCACGTGAGTTTGTAGAGCGCGTGGAATTTCCCGACACCACAAAGAGGGCAGCACTGTGCTCAAAGATGGCTGCTGTCACGTAGAATTGTCTGCCACCACAGGTATCTAGCCAAAGTGGGCAGCACGGTGCTCAAAGGTGGCTGCTGTCAAAAAGCATTTTTCAAATTATCCGCCACCACATTTCAAAGGTAAGTAGCTAAAGAGGGCAGCACTGTGCTCTATAGATTGAAGATGGCGGATGACAGCTGTCAGAAAAGCACGTGGATTTGTTTACCGATTCAAATCTCGCGCTAGTGAGGTTAAGTTGGTAGCACTAAGGTTTAGACCCGCCAAGATGGCAGCACTGCCGATGACAGGTGACGAATTTGCAGCTACTGCGATAAAGAGGGCAGCACGGCGCTCTGTAGTTTAAAGATGGCGGATGACAGCTGTCAAAAAGCACGTGGATTTGTTTCCCGATTCAAATCTCGCGCTAGTGAGGTTAAGTTGGTAGCATGAAGGTTTAGGCCCGTCAAGATGGCAGCAGTGAGGTTAGCGATGCGTTGTTGTCGATAACAGCTGTCAAAAAGCACGTGGCTTTGTTTACAAATTCAAATCTCGCGCCAAAATTCAAATTGCCGCCAAAATTCAAATTTCCCGCGGGAGGAGGAGGAGGCCGCCGAACTGTCCTATTATACTACTGATGTGAAATGGGTAAACTCTTGTAAATTGAGGATGAATTGGAACCTGGCACTTTCGGCTTAATTCACACACTGACCAAATGGGAAAAGAGTATTGTTAAAATACGTCAGTCATATTACAATGGTGTACAATTGAGTTGCGTACCGTGTTGTAAACAAGGCTCCATAAATAAAGTTCCTGGAACTAGTTTCCATGAATTCCCTTGCCAAGAGCCAACTAGGGAATTATGGATTAAAGCAGTAAGCAGACGAGGTATGGTATAGGAAATACGCAGACCACGTGACATCAAGAATTAAGTTACTTATTATTATTGCTCCTGTTCTGATGATAATAATTTCCTTATACTGTTGTGTAAGTGATACCAAGGATAAGTTATGGAACCCTAGTGACCGCTCCTTCGAGTGCTAAAATGGCATATATTAGAGGGTATTTGGTAAGAGTTGTCGAAGACCACATGCCATATCAAGAGCGTGTTGATAAAATTAATAGTATCCAGAGCCCATCTGCACAAAGGTCATTAATAAAAATCAAAGACAGAGGTGGTCTCAAGTCCCAGGTATCCAAAACCAAGTTTTGTTTCACTGCTGATGAAACTGGGGCAAGTAAGAGACGAAATGTTATCGGTAACGCTGAGCAGTCCAAAAATAGCACAAACATTAATCGAAATACTGTTGCCACGTGTTGCTAAAAATCTTATTCTACAGTTTGGGAAAAGTGATCATCCTAAGGAACTAAGCAGAATAATACTGCACAAGTTTCTGCACCCCTCTGTCACTAACTACGCTAATGGCATGACAGATGAGTGAGTATCGCCGAGAATACTTCTCGAGAAGTAAAACAATTTATGAGAAGAAAATATCAAGAAAAATAGTTAAAGTATTTCCTTTTCACTGAAAATCTACGGTGCGGTTGTAAAAATATCTAGTGCAGACCTTATATCCTTTTAAATGCCAGACATAAATTTCGACAGTTATATTTGTTATCTGAAATGAAAATCCACAACTGAATTGAACTCCTAGGGGTGAAAGGTGAACATTTATTATTTTCTACTTCATTCTGCTCAGTAACGTATATAATATGCAGGAAGTATAGTGTAGAGGTAAATTTGTGCAGGTTTTATCTCCCGTTAGCAATGCTACTGAGTGCTGATGGGAGGTGGTATACTAGCGCTGCAGTAGTCAAGACGCGCACTGCTAGGCGGACACTGTTTCTGAAGAGAGCACTGTGAGTGAGCAGGCTTTGTATTCCTTGCAGGCTAAGACTCGCATTAGAGCTCATAGTGGTGCTTAAGTGAAACTCTGCATTGACTTACATTAGCGCTCGTAGTGGTGCTTAAGTAAAACTCTGCATTGACTCGCTTTAGCGCTCATAGTGGTGCTTAAGTGAAACTCTACATTGACTCGCATTAGCGCTCTTAGTGGTGCTTAAGTGAAACTCTGCATTGACTTACATTAGCGCTCGTAGTGGTACTTAAGTGAAACTTTATATTGACTCGCATTAGCGCTCTTAGTGGTGCTTAAGTGAAATTCTGCATTGACTCGCATTAGTGCTCGTAGTGGTGCTTAAGTGAAACTCTGCATTGACTTACATTAGCGCTCGTGGGGGTAGAAAAGCGCAAACTGCTAATCTAATCACGGCTCACTTGATGCGTCGCTCTAGCTAGCTCCCGCAGAGAAGGATCCAGTCGGCCGTGATCTAATCGACCGGATAACGATGATTAAGGAAACTATTGTAACTTCTAGGGATTTTTCGTGACTGGACGATAACACATGAGTCCAACCACACCTTTCAAGAAGAAGAAGAAGAAGAACTTCTAGGGATAAATAAAGAATATGTAACAATTTACCTAAAATTTGTAGCTCATACCCCTAAGATGTTCCCAACATTCACTTGCTGGTCTGAAGGGCTAGAACTGTGTATTTTTTGCCATTTTATATTTTTTAAGGTAATTTTCTGAAATTATACGTCATTATTTGGTCATTTTATACTTTTTTGATTCATTATCTTACATGTTTTAAGATTGTGAAACAATTACGCGTGTGGTAAATGTAAGTGAGGATGAATGCCAAGATGAGAATCTTCATAACGCTTGTCAATATTGGGATAAAGAAACTTTATTCACCACTTACTTCTTGCAAATGTCCACATTCCAGGAGAAACACCTCCAACCGAACTCGATAGCTGCAGTGCGGCCAGTATCCAGTATTCGGGAGATAGTAGGTTCGAACCCCACTGTCGGCAGCCCTGAAAATGGTTTTGCGTGGTTTCCCATTTTCACACCAGGCAAATGCTGGGGCTGTACCTTAATTAAGGCCACGGCCGCTTCCTTCCCACTCCTAGCCCTTTCCTGTTCCATCGTCGCCGTAAGACCTATTTGTGTCGGTGCGACGTAAAACGACTAGCAAAAAAAAAAAAAAAAAAAGAAAAAAAACACCTCCAATTGTAGAAGTCTTCCTCGAGTCAAGATTTTCTTCTGAAGACTTAGAGCAAATTTTTCTGCGAAACGTACAGAGTTTCACTTTGTTTTCTTAACACGAAAAGAGCTTATTATAATTTAACATAAATATAGGCTGCACCAACTCGATTAGTAAATTGATTGTAAAATTTAATTTACACTTTAGTCATTTTTAAAGTTTTTGGATCATTTTACTGGATTTTGCCTTCATTTTATAGATCATTTTAAAACATTTTTAGGTCATCAAAATCTTGGCCCTGTAGATAATCATATGAAGATACCTGTAAAATGATTTACAATTCCGGTAATATGCTATATTAACACCAACAGTTGGTACTTAATAAGGTCCGCATGCATTACTGTCGCCCGATCAATACAGTAATTACCACTAAGAAGACTTCTCCCTCTCTTGAAACCTACTCTTTTCACCCTGTTACCCATTTATTACTGAGTACCCATTATTATTGTGCAGTGAGTGTACCAGACAGGTAAGGATTATGACGCTACTAATTCTCTACTGCGTGTTGAGGCTCACATCGGGAGGATTAGTACCTTAAGCCTCCGTTATCCTGGTATTCAATTAACCATGTCATGTAATTTGTAAGGGTGCAGTAGGCCTGCTAAAGGACGAAGACACTTTTTTTATTTTCAACTTATCTTTATGGTATTTCTCCGCCTCTCCTCAGTTTTTCGACTCCGAGTATCCTCCATATCCCAATACCCATTTCCTTTTAATTCTGTGTGTGGTAAACGGCGTTAAAATTCAGGTTGAGACTTTCACGAATAGGAAATTAGGGTGAAAGTTCCTTATGGGGATCATTGTAAGTACCTAGGTGTTAATATAGGAAAAGACATAAATATGATTGTTAATAAAGGGTACAGATCTCTGCACATGATTATGAGGGTATTTAGGGGTTAGAGTAAGGATGTAAAGGAGAGGGCATATAAGTCTCTGGTAAGATCCCAACTAGGGTATGGTTGCAGTGTATGGGACCCTCATCAGGATTACTTGATTCAAGAACTGGAAAAATTCCAAATAAAAGCAGCTCGATTTCTTCTGGGTGATTTCCGACAAAAGAGTAGCGTTACAAAAATGTTACAATGTTTGGGTTGGGAAGACTAAGTGGTATGTTCCGAGCTGTCAGGGCAAAGATGGAGTGAAATGACATCAGTAGACGAATAAATTTGAGTGGTGTCTTTAAAAGTAATAAAGATCACAATATGAAGATAAAGTTGGAATTCAGGAGGACAAATTGGGGCTAATATTCGTTTATAGGAAGGGAAGTTAGGGATTGGAATAACATACCAAGGGAGATGTTCAATAAATTTCCAATGTATTTGGGAAGCATTTGAGAAATGGCTAAGAAAACAACAGATAAGGAATCTGCCACCTGGGCGACTGCCCTAAATTCAGATCAGTAGTGAGTGACTAATTGCTGTGACGTCACGTGAGTAGTGCTAAGTCGATGTCCTCGCGTGCAGTTCCTGTACTACTGATACTATACTTTGATCACAATAAATCGAAATAAATGTAATAATAAGCCAATAAACAAACAAAACTGAAAAAACCCGCTATCAAAATAATTTCATACAAATACACAAATATATGGATTCAAGGTATATTACACACTGTAAAATATTCGAATTGAAGCTCATCTGGAATGTACGTGACGTTCACTAGGTGAATTGTTCTCTCTCAAACTATCCTTATTATTCTATGCTTGTTTGAGGACATGAGATTTTTAATTATTTTTGAATTACTGTTATCAAAAATATTTGCCAAAATGTGACAGATCTTCGACACATAATCTAGCGTTAAGCTCATATTATTTAACTTGGTGACTGTATCCTGTGATGCAGAAGAGTTGTTGAAAGCATTCAAATGATTTAGTAAACACTCAAATGCTGAATATGTTGTTCATGGCAGACTATATCTTAAAATCCACCTATGTCTTTGAGAAAGTATCGTGAAATTTAATCATACTTGCACACTTAAGTCTTTGAAAACTGTTATAGACGCCTTGACAGTTGAAATGTCTCTGGTTTGAAACCAAACTTTACCAACATTAATTTCGGTTGAAAATTCAAGTACATTTGGGGTTTGTTAATTTACCCAACAAGTCGTCATAATTTGATATCTGGTCTCCTTCACACCATATCTTGAAGGTTAGTTCATCATTGTGCAATATATCCTCTTTCCTTTCTTCTGGGGATTTTCATTTGGCAGAGGTTGGTTTTGACAGGCGGCTGCCTAGAAAATATTGTTGGCACAGCTTCGTCAGTTAAATTTGGATTTCCTCTGGGCACAGTTAAAACAGAACCGTCTGGTTGTTTTTCAGTGTCTACGATTAAAAAGTATATAAAGCAGACACAGGCTTATTCACATGGTTCAAAATGAGCTCGATGTATACCATGAATCTTATCTCTCTTCTCCCTATCGCTAGGAAACGCAGATATGGAGATAACTCTTTCATTATTCGAATGGTAATTAGACGTGAAACCAAGCACAACAGACGTTTCTCTCATGTTGTAGATAATCCTACACTACACTAACACATGATGACGATAATAATAATAATAATAATAATAATAATAATAATAATAATAATAATAATAATAATAATAATAATAATAATAATAATAATAATAATAATAACTAGTAGACATGTGCTGTTCCACAGCATTCATTATAAATACCGTAGGTCAGATAATTCGTCTTGATATGCCTGTCGTTATGCCTTTGCTGGGCAGATGTCGTGTTTACAGTGCACTATGTCTTTTGGAATGGGCTAGAATAAATTTGTTTTCATTGACCTGTCTCAGTCTTATACTTGGCTTTGACAATATGGTAATATGAAAGTGACTGAGGTATGAAAGATGCTAGTAATACCATTCCTTATGCAGCCAGTCCCTGTTATGAATGGTGTGAAAATATCGCTCATAGGGTGAGTTGGTGCATGCATTTCTGTGGGCTCGGCAGACTGATATACAGGATGAACCGAAATTCGCGCACTCGGGCGTCGCAGCGCGACTCTTCATATGCCAGCAATAAAAAAAAAATGTCTCTCACAAAAGTTCATCCTGCAAGTATATCCGGCAGAAAAAGGACGTTGAAGAGTGGCAATCTGGCAACACCGTAACCACATGTAGGGTAACTACATCTGTCAGAACATATTAGTCGTGCTGTACGGTTGGTGCAGTGGATAGAGTTTTGGGTTATCATGCAGGAGGTCGAGGGGTCGAGCCTGGCTTGAGATGTATGTTTTTCATTTCGTAAATGTAGTCCAGGATCGCATCTGTGGTGTAGTGGTTAGTGTGATTAGCTGCCACCCCCTGAGGCCCGTGTTCGATTCCCGACACTGCTACGAAATTTGAAAGGTGGTATGAGGGCTGGAACGGGGTCCACTCAGCCTCGGGAGGTGAACTGAGTGAAGGTGGGTTCGATTCCCACCTCAGCCATCCTGCAAGTTGTTTTCCGTGGTTTCCCACTTCCCCTCTAGGCAAATGCTGGGATGGTACCTAACTTAAGGCCACGGCCGCTTCCTTCCCTCTTCTTTGTCTATCCCTTCCAATCTTCCCATCTCCCCCAGCATAGCAGGTGAAGCAGCCTGGGCGAGGTACTGGTCCTCCCCCCAGTTGTATCCCCAACCCAAAAGTGTGAAGCTCCTGGACACTGCCCTTGAGGGGGTAGAGGTGGGATCCCTCGCTGAGTCCGAGGGTAAAATCAACCCTGGAGGGTAAACCGATTAAGAAAGAAAATGTAGTCCAGGTGGTATGGAATCTGGCATCTGGCATCTTAATCAACAGCGAATAAATTCACGCCCACGACGTGGAAAGGGCGTCTTTCAAAGCTGACCAATGAAAACGATTGTTCGTTCATTTCTAGGATCGTAGTATGTAAGTGCAAATGGTTTCTAGAGAACCCGCTGCAATCGCTGTTGACGATCAAAATGCCAGATACCATACCACCTGGACTACATTCAAGAAATAAGAAACATACGCGTCAACCAAGCATCGACCCCTCGACCTCCTGCATGCTAACCCAGACTCTATCCACTGCACCAACCATAGAGTTAGTAAATAATACACTAGAGGTAGCATTGGCGCTGCAGTCGCGTGCGAAGTTGAACGAGCGCGCTGTTTGGCAAAAGCTGGATTGTTTGGCACTGTCACTACTGGAGCTTCCCGCTAAATTTTAGTATATACTTCTCTGAAGGAAAATGCCAGTCTCCTGTGCAGCTTATAGCTGCATAGAGAGGTTCATAAAGGGCAGTGGCGTATCACTTCACAGGTATGTTTGCTTGAAATTAATTTCCGTGCGTATAAAACAGTACTTTGCGTGACACTCATTGTCATGTGAATTGGCCTACTTGGGCTGACTTCGCGACTGATTATCCTGTCGGCGTGAATGAGATTCTTTGGATCTTTCCTTGAAGATTGAAATTAAAGTTTTAGGAAATATAAGGGATAACATTTTCCTTTCACTGAATGGCCATGCTTTTGAAAGCGAATATGCAGAAAAATCATGTGCATGATACCGAGCGAGTGGCTGCAGGCTTTAGGTCACGTAGCTGTCAGCTTGAACCCCACTGTCGGCAGCCCTGAAGATGGTTTCCAATTTTTACACCTGGAATTGTGCTTCGTTTTTCACTTTCTGTGTGTATTTATAGCATTAAAAGCTATTGAATATATTTTCTGTATATACAGTTTGTTGCTTTTCCTTCGTACAATACGTGTAGCAGTCCCCATTCATACCTTACCAGATTTTAAAATATAGAGACTGTTATAGATGTCCTGCACCGTGTGAACATCTGAGTCCTTTACTTTCGTCAATATTATTCCCTGAAATGTCATATAGAGATATAAGCATAATAAATTATTGACCAAGCGAGTTTACCGCGCGGTTAGGGCCACGCAGCTGTAAGCTTGCTTTCGGGAAATAGTGGGTTCAAACCCCACTGTCGGCAGCCCCGAGGATGGTTTTCCGTGGTTTCTCATTTTCACACCAGGTAAATGCCGGGTATGTACCTTAATTAAGCGCACGGGCTCTTCCTTCCCACGCCTAGTCTTTTCCTATACCATCGTCGCCATAAGGCTATCTGTGTCGGTGCGATGTAAAACAAATTGTAAAAATTATTTTAAGTATTTTTTCAGTTCTCTTCAGTCATATAATTTACCACTCTCCCTTTCCATTAACGGAAATCATTTTATAAGTGAAAATCTTAAAGCAATTCATGAATTTCAGGAAAAGCTAAATAAAAACTCCATAATAGTCTGAAACCACAACCGAGTGTCGCATTTCCACTTGTAATCGCGTTTAGAAAACATCGACAACAATAATAATAATATTAATAATAATAATAATAATAATAATAATAATAATAATAATAATAATAATAATAATAATAATAATAATAATAATCAGAAAATGAAATCATACTGGGCCAAGAGAAAGCAGAAGACCTTAACTAAGAGTTAAGACGAGCCCCGTGGTCCCTAGTAGGCCAAAACGAACAAAAACAACAACAATAATAATAATAATAATAATAATAATAATAATAATAATAATAATGGCTTTACGTCCCACTACCTACTTTACACGGTTTTCGGAGACGCTGAGGTGTCAGATTTTTTCCCACGGAAGTTCTTTCATATGCCAGTAAATTTATCTACAAGAGGCTGACATATTTGAGCATCTTCAAGTATCATCGGGCTGAGTCAGGCTCGTACCTGCCAATTTGAGCTCAGAAAGCCAGCGTCTAACCAGCGATAACAATATTTTGTCTACTTTACTCCAAAATCTCACCAACGCTTTTAGGCCTAAAAACTCGCTCATCCGCTTCGTACGAGAGAGGACATTTTCGGTCGTTGGGCAGAACTATGCCAATGTCCTGGTTATTTACATAAAAAATAGCGAAATACATGTGCCCGCCTTCTAAACCTATGTTGTTAGAAGACTTAATATAAACAGTAATATTGATTTTGTGTTTCTTAACTGCACCTGAACACCGTGCTCTTTTATCACGCATTTCTCCTCTATTTATGCTTTTAGGGCTTTCTTTTTTACTGGAGAGAAGCATCGCAAGTATACTGTAATATCTGAGAATGTTTACATGTAAGAATTTTAAACCATATCTGTATCCACACAGTTTTCAAAGTACCCTATTTACATTGATGAGTACGGCGAAGTGAGCTTTTTGCCAAACAGCTGCTCCGCTGGCTACAGCGATTCTCTCGTAGACGGTGGCGCCAATGCTACCTCTAGTGTATAATTTACTAACTCTATGGCACCAACCGCACAGCATTGCTACTAAGTGATGACAGAGGTAGTTGCCCTACATGTGCTTACAGTGTTGCCAGATTGCCACTCTTCGACGTCCTTTTTCTGCCGGATATACTCGCAGAACGAACTTTTGTGACAGACATTTTTTTATTGCTGGCATGTGAGCTGTCGCGCTGCGACGGCCGAGTACGTGATTTTCCGTTCATCCTGTATAATAGCAACTTCTGGCTCGGTGCGGAAAACCTGCCTGTCGTAGTCTTATTGTTTTGCCAGCCCTTTCCAATTGTTTTATGAACATTTAATGAATGAATGAGTTTATTGAACTGAACATAACAGGCTTTCGCCCAGTTACAATGTTCCAATATGCAATTCAAAATAAACACTCACAGACTATTTATAGCTAGACACTAACTACTTATTACTTAACTACTTCTAAATCTACTTTGTAGCATCTTGCACATGGGCGGATTGCCAGCTCCGCATGCAACACACCACCTAACTAAACTAACTACTTTACTACATGAATATATACTAAATCTATCCTAAATCTGTCTGGCCGCGACATCACCCCTGGTGAGGAACTGCTACCACCCGTCCCTGGGATATCACGACCAGACATGTCTCATGAAGCTCGAAAACCGATACCTCATGACCCTTTAAGCTGTCAATGTTATTTCCTCACCACTCCTTCCTGTAACAACCCACATGTGTGCGGATTGCCTAGCTCTACATGTAGGCTGTCACACCTGTATTTCACTGCCGAGACGGATTCAATAACTCAACTCATCTTTCACTGTCTCATTGACAACTTACTTCCTCTAACCTAACACTATTCACTACTTTACTCCACTCTACATGTGCAGACGTAGCGAATCAACACTTTAGCTTGAGATAGGTCAGGCCTATCTCCCCCTCTTCCAACTCTACTGTACGTCAGCAGCCAAAAACAAACAAATTAACAAAACCAAACTAAAATAAAACCAAAATAAAACGGGCAGACAAACAACCAACAACATCATTAGAAGGTATACAGTACGTCTTACATATCAATGAATTGAATCTACTAATTAGAAATATAAACAATACCTAAGGAACAAAGAAACAAAACTGAACAAATATAAAAAACGAAACATAATACTAAACTTATAATTATTGTCGCCCTTACTTATTAGTGAGTTATACTATATAATGTTCCATATCTGTGAATAAATCGAATATATTCATTCCACACGACCGATTGAAAACAATGAACGGACATCACCCCCTCCCTCCCATCCAAGGATGGCCACCAATACGGGGGAGAGACCGTCCGATCATCGCATCCATCACTATCACATGTCACTGGTTCTGTTCAGTTTCGAACTGTCACTTACTTGTAACTTGTACCATATTCAGTTATAATCTACTGCCACAGACATATTCATTAATAGTTACTTACATATATCTTTGAACTAGCTACATGTAATTACCTCTGTTTTTACATTTTTTCCCCAAATACCTCTCATAGTATTAAATAATTTGGCTATCTTTCCCGGTTTCTTCCATTCTCTGCTTAATAGACTAGAGAGTGTGTACAATTCATTTTCATTTAGAATTTTGTCCAATTCTTTCCTTTCTATGTATTTCTCTCTAATGTTTCTTGTTTCTTTGCAGTCCTTAATCAAATGAGCCACTTCCATATTTGAATTACATAAAAACATTTATTTTCGTCATTTTTTCTCTTAAAGCTTTATTTTTATACACTCCCATCAGCCACCAGATTATTCCTCTCATTACCCTTTTTGTTAACATTTGTGTCTTTATTGTCATATTCTCACTTATTTTACAAAATTCGATTAGTGTTCTCTTACTATTGCATTCTGTCCTAATTGTTTGTCTTTCTATATTTTTCACTCTTTGAACTACTTTCTTATGCAATCTCCTGTCATCCCTTTCAATATTAGTCACCCAGTATGATCCCATTCCTATGTACTCTAGAAGCTTCTTCACCCCATCCACCCAATAGCCTTCGTTTAAATGCTATTTGGTGATGGTAGGCTAAGCCTAATATTTCACCACCTCCCCCAGTCTTTAATCCCAACCAATACTTGACTATTCGCTTAGCAATCTCAGCTCGCATACTCACCCCTTCACACATCATTCTTACTCCACTGTTTGCAGTACAGTTAGGTAGTCCCATAATTATTTTGGCAAATTTGCCAACGATTACATCTAAAGCTACAATTCCCTGATCTATTCCCCAAATTTCTGATCCATACAGTAATTTAGCTTTAACTATTGCATTAAATATGTTTTCCTGGATTTTGTATTCTACGTTAGGCATCTTTTTATCTAATATTTTGCTACTAGCCAAGGCACTTATTCCCCTCATTTTTGATCTTTTTATTTGGTCAGACCAGTTTCCATTACTACTTATAATCGTCCCTAAGTATTCGATTTTTTTACCACTTCTAACTTTGTCCTACCCATCCACCACTGTTCACTGTTAGAATGCTTAACACCCCTTTTACAGACCATTACTCTGGTTTTCTGTGGGTTAACCTTTAAATTCCACTCTTTGCAGTAGTTCTCTACCTCATTAATACTATTTTGCATCTTGCTGGGTGTTAATGCAAGTAGAATGATATCGTCCGCAAAGATTAGGCCTGGAATATCTTGGCACTCAAGACATGGAGAAGCTCCTTTTTCAAATTCTTTCGAGTGGAAAATATCGTTAATAAACAATAAAAATATTATATGGGGGACAGTTTACACCCTTGTTTAAGGCCCACTTTAGAAGTTATCTCTCCCACTACTAAACCATTCTTAACTTTGACTGAACATTTAAATTCCGAATATATATTATCAATTGCTCTTATAATTTTAGCTGATACTCCGATCTGCCCCAACTTATGGGAAACAGCTTTTCTACTCACCGAATCAAAAGCCTTTTCTAAATCAATTACGGTAATATACAACTTGCCTCTTTCCTTTTTGATATATTTATCTAATATTGTTTTAACTACCATTATATTGTCACTGGTCCTCATTCCCTTTCTGAATCCTGCTTGTAATCTCTACAGGATCGAGTACTCCTCTGCCCAATTCATTAATCTTTTTGCCAATATCCCTGTGTATATCTTGCTTAAAGAATCTAGCAACGTAATCCCTCTATAGTTACTTGGATTAGATCTCTCCCCACGATTCTTGCAAACAGGACAGATGATACCTTCTTGCCATGATTTAGGGAATCTTGCTCCCTAGAAGATCTTGTTAAATATTTTGACTAGGATAAAGCTATTTTTGCTTGCTTCCTTCCAAAATTCATTGTTTATTCCTGAAATTGCTCCTGCTTTCCCTTTCCTCCCTTTCTCTAATATTTCTTTTACTTCAGCGGCTGAAATTTCCTTATCTAAATCGGGCAGGGAGCACCGCAATCCTCTCGAGATTCCCCTCTTCTGAACATCCTGTTTCCAACTATCTTCACCACTTAATAATTTACTAAAGTAATTTATCCATTCTCTATGGCTTATATTTATCTGGGTTATATTTTTTCTATCCTTACAAATTTGATTTATTTTAAGCCATACTTTCTTAGTATTATTATTCAGAGCCTCTCTGTTTAAGTTGTTAGTTTGTTTCTTCTGCCACAAAACTTTAGTTCTTACCAATAATTCTTTATACTCTTTTCTTTTGCTACAGAATACAGTTCTTGGTTCCTGCCCGCCTATTTTTCTGAATGTGTCTAGGGCTTTCATAACTTCTGATTTTTTTGGTCTGCATTCTTCATTGTACCACCCACTATTTCTTTGTATTCTTACCTCCCGAGCCCGCATCTTATGTCCTGCCATCAGTATTGAGTTTTCTAATAGCTTTATCGCCTCGTCTATTTTATTATCTTCCATCGCGGACTTTATTCCTATCTTGATCATTTCAAAGGACCTACCTTCAAAATATTCCTTGAATTCTGCGCTGAGGTCTTCTCTCCATATATATTTTGTCACTGGCCTCTCTTTAATATTATTTATATAATTCCCCCCAGTATTCTCTTCCGTGCTTACCATATTAATAATTATGGGTAAGTGATGCGATTCTCCCCAACCTTTAACATTTATCCTCTTAGCGAGTGGTAATGCCTCTCTAGAACATTATACTAGGTCAATTGCACTACCACCCATTTCTGTTATAAACGTTAAATTACCCAATTCATCTCCTGGCCACCACCCATTTAAAATATAGAGTTCTTCTGTACCACATAATTCTAACAGTTTTCCACCATAGTTATTGCAAACTTTATCTTGACTAATTATTTTTCTAATTATTATTTCCTCAGCCTCTTTACTATAAATTGGTTTTAAGTCTGCAATCCTCGCATTAAAGTCCCCCATTATTACAATACCTATGTCTTCATATATATTCCTTAATCTGTTTACTGCTAGTGCTAATTCTGTGAAGAATTCCTTGTTTGCCAATGTCGAGTCCTCGGGAGGATTGTATACAAAACCGAAACATAGATTAACCTCCCTGTTCTGTTTTACCCTTGTTTTCACCCAAAGTATTTCTTCAATATCTGTTTCTATTATTTCAATTTTTTCCTTTATTTCTTCCCTTATCAATGTTAGAATACCACCGGGATATCTACTTTTACGAGCATTCCTGCTCCTTGCCTTACTATACGTTTTAAAACCTTCAATATGTACTTCATATCCCGATGCTATCCAACTCTCAACAAAGGTAATGATGTGCATTTCTGACATTAACAATTTCACCTGCTCATTTCCTAACTTACTCAAGAAACCTTCAATGTTGACCATACCAATATTCCATTCTAGTTATTTCTTACTTTTACTCTCAGACGAGTTGCTTGTCTTACTTCTAGTTATTCTCTTTTTCTCCAGTTCTATAATACTACCCTCTGGTGAAGTAACTATTTCTTTGTCTAAATTGTCTTTCTGTCCTTTGCCCTTTCTAATCCATAAGTCACTCAAGGATTTACCTTTCCCAGCCAGAGTCTTGGTTCTGTCATCAGGTGTGCCGCTACTTCCTGGATTCGTGTCGACTCGGCAGTCAGCTGGTTGTCCATCCTCCTCCACTAGGTGTTCGTCACTCTGCCGTCTTCTGTTCCTCTGTAGAGTATGCAGATCGCTGTTGTCATCAGACTGTACGTTATCAGCCACGGCACAGGCAGCTGACTGGCACATTCCTTCCTCTACAGGTCGTTGCACTTCCTGGTGTGATGAACTCAGCTGTCTATCCATTTCTCGTAGCTGTGCAATTGACCAGATACGCGACCAGTTACTGTCACCTACTATAAGACGTTTGCCACTTATGTATGCTTTTAGTCCATAGTTCCTAGCTTTTACTAGGTGAAATCACAAGACTCTCTGTTCCATGATTGTCTCTTTATCCATATCTCTTCTTACCCAAATCCTTTCTCCTTTCAAGTTCTTCCCATTGAGGATAATTTTGTTCGCTTTCAAAGTAGAAATCAACTTAACCTTAATAGGTCTTTTCCCTCTGACTCTCCCCAGCCTATAGATTTCATCAATATCTTCTTCTTTACAATTTATCTTTATATGGTTATTCATGATATCCAACACTTTATTCGTTAGATCATTCAAATCCTCCTTTTCCTTCTCTGGGATGCCGTATATGAAAATATTTTTCCTCTTTGCGTCCTGGATAGTTATTTTCTGTTGCTGTTTCTGTTTCTGTTCTGTTTCTCCTTCAATCTTCTTCATATTCGACTTCAATAATTCTATTTCCCTAGAGTTTTCCACCACCTTTTCTGTCATAATTCTTCTCTCTTCTTTTATGCAGTCTTTCATTTCTGTCATATCATTTCTCAGCTCGCGAATTAACTCCCTCGTTTGCTCACACTGGCAAGCATCTCTATTTCCCTAATCTTATCTATGTCCTCCCAGCTCAATGAACCCGTTGGTCCAGGGTTCATTTCTATGCCTCCTATTATCAGAAGAATTGCCACCACTGCTGCTACCATCACAGTTCCCTCAAGCCCAGATTTTCGTAAATGCACCTTACCACTTGGCGTATACACACACTTCACTCGCCCGTGCCATCGACCTTTGGCCGCGCGATATTACTCTATAGCAATATTGATACTTCTCACTCAGCACTCACTGCACAATACAACCTCTCGCTTCGCTAGCTCGATTACAACTGTGATGACCATTTAATACGTGTACATAATAACTGATTCATTTTTAATCAAGTTTGTAACATTCCATTACAGAATTCACTGTACATCGACCATTCGGGCGTGCTTTCAAACGATCTTGCCCGAGTGAGTGCAACATATACTGTAATTGGCCGTGGATGAATACTGGTTCAGGTAAGTAGACACCTTGCGCTTAATTGTCATACAGAAGGGTATTCGACTTGTACCTTCCCGTCTCTACGTACGTCTATGTTTTCTATTAGCAGCAAGTATGTTATTAAGAAAGTTCTGCCATCTGTTGGGTGTGTTTAGAATCTGGGGAAGATCAGAGAATCAACGAGTATCTAGCACAGATTAATATCCTTCCATGATCAGAGGAAGTGTATACTCTCTGGGTTGACAGGTAGTAATCAAACATGGCTGCAAGCAATGACATTACTAAGGCTGAAAATTACATACATCAGATCATTAATGAAAGAGTCGCTTAGCAACTTGCTAAGTACTGCGGGTAGGGTAAGCATTCGCCTACAATTATTGGAGTGATCATATAATGATTTGATTTTAAGATTACTCAAAGTTGGCTGAATTTAGAGACCTATCAATGTCTCAGTACTCACTAGCAGGTAATCCCGGAGAGAAAAGAACGAAAATGAAGGAAATCGGTCCAGTAGAACGGACGGATGGATTTTCCAAAGCTGGTTTTAGTAAACTCTTAATATATCTATATATTTAAAAAATATGAAAACTAAAGTCAGTCAGACCGGTCATTCTATCCGGTCGATTCTCTTCATTTTTTTAAACTGAAAGGTATTCCTGCACAAATTTGTCATCAGGTACTATAAATCACTTAACTTCCGCCTTCCTCAAATTATTTGATTTTTTCAATATTTGTCTCTTTGAAGCAGTCCTATCTTTGGTTCAAATTGAGGTACGCAGTTCGTTTTGGTCTAAAACACTCAGTGTATCAAGCGATTTCTTTTGACTACTACTTAAATTAATAGATTCTGAGAAAAGTTATGAGTACATTTGTCTCCATGACGAAGATCGTTGAAGGACTTTTTAACAGTTCGGCGCGTAGTGTTGTTCCAAGGAATGTTTAATTCGATTTCGTTCTGTGATGTATTTTCAAGTGTTTTGTTGACATAATATTACATTCTATTAACGCAGCAGATCATGTGCTTTATTTCATTAACTCGAAACATCGCAAATACATCCGTGAGGATAGTAACGAACAACACCATGCTTTGTACATTGCGGGCGGAGCCAGCGGGAAACTGCTAGTAGATAATAATATTAATAACACATTTTAAAGCACGTTAGACAATTCATAATAGTACAGTGGGTTCACATACCCTAGCACATGATCTAGCAATACCTGCTAACGTCAGACTGCTATAGTTGTAAATACATATCATTGCTGAAAACACAAGTTTTACTAATGCTTTTTGTACAGTTATCACTTGAAAACACCAACGAACACCTTTAATAATGTTGAATTAATAACAACTTAATGCAAACCAACATGAAACAATATCGAAGCACTAAAAAGTGTGACGTCATCCCTGTTAACTGTCAAGTCAAGACCGACTACAATATATCAGACCGTAATATCAAAACCAAGATGGTGGACGTCGTGGGCGCAGTAGCTGCCGACTGATGAAGGTTAGGGTAGCACGCAATAACTTCATTTCGACGATAAACCAACTTACGATTTTCGGAGATGTCGGAATTTAGTGCCGCAGGAGTTGTTTTACCTGCCAGTAAATTTACCGACACGAGGCTGACGTATTTGAGCACCTTCAAATACTAACGGACTGAGCCGGAATCAAACCCGCCAAGTTGGGGTCAGAAGGCCAGAGCTTCAACCGTCTGAGCCACTCAGCCCGGCGTCACATTAAATTATTGTGTTGATACCACTGAAAGAGCTACACAATATCTGGTTCAGTCAGCCAGAAATTACGAAAAGATCACGTACATATTTTGCAAACGGTGGTAGGTAATTTAACATGATAAATGTAACATCATAGGGAAAATCACTGTTGCACCGATGAAAACGCTTCGCGAACAAGTACTCATCACATATAAACAACTAGAATCACACATATTGTGCTAGAATAGATGGACAACCCCACAGCAAAAGAGAACAAGCTGATTATTTCGAAATTTCACTTTGTCAAATAACGTTTTCTCTTAGATTACACTTCGCTGGATAGATGGAAATACATTATAAAACTGTTAAAATGATATTTATAACATCATTTGGAATGTTTAAAAATAATTTAAGGTTCGAAATTCCTCAATGTATTCACTCTCATAAGATCTATGAAACATAACGTGTTGCCTTATTTTCGAAGTGGTGGACAATTTCTAATGTTCAGCACTCGATGAAAATGAAGTACACCCGAAATGATTACGCCAGCTCAATGAACAGTCCCGGTGATGTTAAGCCTTCCTTACTGGAAACTCTTAAATCGTATGTTGACATATGATATAGAAGCACTTCCAATCATGATGGTAAACTTAGAAATGAAGCGTTCAAACACTAAAGATATAATAGGATTTTCCCCATTGAAGAACATGAGTAAAACAACTGTATTGACTCTAAACAATGATGTCTTTAACCTACATGGACGAGCTACAATTTGGTGTAGACTGTCTGATAGCAGATATCCACAGCATGAATCGGAAGGTATTGGTACAATAAAACCCCTGAGTTACAAACAAAGCTAATCCCTGCAAGGCCCCCCTGTGGGTGGGGGCGGTAGAATAACACCCACGGTATCCCCTGCCTGTTGTAAGAGGCGACTAAAAGGGGCCCCAGGGGCTCTGAACTTTGGAGCGTTGGTTGACAACCACGGGGCCCTCAGCAGAGTCCTGGCATTGCTTCCACTTGTGCCAGGCTCCTCACTTTCATCTATCCTATCCGACCTCCCTTGATCAACACTTGTTCTTTTCAGACCCCAACGGTATTACGTATGGATTCCTAGGGAGTCTTTCATTTTCATACCCTTCGTGCCCCTTGTCTTCCTTCGGCCGATACCTTCATTTTTCCAAGTGTCGGACCCCTTCCATTCTTTCTCTGTGATTAGTGTTATATAAACTGATGGTTGCCTAGTTGTACTTCCTCTTAAAACAATAATCACCACCACCATCCCTGCAAGTCACTATTTCTTCTGTGTAACAATATACAGATTGCTCCATCTGTCACACTGTAAGTTTTGTTATACAGCAAGATCTAGCCAAATGTTCCCGCAGGCAAGCACAGATTCTTTCAAAATACAATTGCATCTAAATCACACGACACTTTGAAGCACATAGACACCATATCAACTATCACTATCTAAATGATTTTTTTTTTTTTTTTTTGTAGAAAAATACGAATAGGTCCACCATTTAGAATTAGAAAAATAGTTTTCCCTAATCTCAGACTTACTGTCAGATGACATATGCACACTACTGTTCTGTAGAAATATTCACGATGTATGTTACTGATCCACTTCTCTCTTAATGTTTCATTCCTTAGCGAACTTAAGGATAGATGTATGAGAGGCATTGCCATAGTTCGATTTAAATCCGGTTCACAACACGATCAAAACAAACATATTCTCACATGACTGCGTATAATTACAGATCTTAGTGACCACTGACTCATATAAATACACTCACACACTTATATTCTACATAGAAACTAATACTTATCGTCAACTTACATGAAATTACTCCGACTGAATAACAAAAACGAATAGGCTCACCATTATCGGTTGGAAAGAGGAAGCCTAACCACAAATTTTGGTTACACACATAGCCTACGATAGTTTGGTCTTTGACTTCCAAATTTTCCCGGTGAATATTCCTTATCCATTTCTCCTGTAGAGATCTATCTTCAGGGAATTTAAAAGCTTCAGCAGCGGTATAATTAGATCTACAACCACGAACGCAGCAGGAACGACCCATTTTGTGCTATGTTACAGCACGGCCATATAAACACTATTATACATTAAAAATACCATCACATAAACTTCTAACAAAACACCATACTGATAAACCGTTACAGATTACTATTTTACCAAACATATACTTTATACTTCAATAACTCGATCAAAATAACACTCTTTAACAGAATGTAAACACAGATATGAATCAACCACATGTCTCAAAAGCTCGCCCACGAAGTCGCCATTTTCCTCCCAATCGATAGTAACATTAAGGTCTGATATATTGTAGTCGGTCTTGGTCAAGTGTAGAAGGCAGGAACTTCGTATAGAGTTGGCCATGACTCGGACGATCTAAGAATGCTGCCAACCTGTTTAGTTGGGAACTAAGACCCGTAACAAAACTACTGGTCTATGACTAAGTAAAGGGTCTCCGGGGGGCGTAAGCCAGTGACATGAAGCGGCTTTCAGGTCTCTAGCATTATGTAGGGCGATAGCAGCGCATTCTATGTTGGAGAGTGTGTAAAAGATTAATGAATTTATATTCCAGGTCAGTGAGATGCAAAGTATTGAAAGTCGGTGGGTGCATTTTAAGCACGTTTTAGGGTTCGGCAGGGGGAAACAGCATTTGCTCGGATATCTTGCCGCAGCCCTGCATCTACCACTGCAGCAAGGTAAGTTTCATATTAGATTATAGCTGTTGTGTATTTCAGATTGTTTCCTTTACGTGGTGTTTCTATTTGTGCTTTTATTCATCCGGGGTTGATAACCCACTCTAATTATCAGCAATGATGGCAATGACGTCACATTCTGTTCACGTTCACCAATACTAATGCTATGGACAATGGTGGGTTATAAAATTAAATGTATTTCTGGGGGCGGGATGGTGGGTTCCTAGCCATCGCAATGAGCACATCTCCCCTCTGAAAGGAATTACAAGTAAGATTTGCATTATTTACACTTCCTTATAATGTTACAAACTTTGGTTAGCAAGATCTCAACTTTTATCTTCAATCGGCCGATTATGAATGAAGATGAATAGCACAGATTCGATTATGGAAAATAACACAAACATGGAGGGTGCGCGCAGTCGTTTACAATACGATCCTCGTTTACATGGAACTCAATTTGAACTGATTACGATGACTCAGTCTGAACTGAGTCCCCGTTTACATGCCGTTTTCAGTACGAAAAGTGTACTCAAATCGATCTGAATCCTGCATGTAAACGCACAAAGTGTTAGTTTCAACATCAACGGAACGTGATTTGGACAGCAAACAGGACGGGGCAAAGAGAAAGGGGAACTTTTCCACTTAACCGAATAAACTTGCAAACACTACTTCACACAGCGATGTTTCCGCATTGACATTTGAATCATGACTTGTTAAAAGGGATTAAGTCCATTTTTTAGCGATTTTGAGTTAAGTGTCAATACAAGACCTCAATACACAATGTTATGTTAAAACAACTAAAGTCCTGGGATCCTGCAGCATAACATTGAAAATGCTCTTCTGAGATGAAGTGTTACTAGGATTTAACAAAACAACAATATGACTCGAAACCATGAAACGTTCTGTTCCATATTCTGAGATGATAAGATTTAAACCTACAGAGTACATGGAGTTCAAATACTCTGCAGATATGAAAGGTTATGTAGTTAATTCTCCACACATCAGCAGTCCTGTTTGTCATACTTTCAGACTTGCACAGCCAGGAGTAAGGGCAATAATTCTTAGAAAGACTTGAGCATACTCACAGGAGAGTGTTTCCATCAACACACACACAAAAACTAGCTGATATTCAACAGGTGCTACCGTACATTCCTTGTGGTCTTCCTTACTCGAATCAGAAGTACAGTAGAATAATACTACATTTAAAAGAGACAAATTATATACATAGACATATACAAGTAAAAGGTCTTCAACAATATATGCCATAGAGATGTCACACCGATTCGGCCCAAAATTTGGCCACTTCAAGGGCATTTGGGTTGGCCAGCACCAATCTTCTATTGTGCAGTTTGATGGACACAGGGGGCAGCATAGCAGGTGTTCGGTTGTCTGAACTTCACCACAGTCACAAAAGGCCGTATCGATGGGGAAGTTCCATTTTTGTAGATTCGCTCTGGTTCTATCCATTCCAGATCTAAGTCTGTTTAAGGACCTCCATGTCAACCAGTCCTCAGTGTGACCAGGAGGCAGCACTTCCTGTGGTTCCATTCATTTCATGAGGCCAGGGGTCTTTTTTCCCACTTGGTAGTCCTGGCTTTGTCCGATAATCCTTCCAGGTGTTCTGAAGATGTTAAAAAGGCTTTCCTGGACTTCAGTCTCCGTTGGGCAGGTTGGTATCCAAAGAGTGGATGTGAAGGCATTAAATTTGTTTTAAGCCTTTCGTTATTAGCAGCAACCTCTCTCCTGACATCACAAGGAGCAATACCGGCAAGGTAATTGATTTTCTCGAGAGGAGTTGGATTCAGAGCACCAGTAATTATTCTACATATTCCTTGTGGTGCAGAAAAAGACATATTTTACCAGGAGATTCTGCGGTGCAATAATGAGACAGAGGGGGCGATGTTAGTGACGAAGACTAATAAAATAATATTGGCCCATTCATGATTTCTCAAATAGTTGGCTTGTGATGTCTTAATAATAATGGCGTATGGACTCCGGAAAGGCCTGGCATGGGACTTTTTCTCGTAGACGGCCTATTAGGCGATCTGCATGTCTGTGAAAATGAGGGCCTAGGATGATTTCTAATGCTTAACACGCCACACATACCCAACCCCCCGAGCCACTAGAATTAACCAATGAAGGTTAAGGTTCCCGACCCGACTGGGAATCCAACCCGGGACCCTCAGAACCAAAGGCCAGCACGCTATTTAGCCATGGAGCCGGAGTTTGATGTCTTTTTTTTTTTTTTTTTGCTATTTGTTTTACGTCGCACCGACACAGATAGGTTTTATGGCGACGATAGGATAGGAAAGGCCTGATATTGGAAGGAAGCGGACGTGGCCTTAATTAAGCTACAGCCTCGGCATTTGCTTGGTGTGAAAATGGGAAACCACGGAAAACCATATTCAGGGCTGCCGACAGTGGGGCTCGAACCCACTGTCTCCCAATTACTGGATACTGACCGCACTTACGCGACTGCAGCTATTGAGCTCGGTCTTTGATGTCTTAATACCTTGCAAATGGCAACATGTCCGCCTCTGTGGTGTAGTGGTTAGAGTGATTAGCTGCCACCCCCGGAGGCCTGGGTTCGATTCCCGGCTCTGCCACGAAATTTGAAAAGTGGTACGAGGGCTGGAACGGGGTCCACTCAGCCTCGGGAGGTCAACTGAGTAGAGGTGGGTTCGATTCCCAACTCAGCCATCCTCGAAGTGTTTTTCCGTGGTTTCCCACTTCTCCTCCAAGAAAATGCCGGGATGGTACCTAACTTAAGGCCACGAACGCTTCTTTCCCTCTTCCTTGCCTGCCCCACCCAATCTTCCCATCCCTCCACAAGGCCCCCTGTTCAGCATAGCAGGTGAGGCCGCCTGGGCGAGGTACTGGTCATCCTCCCCATTTGTATCTCCCGACCCAGAGTCTGAAGCTCCAGGACACTGCCCTTGAGGCGGTAGAGGTGGGATCCCTCGCTGGGTCTGAGGGAAAAACCAAAGCTGGAGGGTAAACAGAAGAAGAAGAAGAAGAAGAAGAAGAAGAAGAAGAAGAAATGACAACATTTTATACGAACCTAATAAGTAGGCGTATTGAAACTATTCACATGTGTATTGTTTCAAACTATGCCATATACTAACAATAATCAAGAATGAATTGTATCATTCTTACCTTTAATCCAGATTGGGTTGGACGGTGGGTTGGATTCAACGTCACACTTGAGTGAGACTGCAATGCCCTCTATGAGCGGAAAGCCGAATCCAGGCTCTCTACTGATGACAAAAGACGGGACATCTGTGAGGTCAGAAACGAAAGAGACGTTATATTACAGGGGTGGCCACTATCCTTACTTCTGGGAGCCGCAAATTTAGGAGACAAAAAATTGGGAGCATGTTTAGAAAATGATTTATAAAATGAAGACACGTTTTCCATTTTATGACAAATGAAGGGACATTTATTTTCTACACTACAAAGAACATTATTTTTGAGGTACACATCAATGAATGAGAATTTTATTTTTGAGAAGTGCTTTTTGAGTGTTCATTTTTGCTGTTAGTTTTTTTTTAAATCTGGCTGATAATTGGTAAGCGCAATTCGCACAAGTACACTTAAATGTTCATCAGTTCGTTCAGATCGATACGTAGTTTTAATGAATTTAGTCGTTGAGTACAGTGATTCACATACATAAGTAGCCCCAAAGATTGAGAAAAGTCTCTTACATACTTTTGATAGTCGGTATTTTTCTTCTGGAACATTCTTCCAAAATTCTATGGTAGAAATGCCTCTTCGTTTGAGTCCTTTTAGTCCTTTGTCTTCTTGCAGTTCTTGTAGCTCCAACTCTACAGTTGCTGTATCCTTTGTTATTGGTGATGAAACAGGTCTGCCATCGGCCACAACATCAACAGAAAAAGGATTTTTCAGGAATGAAAATGAAGGTTTAAGTGATCTCAAATAATTAAATCTGCATTGATTTCTTCAACAAACCAGACATTTTACTCATGTAATCTTCAGTTTCCACCTGAACGCCAGGAAGGCTTTCAGGAATTTTCTTCAAGCATTTGAAGTGAGAAAATGTTTTAGTCTGAAGGTCTTTCCCAAAAAGCTTCAATAGGCAGTAGCGAATGTCGATACTGTACTGACGTGAACGCGACTGGCTTTACCTCACGACACTGACTCACTGACACACTCTCCCGATCAAAGCACTATCAAACGGAAGGCGCCGGAACTATCTTCACCTCCCATGTCTTACCACTGACCTACAGCGCTAATAACGTTAAGCCGCACATCACTGCTACTGACTGCCGCCAGCCGCGAGATATCGTTAGATTCCATTAATTATATCATTTAATTTTACTCTAAGGTTGGTGTCAAGAGCCGCACAAGACTGACTCAAGAGCCGCATGCGGCTCGCGAGCCTTGTTGTGGTCAGCCCTGTTATATTATAAACGTAACTGTGATGGCAAGAAAACTAAAATAATAACTGGGCTGAATTACAGTTACCTAACACAATTATAAATTACTTTTTCAACAAGTAATCCGTAAAATTAGAAATACTTAGGGCCAATTGCAGAGAAGGTGTTTAGACGATGTCTACGGTTAAACAATGCCTAAGTATGGTTGCCGCATTGCAGACATGTTACTTATCACTTGCACACTGTCTAAAACCGATGTTCAACCGACCATGTTTAACCAATGCCGAGAACACTTTTTAACCTGAAATGAGAGGAGTGAATCACAATCACAGGTTATGTACCATGAAACATGTAATTTGTATTATCATATTGAGACGATTCCGGGAAGAAAGGTTTGCCTCTCTGTGGGTCGTCCGCTGCTAAATTGGAAGCAATTCAATTGACATGTACGGGGAGATATATCTTAAGGTTTCTCTTTTCAAGAGATTTGTTTCTTGAGACTGACAAAGCGACAGTCCAGTTACTGTCAACTGGAATACAATTCTTGGCAACCGACATATTTTATTATACATCGGGTAATTTTCCGTGGAATTATAGGTCACTTCGACTACTTACATGTCAGAATTACTTGTCCCAATCGTCAGAGGACCGGGCGAGTTGGCCGTGCGCGTAGAGGCGCGCGGCTGTGAGCTTGCATCCGGGAGATAGTAGGTTCGAATCCCGCTATCGGCAGCCCTGAAAATGGTTTTCCGTGGTTTCCCATTTTCACACCAGGCAAATGCTGGGGCTGTACCTTAATTAAGGCCACGGCCGCTTCCTTCCAACTCCTAGGCCTTTCCTATCCCATCGTCGCCATAAGACCTATCTGTGTCGGCGCGACGTAAAGCCCCTAGCAAGAAAAAAAAATCGTCAGAGGGCTGTCACATACATCAACCGGGAGGGATTCACTTATATTTACTGCCAAGCAAACACACACAATAGTGAAAATTTAAAAAAGTAGGTTGTATGTGGCTTTCATATAGGCTATATAATTGTTTAAGTTTTCGGCAACTATCAGATAGGAAAAGGCAAGTGGTGGTGATGGTGGTGATTACTGTTTAAAGAGGAGGACTGGGAAAGAAGAGCCGTGGCCATAATAACTCCCCTGGTATTCGCCTGGTGTAAAAATAGGCAAACTACGGAAAATAATCTTCAGGGCTGGCGATGATGCGTTTCGAACCTATGATCCCCAGAATGCAAGCTACATCTATATGGCCCGTACACCATACTCGGTTACACATTACTATTGCTTTAGCTTCCCTTCGTCGAAGCTACTGTATTTACGAGTAGATTACACTCACTGTAACAACGCTATAATCAAAGCTACACTTCCCCGTACGGTAGCACTCGCTTTAGTGTCGATAATATTATGAGATTTAATTTCCACCGAAAGCGATACTCTTATCTGTGGGCAAGTCATGTTCATGCTCAAAGACTTTAATATTACTTATCCTCATGCTTAAACTATAATATTTGAGTAATGTGTAGGAAGACAGCTGACTGGCGTTCGGCACGCGCACCGACGAATTTTATTGGTTGCGGCAAGCAAAGAGTTGCATGAAAGATACTTCTTATCTCCATTT
The DNA here is from genome assembly GCF_040414725.1 of Anabrus simplex. NCBI lineage: Eukaryota > Metazoa > Arthropoda > Insecta > Orthoptera > Tettigoniidae > Anabrus > Anabrus simplex. The sequence continues at coordinate 7,792,228 of NC_090278.1, read as the reverse complement.
TCAAACCAATATTCAAACTTTAAACGATGTCTAGTCAAACATCGGCTGAAGATCGTGCTCGATTTAGACGTTGTTTAGGTAGACGTTGTCTAAGACTTAAAACTAGTCATCGTTTCTGAAATCGGTCCTTAGTCTTCAGAAAATCACGGATATTATTTCCTTATGTGATTGCAATTGGCTAATACAACGTTTACAGTAGAAGCGATTGGGAATTAGAAGTGAGGGCGGGGAGGAGGGGGGCACAAACAATGACAATAACATTGAGAAACGAAGGCAGGTGATGCATAAAATACGTATTATATTAGGAAATAAAGTCTTACAGGAAGCATAAGGCGTGATCAAAAAAGTTTCCGTTTGAGGGGGTTGCTGCAGAGGACATGCAACATGTACGCAAAGGGATTAGTGTGGTAGTCGTGTCGTGTCGAGGTGCGTGTGTTAAATGCAGCCACATGAACTATGGCGACGTTATTACCAAATGCGTCCAAACAGGACCAACGTACTGTTATTCTGTTCTTGGCAGCCGCAGGACAAACACCTGTAGATATCCATCGGAGAATGAAGACTATGTATGAGACAGCATTTCTGTCTATGGAATTGTGCATCAAGTTCCGCGCGAGTCGCGTTTCGAACCAGACGCCGGTCGATCTGAAAGGCCAGCCTCATCCATTACGGACAACAACAAGTGTTGGATGAGCCCTACAGTACTGATCTCTCCCCATGCGATTATCACAACTTCAGTTCCCTCAAGAAGGCTCTGAAGGGTGGACGCTTCCTGTCGGGAGAGGACGCGCAGCAGGACACGGTGTTTTATCATACGGGGATCTTCAACCTGGTGCGTCAGTGCTCACGGCGATTTTGCCTGATAGGTATTCCGATTCAGGACTGTTCGACCATCAAATGAAAACATTTTGATCGCCCCTTATAGATGAATATTGTTACTTGAGTAGCAGAATAGCTAACGATGGCAGAAGTAAGGAGACTAGCACACGCAAAGAAAGCCTGTTTTCTTAAGAAAAGAAACGTGCTAACTACGAAAATTGATACAGGAATTAGAAACACTTTTTGAATACTTCTGTCTGGAGCGTGGCATTTTATGGAAGTGAAACATGGACGATAACTAGCTCAGAAAGAAAGAGAACACAATATTTTGAAATATGGTGTTACAGAAGAATGCTGAAAGGTGGATCGAACAGAATTTGTGAAAGGAGATCGATTTGGCTAAATTTAAGGAGAAGAAGAGCTGGAATGATAGGAAACATATTAAGACACCCAGGACTTGTTAATTTGATTTTTGAGGAAGTGTAGAGGATAAGAACGGCAGGGTAGACCAAGGTATGAATATGAAAAGCAGATTAGAGCAGATATAGGATGCAGGAGTTACGTAGAAATGAAGAGGTAAGCACAGGATAGGATGGTGTGGAGAGCTGCATGAAACCAGTCTATGGAGTCATGACTCAAAGAACAGCAACAGCAACAACAATAACAACAACATTATGTGTTTAAGTGTAAGAAAGGGCCGTGAGTCCAACTTCGCTACAAGTGAAGGAAATAAATAAATAAATAAATAAATAAATAAATAAATAAATAAATAAATAAATAAATAAATAAATAAATAAATAAATAAATAAATAAATGAATAAATAAATAAATTCTAAAAGGGAACATTCAAAAAATTACCCGAGCAGTGCCGAGTACTACAGTTAGTACTATCATAAAACTCAGAACAGTTTAAGTGTTTGAAGTTGGACTATATTCAACTAAACGTATTCCCTTCAGAGAGTCTATCAATAGTCTGTTTCTCTCGTCTGTCCATTGTGCGGAAGTCAATTAAAAAAGACCGCTTTATACTTACATTACGTGGAAGTATAGCGAAAAATTATTCTGCAGTTTTCAACCGCTCAAAATGGCAGGTCTCATACTTATTAGCATTAAAATATCTCACCCAAATTTTCATTAGATGACATTTTAAGGCGTGAACATTTTTTTAAGAAACAGGTTTAAATTTCAACTTCTTGACAACTGTTGATCACGTTATCCCACTGTACCCCCTTCCTGTCGTAAGAGGTGACTAAAAGGGTGATAAAGGGGTGAATAAGGACCATGAGACTACTTGTGATTAGTACCAACACGCGGGGAACACCGTGGGTCGCCTTTACTTGCGAGTAGTACCACTTTGTTAGGTACGCAATGGGTTTGTCATTAGTAAGAGCAGAGAGCGATTCACTGTGGGTTTAAGTATCTGTGATTAGTACCACTATATGCAGAACACCGCGGAATTACCTTGCCTGTGATTAGTACCATTATGTGAGAAACACCACGGGCCTGGGCGTTGCCTGTGATTAGTACCCCCTTTGTGAGGAACACCACGGGCTTACATTGCCTGTGATTAGTACCACTATATGTGAAATACTATGGTTCTACTTTACTAGATATAAGTACCTTTATGAGGAGCCGTTGACCTGGATTTTGGACCTCTTTATACAACAAGCATCATCGATTCAGGATTGTCTTTTGGAAGCAGCCCCTTGGTCTGTTTATTGCGGATCAGATCCACTGACTGTTTTAAGTTCATAATCGTCATCTTTGTGAATTCTAGTCAGTGGATCTATTTTGGAATTATTTTTAACTTTCAGTATTGTGAGTTGGATCCTCTGATTATTTTAAATTTATATCCATACATTCATTCTACATCATCACGTTCTGAATTCTGGTCAGTGGATGAATGTTGGACTTTTAAATTGTCGTCACATTTCGTCTCATTTCCTACCAGTAGGGGCCGATGACATAGATGTTCCGCCCATTTAAACAGCAAACATAATCATCATCATGAAATGAAATGGTGTATGGCTTTTAGTGCCGGGAGGTGTTCGAGGAATTCGGCTCGCCAGGTGCAGATTTTTTGATTTGACTCCCGTAGGCAACCTGCGCGTCGTGATGAGGATGAAATGATGATGAAGACGACATATACACCCAGTCCCCGTGCCAGGGGAATTAACTAATTATTGTTAAAATTCCCGACCGTGCCTGGAATCGAACCCGGGAACTCTGTGAACAAAGGCCGGCACGCTAACCATTTAGCCATGAAGCCGGACATCATCATCATCGTTGATCACGTTAACTAAACTTTACCATCTCAGTAATCACTTGGAAAATTTATTTCACCTTCAAACAAAATCAATTAATCAATCAATCAATCAATCAATCAATCCTGATCTGCATTTAGGGCAGTCGCCCAGGTGGCAGATTCCCTATCTGTTGTTTTCCTAGCCTTTTCTTAAATGATTGTAAATAAATTGGAAATTTATTGAACATCTCCCTTAGTAAGTTATTCCAATCCCTAACTCCCCTTCCGATAAACGATTATTTTCCCCAATTTGTCCTCTTGAACTCCAACTTTATCTTCATTTTGTGATCTTTCCTACTTTTAAAGACACCATCCAAACTTATTCGTCTACTGATGTCCTCCCACGCCATCTCTCCACTGACAGCTCGGAACATACCATTTAGTCGAGCAGCTCGTCTCCTTTCTCCCAAGTCTTCCCAGCCCAAACTTTGCAACATTTTTGTAACGCTACTCTTTTGTCGGAAATCGCCCAGAACAAATCGAGCTGCTTTTCTTTGGATTTTTTTCCAGTTCCTGAATCAAGTAATCCTGGTAAGGGTCCCATACACTGGAACTATACTCTAGTTGGGGTCTCACCAGAGACAAATATGCTCTCTCCTTTACATCCTTACTACAACTCCTAAATACTCTCATAACTATGTACAGAGATGTGTACCCTGTATTTACAATCATATTTATGTGATTACCCCAATGAAGATCTTTCCTTATATTAATACCTAGGTATTTACAACGATCCGCAAAGGGAATTTTCACCCCATCAACGCAGTAATTAAAACTGAGAGGACTTTTTCTGTTTGTGAAACTCACAACCTGACTTTTATCCCCATTTATCATCATACCATTGCCTACCGTACATCTCACAACATTATCAAGGTCATTTTGCAGTTGCTCACAATCCTGTAACTTATTTATTACTCTGTACAGAATAACATCATCCGAGAAAAGCCTTATCTCTGATTCCACTTCTTTACACATATCATTGATATACATATATAAAAACATAAAGGTCCAATAATAATGCCTTGATGAATTCCCCTCTTAATTTTTACAGGGACAGATAAAGCTTCACCTACTCTAATTCTCTGAGTTCTATTTTCTAGAAACAGAGCAACCCATTCAGTCACTCTTTTGTCAAGTCCAATTGCACTCATTTTTGCCAGTAGTCGCCCATGATCTACCCTATCAAATGCCTTAGACAGGTTATCCTGTGAAACTGCTTACTAATTTGTACTTTCTATCGGAACTGGAAGGTATTTTTTTAAACCTCTCAATCTATCGAAATTAAAAAGGCAAGGGAAGACGTTCAGAAATGGAAAGAAATTCTTCCCGGATGCCGGAAGGGCATGTCCAAAATAATTTACAACGCTACCTTCATCCGAAAGTAACTTAATTCCGTTGTAAATCTTTCGTGTCGGGGCTTAATAGTGTGAATGTCCAACCTTTGTCCCGTTTTCCTACGGGGTTGAGTATGAAGTGAGATGAAGCTTTGTGGAGTACTCTTACGACCAAATGCCCTTCCTGACTTCAACCTAAACATAGCCGTCATATATGATAGTAGGAAGACAGAGGGTGAAGCACGGTGACGGCACATAGCCTACTCCTGTCGAGGGAGTATTTTACACAGAAATGTTTGCAAAATAATATTTCTCGTGTTATCAGACGCAGGCAATGGTATGATGATAAACGGGGTTAAAAGTCAGCTTGTGAGTTTCATTAGGAGGGAAAGTTTTCTCAGTTTCAATTACTGTGTTGATGGGATGAAAGTTCCTTTTGGGTTTCATTGTATGAACCTAGGTGTTAATGTAAGGTAAGATCTTCATTGGGGTAATACATAAATGATATTGTACAGGAAATAAAGGGTACAGATCTCTGCACATGGTTATGAGTGTATTTAGGGGATGTAGTAAGGATGTAAGGGAGAGGGCATATACTGTAAGTCTCTGGTAAGACCCCAAATATAGTATGGTTCCAGTGTATGGGAGCCACACCAGGATTATTTGATTCGAGAGGCGGAAGGAATTCAAATAAAAGCCAGGAAAGGGTGACAGACATAAAGCTGAAAATTTCAGGCCAGTCAGATTGACATGCAGTGCATGTAAGCTTTGGGAATACATTCTTTATGATTATATTAGACACGTTTGCGAAATTAATAACTGGTTGAGAAGGCAGTTCGTTTTTAGGAAAGGTTATTTCACTGAAGCTCAACTTGTAGGATTCCAGCAAGATATAGCAGATATCTTGGATTCCGGAGGTCAAATGGACTGTATCATGCTTGGCCTGTCTAAGGCATTTGATAGGGTGGATCATGGGACGGTCCGCCTCTGTGGTGTAGTGGTTAGTGTGATTAGCTGCCACCCCCGGAGGCCCGGGTTCGATTCCCGGTTCTGTTACGAAATTTGAAAAGTGGTACGAGGGCTGGAACGGGGTCCACTCAGCCTCGGGAGGTGAACTGAGTAGAGGTGGGTTCGATTCCCACCTCAGCCATCCTGAAAGTGGTTTTCCGTTGTTTCTCACTTTTTCTCCAGGCAAATGCCCGGATTGTACCTTACTTAAGGCCATGGCCTTCCCTCGCCCTTGCCTATCCCTTCCAGTCTTCCCATCCCCCCCCCCGAGGCCCCTCTTCAGCATAGCAGGTGAGGCCGCCTGGGCGAGGCACTGGTCATCCTCCCCAGTTGTATCCCCGACCCAGAGTCTGAAGTTCCAGGACACTGCCCTTGAGAGGGTAGAGATGGGATCCCTCGCTGAGTCCGAGGGAAAAGCCAATCCTGGAGCGTAAACAGATTAAGAAAGAAGGATCATGGGAGACTACTAGAAAAAATGAGTGCAATAGAACTAGACAAAAGTGTGACTGAATGGGTGACGGCGATATTTCTAGAAAATAGAGAATTAGAGTAGGCGAAGCTTTATCTGACCCTGTAATAATTAAGATAAAGTTGGAATTCGAGACGACAAATTCGGGCAAGTATTCGTTTATAGGAAAGGGATTTAGGGATTGGAATAACTTACCAAGGGAGGAGTTCAAGAAATATCTAATTTCTGTGAAATCATTTAAGAAAATGTTAGGAAAATAACAGATAGAGAATCTGCCATCTGAGCGAGTGCTCTAAATGCACATCAGTATTGATTGATTTATTGATTGAAAGCTCTATTTGTTTTCGGTGATTTCCGACAAAAGGGTAGCGTTACAAAAATGTTGCAAAGTTTGGGGTGGTAGGACCTCGACTAAGTGGTGTGTTCCGAGATGTCAGTGGAGAGATGACGTGGAATGATATTAGTAGATGAATAAATTTGAGTGGTGTTTTTAAAAGTAGGAAACATCACAAAATGAAGATAAAGTTGGAATTCAAGAGTACAAATTGGGGCAAATATTCGTGTATAGGAAGAGGAGTTAGCGAATGGAATTATTTACTAAAGGAAATGTTCAAAAGAAATTATTTAAGAAAATACCGGGTAAAAAACAGATAGGGAATCCGCCACCCGAGCGACTGCCATCACTGCAGATCAGTAGAGATTGTTTGAGTGATTGATTGAATAACATCAAGGGTTCTGTCTAAGGCTTAACGTCTCCGTACGACTGAAGAATTAACATCAACGACGTCATATTCCAGGAATTAAGAGTATAAGTGAAAATTAGCTAGATTTCGGGAAAAAGAGTGTTGAAGTTTTAAATACAGAGACAGTATTAATTGTAAAAGGTATTTACGAGTAATAGAACATCAAAATATTTCTGAAAATTGATTTATTTTCATTTCTAATAGTTTTTCTGCTAATTGTCAAAAATTAAACCAATGAGTTGTTCTACGAGGACCCAATAAGACATCAGTTATACAAAAGAATTACGAGTATCAATGATAGATTCACATTTATCTCTCAGATTTTAAAAGGGTGCATACATTTTTAAAATATATATTTTGTTCGTTATTCCTTCTGCTAGAGCGAAGATGTTATTTTTCATTTGTTTCACTTCTTGGCATTGGATAACCGTTCATTAAACACAGCAGTAGCAGTGCTGCTGCGGGGCGTGGATGGAAGGAACTACCGGTAATTAATAACTGAAGAGCGTCGCGCACAGCCACCCATTACTCATGTCGGCTGGCCTTGGATTTCAATGCGCCTCTCTTTCTATCCCAGTTAAGCCGTAGTTCGTGCCACTTTCGAGAGTCTCTTTTGTTTAATGATAGAGGACACTGAAGAGGAACTCTCTTCTCGACGCAAAGCGGCGGATTTTACTCATTCACTTTTGAATAACATTCCTCATGTTATCAAATATGAGATGGTTCAGCTCAGAGACCATCAACCTAGATATTTCAATGACCTGCTGGGGATTTCTTGCGTTTTAAGCAATGGAATCAATTTATTTTAAACGGGCATTAATATTTGGTCTATTTTCTGTTTTTGTGCATTTCGAAAAGTTTAAATATAGATCCTAACGATTACTTTTAAATGGGCGTTTTTCATGCCTCAGGTTGAGTGAGGACTGAGGGTCAAACATAGCAGTTGGTTTTAAAAGGGCATATCTCATTGCAGTCTGCACTGATAAGAATAGAAGGCTTTGAAAAAGAAGCAGTAACCAAAAAGGAGTGAGGCAAGGTTGCAGTTTGTCCCCCTCCTTTTCAATGTTTATATAGAACAGGCAGTAAAGGAAATCAAAGAAAAATTTGGGAAGGGAATCGAAATCCAAGGAGAGGAAATCAAAACTCTCAGATTTGCTGATGATGCTGTTATTTTATCTGAATTAGCAGAAGATCTGAAGAAATTGCTGAATGGAATGGAGAGAGTCTTGGACAAGGAGTCGGAGTTGAAAATAAATAAGTTCTAAAGAAAAGTAATGGACTGCAATCAGATGAAGTCAGGCGATGCAGAAAATATTAGATTAGGAAATGTAGTCTTAAAGAAAGTAGGTGAATGTTGTTACTTGGGTAGTAAAATAACGATGGCAGAAGTAAGGAGGACATAAAATGCAGACTAGCACAAGCAAGGAAGAGCTTCCTTAAGAAAAGAAAAGTGTTCACTTCGATCATTGATATAGGATTTAGAAAGATGTTTCTGAAGACTTCCGTCTGGTGCGTGGCATTGTATGGATGTGAAACATGGATAATAACTGTCTCAGAAAGAAAGAGAATAGAAGCTTTTGAGACGTGGTGTTACAAAGGAATGCTGAAGGTGAGATGGATAGATGGAATCACGAATGAAGTGATACCGAATCGAATTGGTGGGAGGAGATCGATTTGGCTGCATTTGACGAGAAGAAGATAAGACACATCATTTGGTTTTGAAGGAAGTGTAGGCGGTAAGAACGGTAGAGGTAAACGAAGGTATGAATATGACAAGCAGATTAAGGCAGATGTAGGATGCAGTAGTTATGTAGAAATGGGAATGTTAGCACGGAATAGGGCGGCATGGAGAGCTGTATGAAAGCAGACTATGAACTGATGACTCATCAACAAACATCTCATTGACTTTTTACTGAAGAGACATAACAAAATTTCAGAAACGAAAGAGTTAAGTTCTCAATCAGTAAATATGGTCAGGATGGACATGGATAGTATACGAGACAACGGGTAGGACGAAAGGAAAGAGGGGAACTAAGGGGGTTGTCTGTTGCTGGACATGTGATCAGGATGGACATGGATAGTATGGGAGAGGCAACGGGCAGGACGAGAGGAAAGACGGCAACTAAGGGGTTATCTGTTGCTGGACATGTGATCCGGATGGACATGGATAGTAGGGGAGACAACGGGCAGGACGAGAGGAAAGACGGGAACTAAGGGTGTTATCTGTTGCTGGACATGTGATCAGGATGGACATGGATAGTATAGGAGAGGCAACGGATAGGACGATAGGAAAGACGGAAACTAAATGGGTTATCTGGACTGATATGAGGATCGAGGTGGAAGGGACAGAGAACTGGAGAAATATGCCAGAGCTCGATGACAGAGAAGGATACAGGAGCAGGATAGAGAAGTACCAGTGGGGGAGATAAAAGACGAGGATACTGAAAATACCAGCTGAAGAACGGGAGAGAAGCAGAGAGAGGATGAAGAGGTTCGGAGAGGAGAAGACGAAAACTCAAACCATGAAAAGCTGCCCGTCGGCCTACAGAGGCCGTAAAGAAAGAAAAACAACAATAATAAGAACTTGTTTGGACGCATTTGGTAATAACGTCGCTTTAGTTCACGTGGCCGCATTTAACTCACACACGATTACCACACTATTCCCTTTGACAACATGTCCGTGCTTATATACCAGCATCGGAGTCAAGGTCTGTCTAGGGAGGTCAAGTCACGAATGCTACTTATGGAGCCGCCATATTGGGTCTTTAAGCCGGCGTAACCGAAGGCAAGTGCATTCAAATTTAGAGGATTTCGGTACCCTACATTGAAATAAAGACAAAATGCCAACTAATTTTCATAAAGAAATTAACTGGACATCTACTGGTCATGTATGTATAACTGTACAACACTTAAATGATATGAGTACATTCACAGCTATTTGAATAGGAAGATAATTAACAGAGCCTATTTTTTTTTTTTTTTTTTTTGAGAAACAAGAATCAACAGAAAAGCTCACGTTATTCTCTTTTACTTCCTTACAACTTGGTGTTACTGTATTTCTTATTAATATAATCTGTCAAATACGTAATCTTATTGACAGAAACATAGAAATCTGTACAGTACCTGTGTCATATTTTTTTTTTTTGCTATGGGCTTTACGTCGCACCGACACAGATAGGTCTTATGGCGACGATGGGATGGGAAAGGCCTAGGAGTTGGAAGGAAGCAGCCGTGGCCTTAATTAAGGTACAGCCCCAGCATTTGCCTGGTGTGAAAATGGGAAACCACGGAAAACCATCTTCAGGGCTGCCGATAGTGGGATTCGAACCTACTATCTCCCGGATGCAAGCTCACAGCCGCGCGCCTCTACGCGCACGGCCAACTCGCCCGGTCTGTGTCATATTATGATTACCGGTACATGAAATACTGAACTTGAAGTACTGTATATAAAATACTAAAATATAGTTGTAATAAATTACCTTCAGCGTTTTCTTTATTAAGAAAGTAATTACCGATACTGCGTTTCTAAAAGGTTACCCCAGTATGTTGACAAACACTGAATGCCTCTTGAGTTGAATGCATTAAATTATGTATGGTGACTGTTGTTATCCATTCATGTGGTATTTCTTTGGGTTCTACGGCAAAAATATTCTGCACATATGCAACAAGAGTGATGTTCTTAGCTACTCTTAACTAGTTTATTGATAACCCATGCTGCTATATAGTTCAAATCACTATGGTTTTAAGATGAAGTACAACTGGACAACCATCCTCTATAAACACTAATCAGAAGAAAACAAATGGAAGGGGTCCAACACTTCAAAAATGAAGGTATCGGCAAAAGTAAGATGAAGGCCACAAAGTGCGTGGAAATGGAAAACTTCCTAGGCCTCGAATGCGCTAATGCCGTCGCGGTCGGAAAAGAATAAGTGTTGACCATGGGAGGTCGGATGGGCTAGAATATTGAAAGCAATGTCAAGACTCACCTAAGGGCCTCGTAGTCACACCCCAAAATAGATTTTCCCCCCTGTGGGTGGGGGGAATAGAACAACACCCACGGTATCACCTGCCTGTCGTAAGAGGCGACTGAAAGGGGTGTCAGGAGCTCCTAACTAGCAAGCGTTGGGTTGGCGACCGCGGGGCTCTTAGCTGAGCCCTAATATCCATGCATATGATAATAATAATAATAATAATAATAATAATAATAATAATAATAATAATAATAATAATAATAATAATAATAATCGTATGGCCTCAGCTACCGTGTGCAGACATTTCAATTTGACGCCATCTGGCTGTCTGCTCGTCAATTTCGACGTTCTGTTTTACACTAGGCCCCCACTAGATGGCAGACCGAGTAAACCGAAACTCTGAGATTGAATGAATTTTGTCGGGTAAACACCAAATGTGTCACCACAGATCTTTTACATGCCGACATCGTGCGACATGGAGTGTCGAATGGACTTTTCTCCGCCCTTCAAAATATCCGACTGCCTCTGCCGGGTTTGAACCCGCTATCTTGGGATCCGGAGGCCGACACTCTACCGCTGATCCACAGAGGCAGCTATAATAATAATAATAATAATAATGATAATAATAATAATAATAATAATAATAATAATAATACCCGTGTGGGGATTTACCGGTTACCTCCATCGGGCGCGTCCCATTGGAATTGGGGAAGCTCGCTGGCTCTGCCGCCAGCAGAGTCAGAGGGTAGTAGGGAAATAAAATACCACCGTGAAAGAAAAAAAACTGGTCCCTTGCCAGGGTTACGGCGAAGACTGGTAAATGACCAGAAGCCAGAAAACATCTTGAGGCAACCTCTAGGGCTAACAGCCCTAGTTGTAAAAGGATGGGTACCCGTCCAAAGCAAAGTCAAGTCAAAAAGCATGATGGCACAACATTTCAAGAAACATACCCCAGGGGGTAAATCTTCGGATAAATCCCTCGTCGTGAACGCCACGGCGCACGAGTCTCGTTCGGATTCTGGGGGAGACTCGACATCATGCAAGAGACGAGTCGGAGCGTCTCGGTGTACCCCGAAGGTTCAAAAACTCAGGCCAAAATCTAAAACCTTTCTAGCAACTTTCAACATAAATTCACTTACACAAACTGGCAAGCTGAAAACCCTCACCAAAGCTCTTCACGAAAATCAGATATCCATAATGGCCCTACAGGAAACAAGGTACCCAGAGGAAGAGATTTTTGAATCCGAAGGCTACCGATTTTTCAAGAGCAAAGCGCAAAGAGGAATCCTCAATGGAGCTGTGATGCTTGGAACCGCGTTTGCTGTTAGAACCAAGATCCTTAAATCGGTTGCAAATTTCGAACCTGTGAATGACAGATTGTCTATACTCACAATTAAATGCGCGAATAAAACCTACGCCCTAGTTAACGCACATGCTCCTACAAACGATAAGAACAAGTCTGATCCAGACGAAGTTGATAATTTCTGGGAACTACTGGATGAAAAATTAAACAAAATCCCCAAACACCATGTCACGCTTCTTTTGGGTGACTTCAATGCCCAACTAGGTCGTGAACAGAAGTACAAGAAAGTTATAGGAAATTACCCTGCTCACAAAAGAACCAATCCCAACGGCAAAAGACTGGTGTCCATTTGCGAAAATCACAACCTGCAGGTCATGTCGACCCACTTTCGCCATCTACCCAGAAAGCAAATGACTTGGCGTTCTCCCGTCCAAGCTCTCGGAGAGTTCCAAATTGATCATGTTGCAATCTCCAGGAGAAACAGCCCTGAGATTATGAATTTCAAGGTAAAGAAAGGCATCAATGTGGCCTCAGATCATTATATGTCTCTTATCAAAATTAAACCAATTCCCGCAAACACAAGGAAGACAACCAAACAGATCACACGCTTCGACAATGATAAATTTCGACAAAGGGTCGAGGAGTTCTAGACCAAATGACTGTGACTTTAACAACGCCAAAAGTCTCCTTGTTGAGGCCGCCAAAGACGTTGCAGAAATCGAGAGAAGCAAAAAGCATGCCTGGTGGAATAGTACCTGCGAATCAGTCCTCCAAGAAAGACTCAATGCGTGGAAACAGTACTACTCTACGAAATCAGAAAATGATTGGGAAATCTTCAAAACCCAACGTGCCCAAGCAGCTAGGGTGTTCAGAACTGAGAAACGTAAATACGAAAAATCTCTCATTGAAAAGATAGAACAAAACTTTAGGAAGAATGAAAGCAGAGAGTACTACAGAGCCTTCAAACGCAAACTCACTGGCTATAAACCACCATCTCTATGCTTTGGGCGAAAGGACGGCACACTGGCGACGTCAAATGAAGAAAATTGCAGCATTCTGGCAGATTACTTAATTGCTCTAAACCGCAAAGCCCCATCGAGACCAAGGAACCCTTACTCAGGTACCCAGATTCCAGACCAACCGACAGAGATGAAATCAAGCGCCACATTGCCCGTCTCAAAAATAACAAAGCGTCGGGGGAAGACTCAGTAGTAGCAGAACTATGGAAATATGCCCCAGAGGAATCACTATATATCTTGCAAAAGCAAATAGAAGACATTTGGAACAAGGAGACCCTACCCGAAGATTGGAAAATAGCTTTAATCCATCCATTACACAAAAAAGGCAGCATGAAGAACATCAACAACTACAGAGGAATACCCGTGACTTACAAAATTCTATCACTTGCCATCCTGGAGCGTTTGGAAGCACAAGTCGAACATCAAATAGGTGCATACCAAGGAGGGTTCAGAAAAGGTCGCTCAACAGCTGAACAGATCCAAAATCTCAAAACGATCATCAGATATTGTACACTAAGGTCCAAGAAGTATGTGTCTGTCTTTGTGGACTTTAAGAAAGCGTACGACTCCATTGACCGGGAAGTCTTACTAAACATCTTAAATGAATTTGGAATGATTTGAAACTGCTGGCATTAATTAGAACCACCATGACCGATACAAAATCCAAGGTGAAGTTCCACGGATGTCTCTCGCATTCCTTTGACATCAAAACAGGAGTCCGACAAGGTGATGGGCTATCCCCAATACTCTTCAACTGTGTTCTTGAAAAGATCACCAGAACCTGGCGGGTGAGATTACAGGAAACCAACTACAGTCCATTGAGAATAGGAACCAAATCCAAGGGGATCGCAACAGACTGCTTAGCATTTGCCGATGATATTACTGTTCTCTCAAACGACATAGAAACCGCTAGAGCTCAAGTTGAAATTTTAAAGGAAATTGCCGAACAAACTGGTTTGGAGATATCGTTTGAGAAAACAGAAGTCATGACTAACATCAAAGAGGCTCCACCAAAACTCCATACAAAATACGGGGACATCACCCGAGTCGACAAATTCAAATACCTGGGTGAGATCATCATGAAAAATGGACTGAACAAAGAAGCACTTCAGGAGCGAGTACGCAAACTGGAAATAGCCTACCAAACATCCCGCACAATCTACAACAAAAAATGCCTTTCCCAAAACACCAAGATACATCACTATGAAACAGTTCTGAAGCCAGTAGTTCTATATGCAGCCGAAGCCCTGTCTCTAAATGCCAACAAAGGACTCCTTGAAGAACTGGAGAAAAGAGAACGCAAAATTGTGAGAGGAATCTTGGGATCAAAGTACAGAAATGGAATTCACCAAAAGAGATCCAACAAGGAAGTCTACAGCAAAATAGAGAAAATTACCGACACAATCAGAAAAAGACGGGCACGATTTTACGGTCATCTGAAAAGAATGGACGGAAGAAAGTTAACTAAAGAAATCTTTCACTTTCTTGATTCAAACCCCAAAACCACAATTCCCGGGTTTACAAATACCATTTTGCAACTGCTACATATCTCAGCTGAAGACGCCTTTAACAGAGATCTCTTCCGCAAGAAAATATTGACGAACGGGCTAAACTGAGACGAGGACAGAGGAGCGTAAGCAGGCCCACTCACAAAGAATGAGGGAAATTTGGGCTCTAAAGAGACCAAGTTCAGTGTCAAATGCAACAAGACTTAACGTGGTCCTTGATGGCCCCAGCGAATTATATAATAATAATAATAATAATAATAATAATAATAATAATAATAATAATAATAATAATAATAATAATAATAATAATAATAATAATAATAATAATAATGGTTAAGAAAATTAAAGCCATTGGTAGACACGACCAAAGGCCAGCACGCTAACTATTTAGTAATGGAGCCGGACACATGAAAAGGAAATTTTCATAAACATCAATACTACTATTACACATTTCCTGTTACTTTCTTTGCTTGTTTTGAAAGACAATTCTCTTTCTTAGGGAGGTTTCCTATTATATGTCAAAGATTTGGTTGGATTAGGGACGTTGAAAATTGTTGGGATGGAATTCCACTGGAGTAGTTTCCGTCCATCTGCCCTTTATATTTCAAATTGCGATTTTTCAAAATTATGCTAGAAGAAAATACATAATAAGACCTATAAATTTAGTATAAAACAGCGTTCATATAAACATACTATTATTCAGGAATAATACGAATGTATAACTTCACTAACCTCGCACAAGACGGAATTATCTGTAGGTTGCCATTTGTCACGTCTACAGTTTTGTACCCACTGAGCTCTCCTTTGCTTATCTCTCGGGAAGCGAAACACTCTCATTCCGTCAGTTGTCTTATTTGACAATTTGGTGCGGCGTATTATCCCATTTTCCTTCAAAATACAAGTAATAACTCACATCATTACATCGGGCACGCCCACATAACAACTATATTTGAGACCCAATATGGCCGCCACCGCAAAGGATTGTGGTAGCGTGACCAGACCTCCCTAGACAGACCTTGATCGGAGTCCGCTGCAGCAACGCCCTCAAACGGAAACTTTTTGATCACCCCTTATATTATCATACTAGCAAGATACCCGTGCTTCGCTACGGTTTTAAACTGAAAGTTATTATCCAAATTCCGTACGTCAAACGGTTTTGGGGAAATTCTTGTTTATTTCCTGATCTAACACTCATTCGAACCCCATGCGGAAGAATTTCAATGTTTTAAACCCTATCTCATTTAACATCCAGGATGTAAAAGCGGACAACCTGTGAAATTTTGATTTTGTACATTGGACAGTAATTTAGGAATGGATGCTTTTTTAAGGGGTGAATGGTTTTAAATATTTATTAACATCTAGGATATAGTAGACAACCCTGAAACGCTTCCGGAAGAATGGATATTGTGTTTTAGAGAGTCAACCACCATCTAAACCCCTTATGATAGAAATATGTTGAAGTATACGATATTATACACCTATCGCCTAAAGAAAGAACATTCCCGTAAAACTACAACTTTGTAATCAAACAGTTTTGGAGAGATGAATAATTTAGTTTACGGAGCTAACCTCATTTAACACGTTGGGGGTGGAATGTTCAAAAATATTTTCTATTTCATACCTAAGATTTAAAATATATACCGCTATTTGGAATTTTGTCTTCGTTCGTTAGACCGTTTCGGAGGAAGCAATGTTTTCGGATATTAACTCCCCATTTAACTACCTGAGGGGTTAAATTTATTTAAAACCTTATGTTATATAACACGTGGAATATCATTTGAAATTTTAATTCAAACGGTGTCATATAAATGCTTTTCTTTTGCTAGTTGCTTTACGTCGCACAGACACAGATAGGTCTTATGGCGAGGATGGGACAGGAAAGGCCTAGGAATGGGAAGGAAGCGGCCTTGGCCCTAATTAAGGTACAGCCTGGTGTGAATATGGGAAAACACCGAAAACCATCTTCAGGACTGCCGACAGTGGGGTTCGAATCCACTATCTCCCGGATGCCAGCTCACAGCTGCGCGCTCTTAACCGCACGGCCAATTCGCCCGGTCATATAAATGCATATTTTTGTCATCATTCCTCACCCCCAGTCAAAGTCCATTTTTAACTGTTTTAAGTCCACTTCTTATTTGTATCTTCAAAATAATTCAATCCTTTTACACACACCCTTAAGTTGATACCCCCCGAAAATACATATTGCTTTATTTTCAAAGGGGGATTCCAAATATCAATTTCCACGTCCTTAACTTCCCTTGTTCTTGAGATATAAGTATCTTCATAAAAGGAATTCAACTCATTTTTCAATCCACTCACTCCCCCCTTAATGGATTCCAAATACTAATTTTCACGTCTGTAATATGTTATGTTTTTGAGATATATCGTAGGTATATTCATTTTAAAAATTCACCCCCTTTGTCACTCCTGTTACGAAAATTTTCCTAAATAAAAAAATAAGTGTCCATTTTAAAATAAGATTTCAAATACCAGTTTTCAAGACTGTAACGTCTTCTGTTTTTGAGATATAAGAATCCATATAAAAGTTATTCAACCACTTTTTCACTTTTTTTCACACCCCTTAAGAGGAATTTTCGGAAACAAAAAATACGTGTTTCCTTATTTTTAAAGAAGATTCCAAATACCATTTTTCACGTCTTTAAACGGTTAAGGTTTTGAAATATAGAAACACTCATTTAAAAAAAGTCACCCACCTTTTCATCCCCATAGCGACGGAATATCCAAACATCCTCCCTTAATGAGCACCTACATTGTAATAAAAATATATCCTCAAAATTTCATTCCTTTATGTCCAGTAGTTTTGGCTTGGCGATGAGTGAGTGAGTGAGTGAGTGAGTGAGTGAGTGAGTGAGTCAGTCAGTCAGTCAGTCAGTCAGTCAGTCAGTCAGTCAGTCAGTCAGTCAGTCAGTCAGTCAGTCAGTCAGTCAGTCAGTCAGTCGGTCGGTCGGTCGGTCGGTCGGTCGGTCGGTCGGTCGGTCGGTCGGTCGGTCGGTCGGTCGGTCAGTCAGTCAGTCAGTCAGTCAGTCAGTCAGGATATGTTATTTTATGTATATATAGATTGAGTTCCATAAAATACATTAAATTCATTTAATTCCAGTTATTTCTAACCCGATCTCTCAAGTTAAAGGTTGTAAAATTTTAAAATAATGCAAGTCAGTAAAGTTCAAATTAAATTTAAAAAATGTATGTTGACTAGAAGGTGAAAATGTGTTTCATAAAACATCACTTTATAACTTACCAATCAGATAAAAATACGAAAATCCATATATCGTAGTTATTTCAGTCTACACACAGGCTTTTGTATTTTTCCAAACGTTCAATCAATATGACACACGTCCCTTTAAAAACATTACATTCAAATATTTTTAGCAGTCTGACCATAACCGCCTTGTTCTCAGTATGCTTCTCTTACCATTCAAGAGGAAATCCCGTATTTTCTAAGGTGACTTATCCTGCTCCATTCACCTCACATAACCTCAGCACCGAAGTCCGTTCATACACACATTGTCATTCAAGGATTTAATTCGTAACTTAGCCTTCATATTCTTATTCCTAGTACCCTCCTGCCATTGTTCCCACTTGTCTGTACCAGCAATCATTCTCCCTATACTTTCATAATCTGTTGTTAATTCCAACTTACACAAGACATCCTGAGTCCAGTCCAAAAAATATCGTTAGCCGATATGTTGTGTTTGAAGTGAAATGCTGCGAAGTTATCATGAGTACAATTACATTCCAAAACTCATGGGATAGGTGTATAGTATTGTATAGGCCCTCCTCTTGCTCTGTCAAGCACAGCAACTTGTCGTGGCATCTTTTCCACACGTGGAAGAAGCACCTGTGGAGAGATTCTGACCCATGCAGCTTGGGTAACTACCCACAGTTTTCTGCTATTGGTAGGTGCATGGTCTTGGATGTGAATGGACCTCACCACCACGTCCAGCAAATGTTCCACAGGTTTCATATCAGGCGAACGAGGAGGCCACAACTTGGGCCCGATTACACGGTGTATTATCCTGCTGGAATATCTCATCGTTGTAGAGCTGCAAGTGGTCACGAAACGTCCTGTCCACGTTGATCAGCGGATCCAGAACACACCACACGCCATTATGGAGCTACCACTAGCCTGTACATTGCGTTGTTGACACTATACAGAGTGTAAACATGAGCACGTGCTTGGGTTAACGTTTATTGGTTAGGGCTGCCGCAGCACACCTACACGGAGACATGAAACTAATTCGTTAGCCACATCATGGTTAATGCGATCCTAGATGCAAAATGCACGAAATATAATTCCCCAAATAATTTAAGTCAAAAAATAGACAAAAACACCATTTGTATTGATTGTTATTTTATATAAACAAGCATTTCAAATTGAAGATGGCCAGGGACGCATGCGCTCATGCTTGAACCGCCATTTCTTAAGCTGTGAGCTTGGGAAGCAAACAGATACAGTGAGTGAGTGAAACATTACTTGTTCTTGTGCAATATGGACCTGCGAGTTGAGTTCGTAACCTTTGGCGAGAAGACAACTGTATTGAATGTGTTTCATAAATTTTGTGAGAAATACCCGGCTTTAGCTTTAAAGGATATTCCGAAGTTGACATCCGAGTTTACTGGTGTTTTGGGGTGGAGCAATTCCACACGCAGGGAACGACTGCACCAAGGATTGGTAACAACACCTGCGAAGTCGAAGAACCGCCGACTTAGAACGAGTTCGTCCATTATCAGATGCTGATGAGGTAAAGTACTGCACTTTTTCATTGTGTTAATATTGCCTTTTCTATGCTATAAATTCCCCTCTAAAATTTTATTTTATTGAAATTGTACCGGGAGGTACACCTCAACGCCGCGCACTCAAAATTAGCGCCTACATGAACTCCTCTATTGGTAAAACAGTGAAACTGAAACTACACCAACTTGGAACTTTAATCAGAAGATGTCACCACTAAAATATTGAGTAATTGTGTTATTGTGAAGTTTCCTAAACTGACTGAATTTCTCCTTGTTTTGTTTGCTATACATCAAGAAGTTTGGACATTTCTCCACAGATGACACTACCAAAATCTATGATCATGCACCCTGGTGCAAAGTGAAAGAACTTATAATTTAAAGAAGTTTTGTATTTCTAGGTTTTTTAACTGATTGATGTTCATTGACTTTTTGGTTGGCAACATTTCCTTTTTCTTTCCGCCAGTTTTGAATCTAGCCAATCACTAATTTCAACCTATCACAGGCTTCTTGTTCGATTCTGAGTGTAACTTTGAAATTAACCAATTAAATTGAGACGGTGTGGCTAGTTTAGTTTTGAATGATTTCGAACCTTCCCTGAGGGTTTATAAACTGCGCCTCTTCACGTTTCTTGGCCAATTGATCGACGTCTATCTGAGTGTGTGTGTTAAGCAGGAGGCGGGCGGCCTCTTTCGTCGGCATCTACAAGGTAAAGACCACATAACTTTATTCTTTCTTGCTACATCCGCAGTGTAATCCGAGGGAAAGGTCCGAATCTTTAACTATGTAACCTATTTTTCTAAAATGTGAATCATCTTTCGGCTAATGTAAAAATTTCATGAATCTTTAACTGTAGATCGGGTATAGAGAGTGAATTACCCTCTCGAGCTCCCCTTCATCTTGGTTGGAGGTGACTACGTTTTGTAACCTTTTCTTTTCTTCTGTAAAGTGTTAAAGTAATTTCTATACGAGTCACCTCAGTAGTTTGGGAATAGCCCCTGTTCCATCAGCCTAGAGCCCTTTAGGTTTTTAAGTGTTCATTTTCTAGGAGTGCAAGTATACGCCTCCATTCATTTTGTATTCGGGCCATTAATTTAACCTGTTATTCTTATTCTACGAAGGCCCGGTAGGTTGGGTATTTAATACCCCTTTAAAAATAAGTTCCATTTGTAAATGGTGGTTTGAGAGACCCGGGATTAATGTAATGTTGCCTTGAGTAGGCAGTAAGGAACCGAGAGCCTGTTAGCTCTTTTTCAAGTTTTGTTATTGTAAAGAGTGCCTCTGGAAGGCTAAATATTGTAATTTTAGGAGCAAGTGCTCTTTGAATTAGGGGATTTCTGCCCTTGACTAAATTTGTTCTCATTTTCGAATTGTAAATTTGAGCTAGGAGCTCAAGAGTAGTAAAGCGAGGGGTTTGAAGCCCAGGATCTGTAAAGTTCACTAACCTTGTATTTCCCTTGACTTATTTCAAGATTGTCATTGTACCTGATGTATCATTGTAATGAAAAATTGTCAAGCTTGAAGTTCTAAAAATAATTATAACCTTAAGTTTAAAAAAATAATTTGATATTGTAAACAGACCCATTCACCCAGGCACCTTCTTTAACCTCTTTCTGCTCACAGGTATTCCCGTAACAGAAATATTAAATGTGTGAGGTTTTACTTACATGCGCTGTTGTGATTGATTTATTACGTATTTACGTTTCGGCCATAAATTCAAATTTACCTTTCTTTTCTGATACGGTAAATATCCAGATATAATTTGTCACTCGATTATTGATTATTGATTATTTCTCGTGGTATCAGTGGTATCCGGTAGCAGTCTATGTAGAGCTAACTCTTTACAAATAAAAGTATTTATAAAATCCTCCTTATCAATACACATCAGCTCATCTGTTAGGTGAAACTAAGTCTATACATGTTTCAGCCTATTCTCAAGGCCATCTTCAGTAGCAGAACAATTATTACATAATACAAACAAATTAATAATCGTGATGAAGTAAAATGACAGTGATCATGATTAGTGATTTAATAACATATTGAGGTACAAAGTCCTCTCGTCTGATAGGTCGTTCTTGATTGTCAAATAAAACTTGCTGACTGTTGAAATGAAAACACTGTGCTGAGCAGTGTAGTGAGACCGTCACTACCGTGGATTAAAACGTGTGTAACATCTGTAATGAGAAAAGGAATTATGAGTGGATTAAAAATAAGTTAAAAATAATGTAAGAAAAGATAACTCATTTAACTTACTTGTAAATAAAAGTTGTCGTCTCGAATTTCCTTCGACATTCCTCTCTTTTGCTTGACTGTAAGGTACCAAGTCTGACAGGCGTACAACAATACGGAATGCTGCATCAGTTGAGTGCCTCAAGCCTGAGTTTCCTGTTTAGAGTTTTATCCAGCAGTATGAATTTCATCTCCCAAAAGACCTTCCAATCCTGACTTATTCTTCTCTTTATTTCTTTATCCATTCTTTGTGTTAGTGAAATTAATTGGCCTAGATTACATGTATTGCAATGCATTTCCGTCGATTGCAGTGGAGTTCGATGCCATATTAGACATTAGTTTTGTTTTGCCGTAGTTCATTGCAAGTCCTACTGTTTTACTGGCTGCACTTAGATCGATAAGCATTTGCTGTAGTTCCCTGTCAGAGCGTGCAACCAGCACCATGTCGTCAGCAAAACGCAAGTTTGTTAGTCTCTTCCCGTTTACCTTTATGCCGTACTTGTCATCCTATTTTAGTTTTCTGAAGATATCCTGGGATTTGATGGAGGTTTATTTTAAACGGATGACGCTGAAAAGCAGCTTGCTTGCTGTTTTAAGGGGCCTAACATCGAAGGTCATCGGCCCCTGAAAAGCAGTGGTGTATGCTGGGATCAAGACATTGGCTGTCATTAGGCTTCGGTTGCCCCCTTCCGATTGTTGAGCTGCAGCCAATAGCCAGCGGGGTACCCTGCTGTGTTACCAAGGCTGCTTCACAAGCTACTGCCCTGGCCTCTGCCACTACCAACACTCAGCACCTGATTAGTGGACATGGTAGCCTAAGGTTTAGTCCGGCTTTGTGGCGAAATGGATAGAATGCTTGCCTATGGGCCCGGTACAATTCTCAGAACCAGTTCCCTTGTACTCTTAATTCCTATCACGTCTTCGCCATTCATTTCTTCCTCATTGGGTCACCATTGTTATTATTATTAAATATACATTTTGAATTTCACAGCATTACGAGCGGTCGTGCCTATTGTTCAATCACAATCAATCAATACTGATCTGCGTTTAGGGCAGTCGCCCAGGTGGCAGATTCCCTATCTGTTGTTTTCCTAGCCTTTTCTTAAATGATTTCAAAGACATTGGAAATTTATTGAACATCTCCCTTGGTAAGTTATTCCAGTCTCTAACTCCCCTTGCCAAAGATGAATATTTTCCCCAATTTGTCCACTTGAATTCCAACATTACCTTCATATTGTGATCTTTCCTACTTATAAAGACGCCACTCAAACTTATTCGTCTACTAATGTCATTCCACGCCTTTTCTCCGCTGAGAGCTCGGAACATTCCACTTAGTCGAGCAGCTCGTCTTCTTTCTCCCAGTTCTTACCAGCCCAAACTTTGCAACATTTTTGTAACGCTACTCTTTTGTCGGAAATCACCTAGAACAAATCGAGCTGCTTTTCTTTGGATTTTTTCCAGTTCTTGAATCAAGTAATCCTGGTGAGGGTCCCATACACTGGATCCATACTCTAGTTTGGGTCTTACCAGAGACTTATATGCTCTCTCCTTTACATCCTTACTTCAACCCCTAAATACCCTCATATCTATGTGCAGAGATCTGTACCCTTTATTTACAATCATATTTATGTGATAACCCCAATGAAGATCTTTCCTTATATTAACACCTAGATACTTACAATGATCCCCCAAAGGAACTTTCACCCCATCAACGCAGTAATTAAAACTGAGGGGACTTTTCCTATTTGTGAAACTCACAACCTGACTTTTAACCCCGTTTATCATCATACCATTGTCTACTCTCTCCATCTCACAATATTATCGAGGTCATTCTGCAGTTGCTCACAATCTTGTAACTTATTTATTACTCTATATAGAATAACATCATCCGCAAAAAGCCTTACCTCTAATTCCACTCCTTTACTCATATCATTTATATATATAAGAAAACATAAAGTTCCAATAATACTGCCTTGAGGAATTCCCTTTAATTATTACAGTGTCAGATAAAGCTTCACGTACTCTAATTCTCTGAGATCTACTTTCTAGAAATATAGCAACCCATTCAGTCACTCTTTTGTCTAGTCCAATTGCACTCATTTTTGCCAGTAGTCTCCCATGATCCACCGTATCAAATGCTTTAGACAGGTCAATTGCGATACACTGGTTTGTTTGCTTCCTCGGTTGTGTCTGCCAATGACCACGGGTTCGATTCCTACCAACAGAAGAGAAGAGTAAACCTGAATGATTGCATTATATTTCAGGAGATCTATATATATAAAGTAGCTTGTCCTGACTGACTGACTGACTGACTGACTGACTGATTCATCATCGCCGAGCCAAAACTACTGGACATAAAGAAATGAAATTTTGGGCATATATTCATATTAAGATGTAGGTGCTCGCTAAGAGAGGATTTTTGGATATTCCGTCGCTAAGGGGGTGAAAAGGGGGGTGAAATCTTAAAATGAGTGTGTCTATATCTCAAAACTTTAAAAGTTTACAGATGTGAAAATTGGTATTTAGAATCTTCTTTAAAAATAAAGAAACACGTATTTTTTTGTTTTCAGACAATCCCAATAGGAGTGGTGAAAAAGGGTGAAAAAGTGGTTGAATGCCTTTAATCAGGATACGCTACTTATATCTCAGAAACTGAAGATATTACAGACCTCAAAATTGTTACTTTTGATCGCTGTTAAAAATAAAGAAACACATATTTTTTTCTTTTTGGAAAATCCAATTAATGCGAGGGTGAAAGGGGGGTGAATTTTTAAAATGAGTGCATCTATATCTCAAAAGTTTTAAAGTTTAGAGATGTAAAAATTAGTATTTAGAATCTTCATTAAAAATAAAGGAACACGTATTTTTTGTTTTCGGAAAATCCCAATAGGAGGGGTGAAAAGGGGTGAAAAATGTGTTGAATGCCTTTAAAGAGAATACATATAACTCAGAAACTGAAGATATTACAGACCTCAAAATTGGTACTTTTGATCGCCTTCAAAAATAAAGAAACACACATTTTTTGTTTTTGGAAAATCCAATTAATGCGAGGGTGAAAAGGGGGGTGAATTTTTAAAATAAGTGCATCTATATCTCAAAAGTTTTAAAGTTTAGAGATGTAAAAATTGGTATTTAGAATCTTCATTAAAAATAAAGGAACACGTATTTTTTGTTTTCGGAAAATCCCAATAGGAGGGGTGAAAAGGGGTGAAAAATGGGTTGAATGCCTTTAAAGAGAATACTTATATCTTAGAAACTGAATATATTACAGACCTGAAAATTGGTATTTGGGATCTACTTTAAAAATAAAGAAACAGGTATTTTTTCGTTTTGGGAAAATCCAAATAATGGGGGGTGAAAAGGGGGATGAAATTTTTAAAATGAGT
Source organism: Anabrus simplex (assembly GCF_040414725.1). NCBI lineage: Eukaryota > Metazoa > Arthropoda > Insecta > Orthoptera > Tettigoniidae > Anabrus > Anabrus simplex. The sequence goes on along the minus strand of NC_090278.1, from coordinate 7,767,382 downwards.
GTATCTATATCTCAAAACGTCTAAAGTTTATAGATGTAAAATTTGGTATTTAGAAATCTCCTTTAAAAATAAAGAAACACGTACTTTTTCGTTTTCGGAAAATCCTAATAGGAAGGGTGAAAAGGGTGAAAAATAGGTTGAATGCCTTTAATGAGGCTACTTATATTTCAGAACCTGAAGATATTACAGACCTGAAAATTGGTATTTGGGATCTACTTTAAAAATAAAGAAACAGGTATTTTTTCGTTTTTGGAAAATCCAAATAATGGGGGGTGAAAAGGGGGTAAATTTTTAAAATGAGTGTGTCTACATCTTAAAATTTTAAACGTTTACAGATGTAAAAATTGGTGTTTAGAATCTCCCTTAAAAATAAAGTAACACGTATTTCTTTGTTTTCTCTAAATCCCAATAGGAGGGGTGTAAAAGGGTGAATAATGGGTTGAATGCCTTTAATGAGGATACACATATCCCAGAAACTGAAGATATTACAGAACTGAAAATTTGTATATGGGATCTCCTTTAAAAATATAGAAACACGTATATTTTTGCTTTTGGAAAATTCAATTAATGGCGGTTAAACAGGAGTGGCAAATTGGGGTGAATTTTTTGAAAGACTATATCTACAGAATATCTGAGAAGCGTAAAATGTTACAGACGTAAATAGTGGGTATTTGGAATCTCCTGTAAGTGTAAAGAAACATAGGTGATTTGTCTTTGGAAACTCCACTTAATGGGAACTAAAATGGGGTGAAATTTTAAAATGAGAATTTCTACAGTATATCTCAAAAAACTTAACATGTACACAAGTGAAAAATGGTCATTTTTTATCCTATTAAAAATAAAGAAAAGTGTATTTTTAGTTTTCGGAAATACAACTTGGGTAGTGGGGGGTGGGGGCGTAAAAGTGACTGAAAATGGTGTTGAATTCTTTTAATTAGGCTACTGATATCTCAAAAATGAAGATGTTACACACGTGAAATTTTATTTTTGGAATCTGCTTTAAAAGTAAACAAACACGTATTCTCGGAAAATCCAATGAAGGGGATTTGGAGTGTTAAAGGATAGAAAAAATTAATTGACTTAATTGTATGAGAATTCATACATCTAATAAAAACTAAAGTTGTTACAGACGTGAAAATTGGCATTTTGATCTCCTTTAAAAACAAAGAAAAGCGGGTTTTGGGGGGGAAACAATCTTGGGGGGGGGGCGGGAGTGAAAAGGAGTTGAATTCCTTTCATGAGGACACATAAATCAAAAACTGAAGAGGTTAGAGTGGTGATAACTGGTATTTAGAAGATCCTTTACTATTAAAGGAACAAGTATTTTTTGCTTTAATATCACTTTGTGAGGGAGGGGTGGGGGGAGTGTGGAAGGAAGTTAAAAACGTGAATTATTTTTAAGGGGATACTTATATCTCAAAACTGAAGGTAATAAACGTGAATATTGGTATTTGGAATCTCCTTTAAACATAAAGAAACACGCCTTCTTTTAATTTTTTGGAGGGTGGGGTTAAATAAACTTAACGGCGGTGGGGTGTAAAAGGAGGTGAGACCAATTGATTTTACTGTTCGTAATGTACTTATAAGGAGCCTCCGTTGCTCAGTCGGCAGCGCGCCGGCCTCTCACAGCTGGGTTCCGTGTTTCAAATCCCGGTCACTCCATGTGACATTCGTGCTGGACAAAATGGAGGCGACACAGGTTTTTCTCCGGATACTCCGGCTTTCCCTGTCATCATTCATTCCAGCAACACTGTCCAATATTTCATTTCATTAGTCACTCATCGATCATTGCCCCAGAGGGGAGCTTCGGCAGCCGGCACAATTCCTATTGTCGCCGCTAGATGGGGCTTTATTCATTCCATCACTGATCCTGTCGAATGATAGGAAACAGGCTGTAGACTTGCGATGTACTTATTCTGATCATAAACCGATCATTTTTAATCTTTCCTGGGTTCTTTTTCAACAGCCATATTTTCCTTCGGAGAACGTTCTTAGATTAGAGAAGATTCTCCTGGCATATAAATAAAAATGTAAACACATTTGAAATAAACGATAGGAATGAGATTGGCCGTCAAATTGTTCACCTCTATAATAAGGTCAATAATACACGGAGGTATGTCATTCGTATCGCCAGAAATTCCGCACACTTGCCTACGCGCAACAATGGTGCTGGTCACATTGTTAGCAATGACAATGGCAGCAGATGTATTTTACCGCCAAGTAGCGGTCTTGCATATTGCTGTGGGGTCCAGAACATCAATAATAATAATAATAATAATAATAATAATAATAATAATAATAATAATAATAATAATATCCTGGACCGTCGTCAACATGTGCGGACCGTGCTGGAAACGGGTCCTGGACGGGTAATGACTACGATTGCAGTCCGGCCGCCGGTTTAGTACTGCCAAGGCACCTAAGAGGACACCATGCCGGATCTCCTCAAGGATTTGATCCACATTAAAAATGCTTATAGGAAAGCATGGCTAAGATTTAGGAACCCAACTGACCGGGTGGAATACCTGGACCCAGCTCGGGAAATACGAAATCGATTGCTGGAAAGAAAGATTGAAAAATGGGAGGAACGTTGCCGTAATCTCTCAGTAAACGAGTCAGATCACGAATATCGGCGGGTTGTATATAAAACGATAAGCATTCAATTATAAATTTCAGTATATTACCGTAGCGAAGCACGGGTATCTTGCTAGTCTACTTATAAAAATAGAACTATAACAGCAGCCCTGCAGTGTCTTCCTACAAGGGTGTGAAATACGAGCACTCTGTTATCTATGAGTATGAGGTGAGGAAGTATATACGATGAGTAACGCATGACCGAGCTCGATAGCTGCAGTCGCTTAAGTGCGGCCAGTATCCAGTATTCGGGAGATAGTGGGTTCGAACCCCACTGTCGGCAGCCCTGAAGTTGGTTTACCGTGGTTTCCCATTTTCACGCCAGGCAAATGCTGGGGCTGTACCTTATTAAGGCCACGGCCGCTTCCTTCCCACTCATAGCCCTTCCCTGTCGCATCGTCGCCATAAGACCTATCTGTGTCGATGCGACGTAAAGCAAAAAAAAAAAAAAAAAAAAAAAAAAAACAGGAAAGAAAAGAGTAACGCATGGTTGATAGTAGTGGCTATCTGACGGACCGAAGCCTTGCACACCTCTCCCCCGGTCCCCGCACCTATGGGACATAGAGCAACAAGCCGTGCGAGCTGAGTCGAGGCGAGAGGGACGGAGAGGCTGAGCTGCAAAATCTGCCTTCAATTGCTTGCTCTCAGGAATACGTGAGACGTTTTATCTCGTTGTTTTGAAGTTTTGTAGATGGAACAATGTGTCAGATGCTTACAATATGATGTGCTTTAGATTTCCATCGTTCTCGTTTGAGGTTTGGGCTTCACCGATAGCCTTGGTATCCCTCAGTATACGCCACTGCTGAAACGTGATATTGATTATTGTGATGTTGAAAAGTACAGGATATTCTGTATTTGCAAGCTACGTCTAAATCCTTTCAAACTGATGATGTAAAATCTTTTAATCAGTTTGCAATTTCAAACAGTTTTTGAATCCTGAATTTAATAAGTTTCCTTGTAGTCAGAAGTGGGCAATGTATATCAATTCACGTAAGACATTTGGTTGTAGTTGAGAGTTATTAAAATTTGCAGATTTTTGTTGTACCAGCGGGGATCAAATATGAATGGGATTTTTAAAAATTTAAATTCATTTATTGAAAAACACAAAGCAATTACAATTTATTTTTCCACAAAGTCTCCTGCTTTGGAAATGCATTTTTCCCAGTGTATTGGCAGTTTTTTTGATGCCCTCATAGTAAAATGAACAGGGCCGTGTCACCAGCCAGATGCGCACGAAGTCTTCCCCACTCTTGTCATCTTCAAATCGTTGCCCTCCCAGAGCTTCTTTAAGCGGTCCGAACAAATGGAAATCGCAGGGCGAAAAGTCCGGGCTGTAAGGAGGATGATCAAGTGTAGTCCAGTGGATTTCCTGTGGCTTGGAGACAGAGCTGCAGTATGGAGCCGCGCTTTGTCGAATTGGTTGGTCTCGTCTTTTGCGGCGATATGCAACCCTCGCCTTGTTCAACAGCTCGCAGTAGTAAGCAGCATTGATTGTGTGTCGCTCATGCCCGTTGATCGTCGTCAGTAATGTCTTTAACCGCACGAATATTTTCGTCTGTAATGCTGGTCCGAGGAAGACGATCGTGTTGCTGATTTTCCACGCGTTCTCGTCCTTCCTTCAGCTTTTCATGCCAGGCAAACACACGACACGCGTCCTTGACAATATTTGATCACCGATCTGTGTAGTCAATCTCTGGCAAATTTCCACCGCAGTAACTCCTTCACGGGAAAGAAATTTTATAATTATGCGTTGCGCAGTTGAGGAGAGCACCTGTTGCACCGACATCGTGAGCGTTACTAACAAAACGGCGGGAAATATCTAACAGCACGCTCTTCCCACTCCTAACGTTACCAGCCTAAGCAGAGGAGAAGCTCGGGGCCAGTCCTACCAACTGTTGATGTTCAGGAACAGAAATCCCGTTTATATTTGATCGACTTTCGTATACCAGGGCGAAATGCAAATCTAGACATTGAACTCAGCATAATGGACTAGTAATAGGAACCGTTTCAAAGTAGAATCTGTGAAAATCTTCTTAATGGTTCAATATAATCTAAATAAATTTACATGCGTAGCTTTTTGTATGGCAACTGAAGGCAACTGAATCTTCAGAAATTTACCAGCATTGCTAGTAATTAGTTTATGGTTTAAATTTTTCAAGAATTTACTGTATAATATGGAAATGAATATACTTTGTTTATATATGTGAAAATTATAGTATATGTCTAAATTCAGACTCTCAATGGAGGATTTTTATGTCCTCATTTTAAAATATTTTAGTCCTTTTCTTTAA